>NW_004524777.1:4093494-4113960 GCF_000260255.1 Octodon degus
TTTTTTTTTCCCTCTGTACTAAGAATGAAACCAAAATCAGCTCCTAGGGATTCCATATAGAGAAGAAGACTGGGAATTTAGCCACAGAATTTATTGTATTAAACCAGTGAAACAAAAAAAGGCGGGGGGAACTACTCACTCGGCCCCCTCTCCTGTCCCTTTCTTGGACAGGAGATTTCTTTCTCTCAATAAATATATTCTGCTCATAAAAAAAACCAGTGAAACAACTGCTTTTACAAAGACTTTTTTTTTCTTTTTTGGTGGTACTGGAGACAAAATCTTGGACCTTTGCACTAGCTATATCTCCATCTCTTTTTTCTGTTTGTCTGTTTGATTTTTCTTACTTTTTGACAGAGTCTTCCTATGTCGTCTGGGTTGGTCTTGAACTCTAGGCAGGCCTCAAGTGCACAGCAATTCTGCCTCAGCCTTCCAAGCACTGGAATTATAGGTATGTGGCACCATACCTGGCTCACAGTCCTTTTGATTTCAAAACAGGAGCTAAATTGCCCAGGCAGGACTGAAACTTACTACCTTTTTGCTTCAGCCTACCAAGTGCTGGAATGATAGGCATGTGACACCATACCCAGGATGAAGCCCAAACTTTGGACTCCATATCGAAATAAAGCATATCTATCTTTATTCCCAGAGCATCAGTACTATCCAGGTTTAACTCTAAGCACTAGCATGAAGGGTAAGTTTATTTTGATCTGGTTCCCTTTTTACCCCAGATTATGAGATGTTTAATGGCCTAGTGAGTGCAGAAAAAAAAAGCTCTTTGTCTTTATAAAGACTTGTAAATCATACAAGCATAGAGCTTGTTGTGCATTTCTCCTCTTATTGATATCAAACTCCTCATCCATTTTTATTTTAAAGAGAAAAAATAAGAAAACAAAGCAAAATTTAGAAAATAATAGGGTGACAATGGCTAATACATTGCATATTGTTATCTTTAAATAGTTACTCAAGGGCTGGGGGTGTACCTCAGCAGACTAAGCACTTGCTTAGGTAAATGCAGGGACCAGGATTTGATCCCTGGCACCGCATGCAGCGCTGGCAACACCCCCAAGCACACTGAACCGGTGATGGAGTCTGGGCATGGTGGCACACGCCTGCAATCTCAGCACTAGGGAGGCTGAAAACAGCAGGATCACTACAAGTCTGAGCTGCATAGTGAGACCCTGCACAATAAATAAATAAATAAATAAATAAATAAATAAATAAACAAACAAACAGATAGATAAAAAGTAGTTACTCAGAGTACAAGATATCAGCATTTGGGCTGGAGAGATGGCTCAGTGGTCTAAAGCACCTACTTAGAACGAGCTTAACAAAGCAGAGGGACCGCGGTTCAATCCCCCAGCACCACATGCCAGCCAGCCCCGCCTCCTGGTGGGCTGAGCTGGCCACACACACACACATACACACATAAATAAATAAATAAATAAATAAATAAATAAATTTTTTAAAAAAGATATCAGCATTTACTTGTCCCAACAGTATTAGCACAAACCTCTTTTAGCTATCATATATATAATTTTTTTTCTTTTTGCTTTTCCATTCCTCCATCCCACTTTCTCTTTCCTTTCAAAGTTCCATCACATTTTGTAGTATCTATTGTATATTTTGGATTTTATTTACTTTTTCAGCTTCTCACACTAGGGAGACAATAAGATGTTAACACATGGGCATCTGGTTTATTTCATTTATGAGTATGGTCTCAAGTTGTATTCATTTGGGACAGCCAAATAGCTCAGCAGATTAAAGTGCCTGCAAGCAGGTACAGGGGCCAGGGATTCAATCCCTGGGCCTCAGTGCTGTCCCCACCCCCAGGGTGCACTGAGATGGCCATTGAGACTGGGCGTGGTGGCACATGCTTATAATCCCAGCTCTTAGGAGGCTGTAATCAGGTGGATCACTACGAGTCTGGCCTAGTAGTGAGACCCTGAACACCCTGTAGCTTCTTCCTTAAAATACAAATAATAATAATCATCATCATCAAGTTATATTCACTTACGAATAAAAGTCTCCTGTTTATCCTTATTTATGGCTGAGTAGTACTCCATTATATAACTAGACCACATCTTTTTAATTCATTCCTTGGTTGGTGGGCATTTGGGGTGTTTCTAAGATCTATTTCTTTTTAAAATGTATTTGGTAGAGGTCTCACTATAGAGCTTGGACTCATAATGATCTTCTTGTTTTCAGCCTCCCCAGTTCTGGGATTATGGGCATGCACCGCCACGCATGGTCTTGGTGGCTGACTCAGCCCATTCTGGGGGTGGGGCTGGCACAGAATGCAGTGCCAGGGCTCAAACCATGGTCCTTGTGCTTGCCTAAGCAAGTACTTTAGGACACTGAGCTATCTCGCTAGCCCCTGCTCTGCATACTTTCAGTGGAATTTTTACTCTCCTGGATATCTGCTTGAATCTGTCTTATGAATCCCATTTCTTTCCTATGCTGAGCACTGATGGCTTCCATCATTTTCTTAAGCTCCTGTTTTTGGGCTATATCTCCTCTAGGGTCGCTGACCATGACTTTCATTTTGGACCTCATCTCTGCACTTACTAGAGAAAATTATTTCTGAATGATTTTTTTCAGTCTCATTTAATTGCTTTGTTTTTATCACTTCAGAAAGGTGAGGTAGGAGGCTTCCAGATCATCTGACCTCATTGTCCCCTGGGTTTGCTTTTGGTGAACTGGATGTCAGGGGTTGCATCTTATTTATGAGTCTTCTCCTTTACTTATCTTTCTTTTTAATTTAATTTCTTGGGTGATGCTTATAAATTGCCTATAGTGGGTTGCTTTCTTGCTGGTATTCAGTACCCTTAGGAAATGACTACTTCTCTGAGTTATCTTCTAAATGTAACTGGTTTTTGGGTTTTGAGTCTGTTGCAAGATCCTATCTTTTCAACTTGTTGGGGATGAGAAGTTGATGTTTGGCCCAGTCCTTGGTTCTTTGGCACTCTGCCACAATATTTTCTGTGACCCTTACTCAATTTCAGTCTTGGAATACCAGAAAAAGTAGGTGTTTATAACAATTATGTCACTTTTACCTATGGTGGTACCGATGACAATAGTATCAAACACAGCCTAGATAATGACAGACTGAGTTAAACATTAATTTGCCACCTTTAACTGTGTGAACTAGATTTGTGCTTATATAACAAAAGCAAAAACAAATGCGGAAATTGCATGCAGTATAGAAGTCATTAATATGTCAATTTTGCCCTCAGGGGTTGAAATTTAAAATGAGTTAGGGACACCCACCTCCCTGCACCACATGCTGCACTGGTCCCACCCCCAGGCATACTGAGCCAGCCAATGAAACTGGGTATGGTGGTGCACACCGGTAATCCCAGCGCTTGGGAACCTGAAAACAGGAGGATCACTACAAGTCCAATCTGTGCAGTGAGACACTGTACCAAACACATTAAAAATAATAATAATAATAATAATAATAAAATGAGTTATGGAGAAAATAGAGAAGTGAAAGAAAAGGAAAAGATTAGAAGTGAGGCTGGAGGGCAAAGGGGGATCAGAATAAACTTTAGAAACTGCTGCAGAAGATTAGAGGGACAGAGAGAAGGAAGAGATTTAAAAAAAACAAAATAGAACCAAACATGTTCAGTCATATAAAAATAAGATCAAACAATGAAGGAGAAAAAAGCAAAAACAGAAAATAGAAAACAAAAAGCAAATAAAAACAGAGAGAGTGAGTGCAAGAGCGAGAGCAAGAGAGAGAGCGAGAGCGAGAGCGAGAGCGAAAGAGAGAGAGAGAGAGAGAGAGAAAGAGAGAGAGAGAGAGAGAGAGAGAGTGATCCACTTCCAGGTTTATCTCTGCTGTCACTGGTAGAAATGTGTGGAGACAGAGTTCTGATCCACACTGATCTCTTCCAGGAAGCCAGTAGTAAGCCAGGAGACCCCAGAGGCCTCCATGGAGAGATGCAACAGTGGAGGGGTAATGGACAATCTCAGTGAACCTGCCCCTTCTGCCTGATACCAAACTCATTCGGCTTGCAGCTGTCATCACACCTTCCATGGACCTGAAACCACCTGGGAGCTGCTAGATGGAGCTGGAAGCTGCTCTGAGTTCTGAGCTCAACCAGCCCATCTCTAAAATGGTTTCTGGCCAGTTGGTCTCTTGTGCAGACTGACTGAGCCCTCCTCCCTTACTGCCAGCTGGTGTAGTCCTTTACATCCACTACTCCCCTCCACTGCTGCATCTCTCCATGGAGGCCTCTGGGGTCTCCAGCAGTCACCATGTGTCTGTAGTTCTAAATCACTCCTTTTGCACAGTGAGTCCTGTCTCAAAGAGAAAGCTCTGCCAGCTACCTGTTTCTTATTTAAGTTTCTCTTCACTCTTTCTATGGGCTTCAAGTTGCACCTCAGATTTTTCTTGGGTTCAGGGGACCCATTTCCCTCCTTCTTGTCTTCCCCATGTTCCTATATTCCAGCATGTAGATGGTGACTCTCAGAGAGGTTCCTTCTGTGCTGCTTACCACTCTGCTTTTGTGGTCCTCTCCTCTCCTCATCTTTATATTCTTGCATAAATCTCTATGTAGTGCAAATTCTCAGGGCAGGACTGTTGTGGCCATCGTGTGGTGGAGATTTGTTATATTTTGGACGTACAATGTGATAAGGATGTATTATCGATTAGATCTGTAATGTCTCCCAAGACTCATGTGTTGAATCTTTGGCTCCCAATAAAGTCGTGTTTGAGGTAGCACTTTGAGGAAGTGACTGGATCATGGGGGCTCTGATCTCACCAATCCACTTGTGGATTCATAATTTAGTGACATTATTGGGAGGTACTGGAAACATTAGCAGTTGTGGCCTAGTTGGAAGACATGGGTCCCGGGACACTTGCGTTTGAAAATAAATGTTTTTCTCTATTCCTTTCCTGTCATTCTCTCTGGTTCCTGGCTTTCATGTGGTAAGTAGTTTCTCTGCCACACACTCCCACTGCCTTCACATCCTGCCTCACCATGATCCACAGCAATTGAGCCAGACAACTGTGGACTGAAACTGAGAGCCAAAACAAATTGTTCCTTCAAGTTGATGTGCTTGGGTATTAAGTAACAGTGAGAGAAAGCTGACCAACCCAGCAGGGATCATCTGAACTCTTATAGATGGCTGCAGGGGCACTTGTACAGACTCAAGAGTGGCAATCATTTCTAGCCAGCAAAGTGGCTATGAGCTAGATAATCACAGTACGCCCAACACTGCAGTTGAAAATATGCCTTTTCAAGACTTGGAAAATGTGAGGCAACAGAGTAAAGATTTCAGCAGCTGTTGGTTGGAAATGGGGAGACTGAGGTAAGAGTGTCTGGGGCCTTGGACATTCAGAGGGCCTCATCACCAAGCAAGAGGGAGGGTACAGGGCAGGGTGGAGATGTAGGAAGACTGGCTGAAGCTGCCAAGTCCCTTCAGCTCATCAGTGTACCTCAGATACCTGGGTGCATGGGAGCTGCTGTCTGATAGGGCATGTGTGCAAATTGGAGATGAGAAAACAGAAAACTCCCTCATGAGCACTGCCCCACACAGCATATTTAGTTCAAGGGAGAGGGTTTGGAAACTCAGTAAAGAAAACTTCTCAATGTGGAATTCAACATTCGTAATGTAGAAACCTAACTTCATCCTGTTACTCTTTTCTATAATTACTTTTTGTTTACCCTTAAGAGTCAGTAAATCTTCTTTAGAGAACATAAACTGCACAAAGGGCAACCATAAAAATGGGACTTTGGGGTCTGGGAGACAGCTTAGTAAAATAAATGCTTACCTGGCAAGCACAGGGTCCTGAGTTCAATCCCCGGTACCGCAAAAACAAACAAAAAAATGAGACTTTTTGTAGTGTAGACCTGGATTTTAAGGGATGAACAGGGAGACCCAGAAGGTTGGACATTACGCATGTACTTATTCATTCATTCATCAAATTGCTAAGTATCTCAAAATGCTAATAAGCATCGTGCTAGGTGCTGAAGATGCAGAGACGAATAAGGGACATCAAAAGCTTAGACTCCGGGCTCTCAGCAGACTAAGTGCCTACCTGCTTACACAAGCACAGGAACCAGGGTTCAATCCTTGACACTACATGCCACACTGGGCACACTGAGCCGGCCACCAAGACCACGTGTGGTGGCACGTGCCTATACCCAGTGCTGAGGAGGCTGAAAACATGAGGATCACTAGGAGTCCAAGCTGCATAATGAGATCCTATACCAAATACATTTTAAAAAGCTTAGATTCTAATGGCAATATTTATATCAGCAACTGAATAAACTAATTTTTTAATGTATTTAGTACAAGGTCTACAGAGTCTCCCTACATAGATCAGACTCTCAGTGATCCTTCTTGTTTTTCAGCCTTCCAAGTGCTGGGATTACAGGCATGTACCACCATGCCCAGTCTCAATCTCCATCTCAGTGCGTCCCAGGGGCAGGGCCAACACAGCAGGCCAGGGATCAAACCCCCAGCGCCTGCCTCTGCCTCAGTAGGCACTTTAATCCGCTGAGCTATCTGGCCAGCCCTAAACTAAATATTTTCAAATGGAGGTGAGGCCCAGCACTTCTGGGGAAAAAGTGCTAAAATATAAATGTAATCAGGTAGAAGATGGGGTAATAAAGTAAGACTAGTTGTAATATGAGCTATCAAATCTAACTGACTGGGGCTTGGGGAGATGGCTCAGTGGAATAAGTGCTTCCCTGGCAAGTGCAAGGGCCTGAGTTCAATCCCCGGTTCCACCAAAAAAAAAAAAATCTAACTGACTATCTGGGGATGGTGGCCTATGCCTGTTATCTCAGGTACTTGGGAAGCTGAGGTGGGATTATGAGCTGAAGGCCAGACTCGACTACACAGCAAGACCCTGTCTCAAAAAACAAAGCCGTGAATTAACAAAATGTATCTATTGCTCATATCCAAGTTTGGTGAGCTTGGGAAGGGGTTCTGCTCCACAAAGTCATTTAGACATCCAGGACTGTGTTATCATCTTTCACTAAAAGTCAGAGAAACATGTGGCTGGACTACGGGAGAGAGAGCTAGAATATAAAAGGAGTAACTATTTTCACCCAGAAGTGACACATTATGTAGCCCCATGTAGATGCAATAAGATTCTGACAAAGATATTTGCCGCAGTTTGTTGACTGTTGAGACTCAGCCACTCCTAGAAAGGGAAAGACAGGCTCTAAAGAGAAGATGAATTTGGAGTAGAGGTCTTGGGTATTTGAATGCAATGATACCATGGGAAAAATGAAACCCCAGAAAATGAATTAGGAGTTCTACCACACATATTTTTTCCTCCATCTAGAGAGTCTTTTCGGGCTGGTGAGATGGCTCAGTGGTCTAAAGCACCTACTTAGAACAAGCTTAAATTTTTATTTATTTATTTATTTATTTATTTATTTATTTATTTATATTTGTGTGTGTGTGTGTGTGGCCAGCTCAGCCCACCAGGGGGCGGGGCTGGCCGGCGTGTGGTGCTGGGGGATTGAACCGCGGTCGGTCCCTGTGCTTTGCTTAGCTTAGCTTGTTCTAAGTAGGTGCTTTAGACCACCGAGCCATCCCACCAGCCCTAGAACAAGCTTAGCAAACCACAGGGACCACGGTTCAATCCCCCAGCACCACATGCCAGCCTGCCCCGCCCCCTGGTGGGCTGAGCTGGCCACACACACACACACACACACACACACAAATAAATAAATAAAATTAAAAAAAAATAAAAATAAAAAGCTAGAGAGTCTTTTCTCAGCCCTCATTTGACATAAGTCATTTAACTGTCCACTGTATACCCACATTCTTTCCTGCTTATCCTGGAAGTCCCATTCCAATTCCACTTTGTCCAGAAAGGTTTTACCTCATCAGTTGACTGGAGGAGCACCTTCTACCATGGTTCCAGAGGATTCATAGTTTTTGTAGTGACTATTTATGATTTTTTTTTTGGTACCAAGAATCAAACTAAGGACCTTATGCTTGCCCTGCAAGCACTTATGCTGCTGAGCTATCTCCCCGGCCCTGTAGTAACTATTTAAATGTCTATCTTTCTTCCTTTTGGGGAGTAAGGTACAAAGGGGCTGAGCTCAGGGTGTTTACACTAAGCCACATCTTCAACCCTTATTTATTTCTTCTTTAGGTTATTTTGAGACAGCATTTTGTTAAGTCACTAAGTTGTCCAGGCTGGGATTAGACTTGTCAGTCCTCCTGCTTCAGCCTCCTAGAATGTGAGCTTTATTTGTGTGCACCACCATGCCTAGCTAAATATCCATGCTTCTTATTATACTGTAAGTACCAAAAGAATGGGAAATACATCTGGTTTTACTCATCATTGTATCTCTAGTGATTAGCACTGTGCTTGTGGTGTGGTATAGCCTTGATGAGTATTTATTGAAGGAATGAATTGCCTTCCCAAAGTATCTCCTCTTAGAGGGCTTTTCTCAGTCACTCATGTGGTAGGTTTGTCAACAGATATTTACTTTTTTGTTTCTTGGGTTTTGTTGTTGTTGTTTGTTTGTTTGTTTGTTTGTTTGTGGGACTAAGAATCAAACTCAGGACCTTGTACCTGCTGCTGAGCTATCTCTCCAGCAACAACAGATATTTAATTCTTATTAAGTGCTAGGTATTCTTTTGAACACTGGAGTTACTGATGAGTAAAACATTGGATGTTGTTTCTTTGTGCAATCAGGATTGTCTTGAGAGAAGAACAGGGTGACTGATGCCTCCTGGTTTTCCCAGGGCTTTCCTAATTTTCTCCTGAAAATCTTGTACTCATGGACCACTCGCCACTGCACTCTGAGACCTGAGAAATGCAATGCAGTTGGTCATTCTGGAGGAGGATTTTGTTTTCAATCTCTATCCCGGGTATCTATTACCATTCACATATGTCTGGTGCATGATAAGGTTGTAAAGAATATCTGTTGAGGGCAGGTTGGGTGGGTTGACAGAAAGACAGCATGTGGGTGTGGACTGGGGTGAGCAGGAACATTTCAGCTTCTGGAGGAAGAGATACCCGAAGACCTCAAAATGCGCAGAAAACATATATAGCAGAGGATTGGGAAGGGTGAGGACAGAAACATCGTCTTCTGAGGATATTCTGGAAGATCTCCTCAGGAACTTGGAGGACAAGCTCCCTCAGCCCTGGAAGGTGCCCCAGCGCCTGGATGAGGACATGTGGGAGGAGGTCCCCAGAGTGTGGTCCCTATCTAAAGACTACCGGCTGTAGGAGGCGGGGAATTACAGAAAATACCCGGGTTGAGGGCTTCTTCTCCCACTGGTCCCGGTCCCCAGGATGTGGCGAGGAAAATGCCGCTCCCCATCACTGGGACAAGCCAAAAGGGCTGAAATCATAGTGAAACACTTTACTTTATAGAAGCGTATATCATTTATTTAAATGTTATGGGCTGGGGATAGGGCCCAATGGCACAGCGCCTGCCTGACAAGTGTGAGGTCATGAGTTGGATTGCCATACCCCCCCCCCCAGAAAAAAATGTTATACGTGATCATAAAACTGTTTGGCTAACTAAGAAAGAAAGAAAGAAAGAAAGAAAGAAAGAAAGAAAGAAAGAAAGAAAGAAAGAATCACTGCCTTCTTTTGTCCACTTGCCTCACTGAGATTGGCTTGCAGTTTCCTGTAGACTGGGATGATAGATATCAGGTTGACCCAGTACAGAAAGTACTCCTCCCACTTTGCCAGTCACTGAAATCCCTGGCCCTTGACTACATCCTCAGGGAAGGTTGGAGTATAAATTAGTATTTTCAAGACCTTATTTTGGGAGAAAGTACAGTAAGCTTTGAAGCTTTTCTGTAGAAGAAGGGTATCAAGAGCTGAGAAAATAGAACTAGATAATTACAGCGAATTGTATTTTTCAAATGATTTAATGGGTGTAACTAACGGAATTATATTTTTTCCTCCTCAGATTCCTGGTGGACAGGGACCATATTGTTCAAATCATGAGTTTAAGCACATTAGGAGAGCTGTAAAGTCTTAGACATTCACTCACCTTTCTCTGAGGGACTGCCCTCCAGTGCAGCCCCAATCCCACCCTTCCTCCCCAAAGATATGTTCCTTCAGAGAAGCTTTTCTGGACTCCTTTTGGCACCTTTGAATACCCTGTTCATAACCTTTTACAGCAGGTATCCTTGAAGATTACTGTGAAGTATAAATGTCTGATTGTCCCATTAGTGGGTACTACCTTGCATACAGTTTGACTATCTATTCTATCATTTATTGGCTGTTTGACTTGCAACTATGTACTTATCTTCTCTGAGCCTCAGCATTCCCTTTTCTCTGCTTTTTTTTTTTTTTTTGGCGGGGGGAATGGGGATGAACTCAGACCCTTGTGCTTGCCAGGGAAGCATTTATTCTACTGAGCCATCTCCCCGGCCCCAAGCATTCCCTTTTCATAAAAAGATAATTGAATGTTGTTCATCTCACACCCTTGTTGCAAGGATTACATGAGGTAGTGTAGAAATTTCCTAGCATACTGCCTGGTACAAGAGGGCCTTGGACAAACTTAGTTGCCTCCCTCTTCCCCTTCCTTGGAGAATGAACCATGCATTATCTGTTTATGTTTTAACTTCCAGCACGGGGTATGTCACAAAGTGGACTGCTAATGTTTGCCAAGTTGAACAGTCAAAGAACTAGCATTGGACTCTGTTGGATTGTTTCACTGAATTCACTCACCTATAGTATTTAGATGCCAATGGAATACCCATTTCTGACAGGACTAAACAAAAAAGGGGAAACAAAAGAAGGATCATAAAGTCAAAATAGATTAAAGATCTAAACATTAAAACAGAAACTCTAAATCTCCTGGAAGAGAAAGTAGGAGGAACTCTTGAAGACATAGGGGTAGGCAAAGAGTTCATGAACAAAAATCAAATTGCACAGGAAACACCTGAAAGAATTAACAACTGGGACCTGCTCTTATTGAGAAGTTTTTGCACTTCAGAAGAAATTACAAACAAAGTGAAAAGGCAACCCACAAATTTGGAAAAAATCATGACAAATAAATACTCAGACAAAGATATGCTCTCTAGAATTTATAAAGAACTAAAAAACACTAGGGCCCCAAAATTTAAAGACCCAGTCTAGAAATGGGCATCCAAGATGGACACACACTTCTCAGAGGATGAAATTAAAGAAGCAAATAAATATATGAAAAAATGTCCACATCACTAGCCATTTGTGAAATGCAAATTAAAACCACATTGAGATATCATCTCACCCCAGAAAGAATGGCTATCATTAAGAAATCAATGAACAACAAATGTTGGAGAGGCTATGGGGAAAAAGGAACCCTTCTCCACTGCGGGTTGGAATGTAGACTGCTGCAACCGTTATGGAAATCAATGTGGAGACTCCTTAGAAAAGTTTGACTGGAAATCTCGTTTAAACCAGCTGTTCCTTTACTGGGAATCTTCCCAGAGGATCTGAAAACAGCATATCATAGGGATATATGTGTGCCTATGTTTATAGCAGCACAATTTGTGACAGCCAAATCTTCAAACGACCAAGATGCCCATCACCTGAGGAATGGATGAAAAAGATGTGGTATTTTTATGCAATGGAGTATTACTCAGCTATAAAAAATGATAAACTCAAAGCCTTTATATTGAAGTGGATGCTACTTAAAGATATACTCATAAGTGAAATAAACCAGACACACATGTGTAAATATCATAGTTTCCCTAGTATAAGAACTCAAAAGAAGAAATACAAATAGAAAGGTATAATACAACTAAAAGGAAAGCAAGAACTTGAGGACTAGACAATGAAAAGAGAGCAAAAAGAAGAGCTAGGAAACATGACAGTGGCAAGCCATACAGTTATTTGTAAAAGATGGGCAAGGCAATGATCCTGAGAATCTCCAGAAGATTTTTGAATCTGGCAGTTAACTGGAATGATTCTCACCCTGACTAACTATATATACAGACACCTGTGAAGTAAGCAACTACACTGAAGATGGCAATTTGTAATAGTAGGTTCATGCTTGGAGTGCCTGTCATTCTGGCCTTCTGAATACAGGCTGCTTGTCATGGCATGCCTGTTGCTGCTGTGTTGTCTCTCGGGTAGATGATTGTTCAAAAATAAGGGGGTGGTGAATGAAGGAAGGGGACAGGAAAAAGAATGTTGTGGGACTGTCCTGCTACAAGGTTGTATATGGTTAGATTTCTGGACTTATGTGTAAACATAAGAATTATATAATTTTTATGACTGTTTTTAAAATATATTTTAATTGTTTAAATGTTTTTTCATCATATTCTGTAGGGACTTAAAGTTCAACATATCAATACTTGATGAAAAATACCTGTCCCATGTTCTGCCTAAGATGTTTGATATTAAGACAGATAGTGAGGTTAAGCTTAACAGCCTAGGTTGTATGGTAATAACAATAAGTTTGTCTTCTGGAGGGTTAACAACCTAAGTTTGCAGACCAAAATTAGAGAAAAAGGAGGGCCACAAGGGAGGCCAACATTTTGGCCCTAGCCTTCCAAGGTCAATTAAGACTCAGGAGATATGTGAACTTGTACTGTAACATCATGTAACTCAGTAGTGTCCCAAATTTTCTGATCAAGGAGATTATGGGGCCAAAGAGGAAAGTGATCAATGATGTAGAGTGTGCCTAAGGAGAGTCACATGGAGAGAAAACATTCTCTCAGGCTTTCACAGAGAGCACACTGGCCAAGCAATGGCCATGACTCATCCACATGGCTGACACTGACAAAGGTTCTACAATCTGAGGTACAGGATCTCAGGACAAATCCTGAGGAGATTTCACTGACCTTATCAGACTCAAAAGCTACAACTCTTGTTGCACAGGTCCTGCTTTACCTTGTTCTTAACCATCCAGCAGAAAAGTATAAAAACAAAGTATAAGAAGTAATGCCATCGTGTTATGTTGAGCTGTAGGGGACTCAGGTCAACAATTGCTGACACTGCCAGTCAAGAGGCAGACCCAATACTATTTTGGACTACTGGACTCTTTTACAATATTTTGCTGAGTTAACACACCTATAATATTCAAATGACGGAACTAAACAAAAAACGGGATAATTGTCCATTTTGTATCTGTGTATTCAAAATGGTTAGGATAGATATATAATTACATTCTCTTAATGAATAGTGGGATTTGTTGTAATAGTGTTTGTAAATAGGATATCATGTCTACATCTTGTACAGCAAAAAACCACTAGGAAGAGAGTATGCAAAGTGTTAATTATTGAAACTGTCCTACCAATTTGATTTGAAACTGTCTCATTGCTATTTGTCTCTCAAAAAATTATGGAAAAAAAAAACGAAGGATCATTTTGTATCTGTATATGCAGAATAATTAGGATAGATATACAGCTATTTTTGCTTAATTCAATGAGAAGAAAGATTTGTACTAATAGTATTTGGACAGGATATCCTGTCTTCATCTTGTACTATGGATGACCACTAAGAAGATAACAATGTACAATGTATTAATTATTGAAACTGTCCTATTAATCAGCTTTGAAACTGTCTTATAGATATTTCTCAATAAAATAAAATAAAATTAAAATAAATAAAAATAAAAATAATATTTTATAAAAAGAGCTAGCATCACTTGGAAGAGTGGCTTGAAACCAAGGCTGAATTATGATACCATAGTACAAGCCACAGGGAACAGCAAGAGGAGAGGCTGGCATGAAAACACAAGCTACATAAGCCAGGGCAACTCTTCAATTCCTGTTTTTACTGCTTCCATGCTAACTACACCACCAGCTTCTTTCATTCACTCTTTTTTAAATTTTTTTTTCATTCACACTTTCGTTCACATTGCACCAACACCAAACTTGCACCTTAGAACATGATGTGGATTATGACAGTTATATGTGTATATTTTGCCTCAGGAATTGAGTTGTAAATTCCTTGAGCAAAAGAACGTGCTTCATGCAGCTTTGCATCTCCTGTGCCTTGAATAACACTCAGTGTATGCACATTCATTTGGTGTTTTCTTTACCAGTTGAGTCATTCTCACTTTAACATACCTACCTTTGGTAAGAAACTTCTTCCTAACAGGAACCACATCTCTCCCAGTAAGCTGGAGATTCTTGTGAATCTGTGAGCAGTGTTTCTCCCATAGGGTCTGGGAAGGGTGGGGGCCACAGTGGGCACTAACTGCATACTGATGGGAGTGCGCATCCATCTATAATAGGGAGTGTCATCCCATCTCATAAAGAATATTTCTTTTTTTTTTTCTTTTGCAGAACTGGGGATTGAACTCAGGGCCTTATGCTTGCCAGGGAAGCACTTATTCCACTGAACCATCTCCCCAGCCCCCAAGAATATTTCTGTTGAACTCCATATGTACAAGGTTTCAATGTGCTGCATTACTGTTATATCATGTCAGATAAAATTTTATTCCAATACAATCAAAAAGTAGAATTTTCTTCCTTTAGATAAAAGGAAATGATGTGACTGTTTTAATAAAACATTTGAAAAGCAAGAGATCACCCCAAGTCTCCCCATCCAGAAACAATCAGTGCTGCTATTTAGTGGCCATCATTTCAGACATCTCCTTATGCACATATTCAGAAAAGAGATAGATAGATAGATTGCTCGATAAAAATAATTTTATGAAAACACAATCCTACTGTGCAGGCTAGTTTTATTAAAAAGCAGTCAATCTAATTTGAATTTAATGGAAGGCTGAGATAAAACCATAGGAATTGCCAACCTTTGGATAAATATTATTTGACCTCAAGAGACACTGGCTCCACCCTATGGAAGATAAGACTACCTTCCTCTTCCTTCTCTCCCTGCAGCCTTCAGATTTGGTGATGACTTCACTTACTGAATGTTGTTAACTGTTGCATGCTGCTCTGCCACCAACATCACTCCACTTATTTAGGATGTGCGTACAATATATTTGTTAAATCAGCTTGCTTGATGCTCCTCTTCTTTATCGTGGCTTCTCTATTCCTACTTTTACTAAATTTGATTTTTCTGGTGGATAAATTTCTTAAAAGATCTTGTAATGCTGTATTCCCTAATTCTGCTTATTGCCTTTTTATTTGAAAAAGTAGTTGAAGACTGAACGTGATGGCGCTCACCTGTGATCCCAGCTCTTGAGAAGCTGTAAACAGGTGGATTACTAAGCGTCCGAGCTAGTAGTGAGATCCTAAACACCCTGTGGACCCTTCCCTAAAATATAAAGAAAGAAAGAAAAAGTAGTTGACTGAGTATGTATGATATACTTGTATCTCACTTAAACTGTCAACATTTCAGACACTTGCTTCATTGTCTTTTGATATAGGATATTTTTGTGAAATCTTACAGATGACTTTTTCCACTGCATTTTTCTTTTTCTCCATATATATGCCTGAAGAATTATTTTGTACCCTTGATATTTGAAAGTTTACTTTACCTTAGGTTTCCATGTCATTCAGTCTTTTAATTTTGTTCTAGAGCACAGTGTACCTTTCTGTGTACAGATTCAGTTCTCTTGTTTCAGGGAAAATTTCCTCTATTATTGTGCTAAAGACCTCTGCTGTACTGACTTTGCAGACTTCCCACAGACTTTAGGGACCCCAGCTAGCCTAGTTAGACTGTGTTTGTTATTCACAAATATAATCACATCTATGACATATCCCTTTGTTTTTCACTGTGATTATCACAATTCTAATGTCAGTGATTGTGTTTTCAGGTATGACTAGTCCATTCCATGCTTTTGCATTTTAATTTATTAGCAATAAAATGGTATTATTTTGGTTTTGTGACTCTTTAGCTCTGCCACCTCTTTGCTCTATTATTTATTATCTTGCTTTTGAGTTATTATTTGCTGAATTCATATTTTCTTAATATTTGAGACAAAACACTCAAAGTGCTCTTGGGTTTGAGTTCTGAGGGGTTTTTTTTTGTTTGTTTGTTTGTTTTTTTGTTTTTTGTTTTTTGTTTTTGTTTTTTTTTGTACTGGCAATTGAACTCAGGACCTCACTCTTATCAAGCAGCACTGTGCCACTGGGCTAAATCCCTGAACCTGAATTATGTTTTATTCCTTTTTTTTTTTTTTTTTCAGAACCAGGGATTGAATTCAGGCCCTTGCACTCCCTGGCTCTTATTCCACATGTTTTGTTTTTGTTTTTAATGTATTTAGTACAGGGTCTACAGGGTCTTACCAGACAGATTGGACTCGTAGTGGTCTTCCTGTTTTCAGCCTCCCAAGCACTGGGATTACAGGCGTGTGCCACCACACCCAGTCTCAGTCACCTTCTCAGTCACCATCTCAGTGCACCTCAGAGGCAGGGCCAGCACTGCAGGCTGGAAACCAAGCCCTGGTCCCTGTGTCCACCTAAGCAGGTGCTTTAATCTGCTGAGCTATCTGGCCAGGCCTATTCCATATGTTTCTAAGTGAAACTTTTATTAAGATCATTGTACATTGGGTGCAGTGGTACTTGCCTATAAGCCTAGCTACTTGAAAGGCAGAGACTACATGATCACATTTTCAAAACCAGCCTGGGAAATCTTGTCTCTAGATAAAATTTTCTTAGTTTATTTTTATTAGTACATATTTGCATTACATAATAATTCCACCCTTCCTGGGGGTTTGGTACAAGAATATAACCTCTCTTAACTCTTTATACATCTCCTTCTCCTTTCCTTCCTCCTCCCTCCCTCTGCTTCTTGGTCCCCTTCTCCTTTGAGAAAAGATCTATCTTCCTGTTCTTATTATCTAGCTTCTAGCTTGCTCTTTACATTATTTATACTTTGGGTTTCTAATGTAAGAGAAACAAGCAATATTTAAATTTGTGTGCCTGATTTATTTTCCTTACCATTATGGTCTCAAGGTGCATCTATTTTCCTACAGATGACTCAAGTTTTTCTTTATGACAGAGTAGTACTCTGTTGTGCATTAATACCACATATTATTTTTCCATTCATCTGTTGAGAAACATATAGCCTACTTCTAACACTAACTTCTGTGAGCTGTGCTGCTATAACCATGAGCAAGCATGTAAAACATATGGGTTTAGATTCAATCTTCTGCATGTCTATAGCCAGTTTTCAAGATAACATTTTTAAGGGGCTGGGGAGATAGCTCAGTAGAATAAGTGCTTGCCTGGCAAGAGCAGGGTCCTGAGTTCAATCCCTGGCACCACAAAAAAAAAAAAAACATTTTTTAAAGGGTCAGGGGTATAGTTCAGCAGTAGAGCACTTGTCTAGCACTTGAGAGACACTCATTCAATCCTGAGTAATATTTAAAAAACCCACAACATTGTAGCTTCACATGCAGTTGTAAGAGATGATACAAGGGGGCTGGTGAGATGGCTCAGTGGTCTAAAGCACCTACTTAGAACAAGCTAAGCTAAGCAAAGCACAGGGACCCTGGTTCAATCCCCCAGCACCACATACCAGCCAGCCCCGCCCCCTGGTGGGCTGAGCTGGCCACACACTAAATAAATAAATAAATAAATATTAAAAAAAAAGAGATGATACAAGAAGTCTTAATACCCAATCTCCCCTAAAAGCAACATCTTGCAAACTATTGTACAAAATTATAACAAGGATATTGACACTGATAAAATCTTGTAGGATGTGGTGGCACACACCTATAGTCCCAGCACTTGGAAGGCTAAGGCAGGAGGATCATGAGTCCAAGGCCAGCCTACACTACATGGGTTCAAGGTGGCCTGGACTGTGTAGCAAGACCCTCTCCCAAAAATCCAACAAAGTAATTTACTGATCTTATTTGAATGTCTCCAGTTTTACTTGTATTTGTTCATTATTCATGAATGTGTTTGTGTGTGTCTCTCTGTGAGTGTTTGTCTCTATGCAATGACATAGTGTAGCTTTGTGTGTCTAACACCTGCCACAAGACTGAACAGTTCCAAGACCGTGGGATTCACTGTGGTGCCCTTTTTATAATCACTCCCACCCACCTCTTGCCTGATCTTTTCCATTCCTGATCTCTGACAACCACTAACTTTACTGTTTCTACAATTTTGCAATCTCATAAATGTTATATAAATGGAATTATAGTATATATTACCTTTAGAGATTTTTTTTTCTCTGTGCAATTTCATGGAGACTGAGCCAATTTTACTTTGTACCAACACTTCATTCCTTTTATTGCTGAGTAGTACTTCGAGTTCTGGATGTGCCACAGTTTCTTTAACCATGCACCCTGAAGTGCATCTGAGTTGTTTTCAGTTGGAGACTATTATGAGAGAGCTGCTATGAATATTTGTGCACAGGTTTTGTGTGAATATGAATTTTCACTTCTCTGGGATAGATACCCAAGACTAATTGCTGCCCCATATGGATTGAATCTCTTGTTTGCATGCTGTGTTTCTTCCTTTTTTTTCTTCTGGTTGTGGTTGGTGCATTGGCATGGTAGCCATAAAATTTCTTTCCCTCTTTGTTTCTGCTTGGATGGGTGGGTTTGGCTAGAATTTCTATTTGCTTTACTGTAATTTGATTGAATTCTCCATGTTACCTTTCCCAGTTTATCTAAGACCCTTGCAAATTCTGCTCTGACTTACTTGAAAGCAGAATGTTCAGTTCAATCAATTATTTTGTAGCCTGCAGAAAAATAATGGGAAGATAAAGCTCAGGTCAGAGTGTGAACCCCTTGCTGAAGGACCTGGATTCTGATCTCTGCTATCTGATGTTTTGTCAAATGCCCGTGCAAGGCTCATTCCCCCTGGAGGACCATATTCTCCTCCTTAAGATTTGACTCAGGGGCTGGGGAGATGGCTCAGTGGAATAAGCGCTTCCCTGGCAAGCGCAAGGGTCTGAGTTCAATCCCCGGTTCCGAAAAAAAAAAAAAAAGATTTGACTCAATACTGCTAACAAATAGGGAAATAGGAGGCTTCAAGAAAGTAACAACCTTGGTCAGGGATGTAGCTCAGCAATACCATGCCTGCCTGGCAAGCACAAGGTACTGAGTTCGATTCCTTATACCAAAAAAAAAAAAAATGACAACTTCCCTGCTTTGGCAAAAATCCTGCAGTAGTAAGTTAATGTTTCCCTCTTAGGTTTTGTTTTGGTGCATGAGGACCAAACCCAGGGCTTCCAGTTCATTGGGCAAATATTCTACTGCTGAGCTAAATCTCTAGCCCTGTGTGTTTCTCTTCTCCTGAGGCTACTTCCTGGACACTTCTCCAAAACTGTTAGCTATGCTCCCAGCTGTGGGTTTCAATGATTGATAACTTGTAAAATTTTGCTGACTTGTCTTTTCCCTAAGTGATGCTTCTTGGAGTTGGAATAGAGTTAACAACCTTTTCCATTGTCCCAATGTCTGTAATTCTCTTCCATAGCTGCCACTTTTGGAAATGTGCATTCAGAAATTTGACTCTTTTCCTTGTTTGTTTCTTTCAAACTGTCTTTTTGCTTTTTCTGCCATCTTGGAGCCTGGGGAGGCCAGCAGGGATCAGGATTTTTGAAAGGCAAGTATGTCTGGAGGACTGTCGTGCAAGGTCATTTTTGCTGGCTATAAGTGGGGTCTCCGAAACCACAGGGAACACACAGCTCTTCTTAAAATTGGAAGTGTTTATGCTCAGGATAAAACACAATTCTACTTGGGCAAGAGGTGTGCTTATGTGTACAAAGCAAAAAAGAACACAGTGACTCCAGGTGGCAAACCAAACAAAACCAGAGTGACCTGGGGAAAAGTAAATCAGGCCCACGGAAACAGCGGCATGGTGCATGCCAAGTTCCGAAGCAAACTGCCTGCTAAAGCCATGGACACCAAGTCCATGTGATGCTGTACCCTTCATAAATTTAAACTAATGGCAAATAAAAGTGCATTTGTGAGTCCTACCCCAGGCCTGGTGAGTGTGTGAGACAGCTTCCCGCTACCCTGCGCCTACAGGACCTACTGCTGGTCCCAGCCCAGGTGCAACGTGGGTGAGATCCTCTTTCACCCCCTTGGGACACCCACCACCACCTGCAGCACCTTCCCCACACCGCCAACCGAGTAGGAATTTCTGCCCCGTTCCTGGAATTCCCAGACCCAGTCCTAGCACAGGCCCACAGAGTGTGTGGGAAAGCTGCCTCTCCCCCCTACTCCACCTTGTCCCCTCCAGGCTCAGCTCAGGCCTGGCATACAGGCCTGGGATGAAAGCCTGCAGCTGCAATCCCTGCAGAGAGTGTAGAGGATAGAACCACCCAACTAGTCCAGGAGCAGAAAATCTTACCAGAGGGACACAGCAGGTGCACCCTCAAGGGCAGCAGCAGGAAGGAGCTGAGCACAGCAGCCAGACCCAAGCCAGGCATAGTTGGATAAATCCAAACTTTGTAGATCTGCACCTGAACTTCAGTACGTGCTAAGGTTATAACTACAACAAAGACCTACAACAAAGGTCAGAAGACAGTGCTCCACAAAATGACGAGAAGGAACAAAATGCAACCTCAGAACCAAAGCTCACCCATAACAAGTGCAGAGGACACTAACACAGAACAAATTGGGAATCACACAGCAGACAGCAATGAATCAACGGCTTCTGAAA
>NW_004524777.1:4115698-4116600 GCF_000260255.1 Octodon degus
ATACTGGTTAGGGGAAAAATTCAAGAGGAAGAGATAACACTCATAAATATGTATGCAACAAACAGGGGAGCACCCAACTATATAAAGCGAATCTTAATGGACATGAAAAATCTAATGCCTAATACCACAATTTTAACAGGAAACCTTAACACCACCTTTTCTGCAAAAGATAGGTCAACTAGACAAAAACTTAGCAGAAGAATAACAGAACTGAACCAGAGCTTGAAACAAATGGGCTTGGTGGACATATACAGTATTCCACCCAAACACAGATGAATACACATTTTTCTCAGCTGCACATGGGTCATTTTCTAAAATAGACCACATACTGGTCCATAGATCATGATTAAGTATATGTAAGAAAACAGAAAATATCCCATGCACATTATCTGACAATAGTGCAATGAAACTGGAAATAAATGACAAAAGAAACCAGAAAAAAACTTAAATACATTGAAATTAAATGAAACCCTACTCAGCAACCAATGGTCACAGATGAAACTAAACGAGAAATTCAACAATATCTACAATTCAATGAAAATTAAAGCACAACTTATTGGAATTTATGGGATACAATGAAAGCAGTTCTCAGAGGGAAATTCATAGCTGTGAACTCACACATTAGGAAAACAAAATGGGAACAAATGAATACCCTAATGCAGCACCTTCAACAACTAGAAAAGGAAGAGCAAACCAAACCCAGAGCCCAAAGACATGAGGAAATCATAAAGATTAGAGCAGAAATTAATTCAATTAAGATGAAGAAAACAATTCAAAGAATTAAAAAAAGCAAAAAGTTGGTTCTTTGAAAGATTAAATAAAATTGATAAGCCCCTAGCTAACCTCATCAAAAAGAGGGAAGAAAAAATTCAAATACAAGCAAAAAGGAAAGAAAAGGGGTA
>NW_004524777.1:4120788-4121831 GCF_000260255.1 Octodon degus
AAGAAGAAGAAGAGAGACCCAGTCCTAGCCCAGTCCCGAACCGTCAATTGAACTCAGGCCCTTGTGCTTACCAGGGAAGCCTTATTCCACTGAGCCATCTCCCCAGCCCAACAAGCACTAAATCTTGCAAGTATCTCCAGCCTTTAGGAAAATTGTTTTTATCAGGGAAATACATGACTGACGTTCTCTACATAAATCAATATCTACCTCATGTTTCAGTCATAGGTGTTTTTATCTGGAGGTATAATCACATGATAATAAATCATATTTAGCACAAATTGTTTATCAAATCTACAAAATTGGGTTGCACAGGCCAGGGAGATTAAATAAATTACTGCCTCGATGTAAAAAAAAAAAGGAAGAAAGAAAAAAATTAAAGAAACTAAGAAAGAAAAGAAGGGTTGGGGCAGGGGAGATGGCTCACTAGAATAAGCACTTGCCTGGCAAACACAAGGGCCTGAGTTTAATCCCCAGTACTGCCAAAAAAAAAAAGTAGGGCTGAGTTGGTGCCAGGGAGATAGTTATACAAACTTGAAATATTTTAATACCTCCAGAAGTAGCATATAGGAAATCACAAAGAGCCTAATTCAAAGGACAAGAGAAGTTGCAGTATGCTCCTGGATGAACAATAAAGAGCTCTCAATATGAAAGTTAATGCAGGACTACATAAAAAATATATTAAATGAACCCTTATTAAAGGTCATTGCAGATTTCTATGAAACAGTACCAATCTTATGTTGGATTTTACACATATTTTTTCCCGTATATGTGTGTATAAAAGACAGGGAAGAAGTAATATAAAGTCAACAGAAAATAGAAATATACTTTTTTAAGTTTCTAATACTAGGAGAAGATATCATACAATGTCTTTTAAATAAATTGTAAGTCAAAGATATAGTATAGGGGCTGGTGAGATGGCTCAGTGGTCTCAAGCACCTACTTAGAGCAAGCTTAGCAAAGCACAGGGACTGCGGTTCAATCCCCCAGCACCACATGCCAGCCAGCCCCGCCCCCTGGTGGGCTGAGCTGGCCACACACACACA
>NW_004524777.1:4124254-4135562 GCF_000260255.1 Octodon degus
GGGGATTGAACTGCGGTCCCTGTGCTTTGCTAAGCTTGTTCTAAGTAGGTGCTTTAGACCACTGAGCCATCTCACCAGCCCTCACAGTATTTTCTTAACTCTCCTTTGGTATTGGAAGCTTGACATTGAAGGACAGGCCTTTTCAGAACGACCAGCAAAAGCTGACACAAATTAGGAAGAGTTGGCACAGCATACCCAAACATGGAACCTTTGTTCTTCACTACCCTTGTGCAGCTCTTCCCAAGTTCTGACAATTTGCCTGGAAATTCATTCTTGAATGAGACTCTTCTCTGCCTCATTGGCATTACCTTTAGTCTAGCACTTATCGTCTTGCTCCTGAATTTAGAAAATACATTATATTTAAGGGCTGGGGATATAGCTCAGCAGTATAAGCACCTGCCTGACAAGTGCAAAGTCCCGAGTTTGATCCCCGGTACTGAAAAAAAAAAGGTATATAAAATATTCTCCTAGCCAGGCATGCACCTGTATACCCAGCACTGGAGAGGTTGAGGCAGGAGGACCACTGTGAGTTTGAGACCACCCTGGGATACAAAATAAGCTCAAGGTCAGCCTGAACAGCATAGCTAGACCATATCTTAAAAATACAGGGGCTGGTGAGATGGCTCAGTGGTCTAAAGCACCTATTTAAAACAAGCTTAGCTAAAGCACAGGGACCGCGGTTCAATCCCCCAGCACCACATGCCAGCCAGCTCCCACCCCCTGGTGGGCTGAGCTGAGCTGGCCACACACACACACACACACACACACACACACACACATACATGCATAAATAAAAAATTAAAAAATTAAAAAAAATACAGGGCTGGTGAGATGGCTCAGTGGTCTAAAGCACCTACTTAGAACAAGATTGGCAAAGCACAGGGACCATGGTTCGATCCCCCAGCACCACAGGCCAGCCAGCCCCACCCCCTGGTGGACTGAGCTGGCCACACACACACACACACACACACACACACAATAAATAAATAAATGTTAAAAAAAGAGCTTGTGTTATTAAAAAAAAAAAAAAGAACAAGCTTAGCAAAAAAGTACAGGGACCGTGGTTCAATCCCCCAGCACCACATGCCAGCCAGCCCGGCCCCCTGGTGGGCTGAGCTGGCCACACACACACACACACACACACACAAGTAAATAAAAAAAAATTAAAATTTTTTTTAAAAATTAAAATTAAAAAAATACAAAAACAAAACTATATATTAATAAAATATTCTCCTAACAGAGCTCCATGCTTCTAGATTCTATCCCATTCCATGTAGGGCAGCCTCCCAATATTGGCAATTGTCCTGAAATATCACTTTGGCACTTTTGATACTGGGTCAGATTTTCTATAACAGCACTCTGTATATATTGTCTTTTCAAAGACCATCAGAAAGTAACTCAGACACACAAGCTTAAATACATGGTTTACCTTATATGAAAAGCTCAATACACCAGAATGCTGTGCAGTTCCATCCCCGGGGCATGCCGAGATAGCGATTAAGACTGAGTGTGGTGGCACATGCCTATAATCCCAGTGCTTGGGAGGCTGAAACCAGGGGGATCATTACAAATCCAATCTGTGTAGTGAGGCCCTGTAGTCCCTGTACTAAATACATTTTTTTTTCAGAACCGGGGATCGAACTCAGGCCCTTGCGCTTGCCAAGGAAGCGCTTATTCCACTGAGCCATCTCCCCAGCCCCTAAATACATTTTTAAAAAACCAAAAACTCAATACATATATAAAGTGTGACATAAAAAACAGATAGGGCCAGCGAGATATCTCAGCAGTCTGAAGTGCCAGCTTAGGCAAGCACAGAGATAGTGGTTCAATCCGTGGCACCACATGCCACTCCAGCCCCACCCATAGGGCGAGCTGAGCACAAAACACAAATAAAGGGGGAAAAAAGTGAGAAAAAAGTATTATAATCCAGTACAGACAATGTATATAAAAGTGTACCTTGACTATTGCAATTGTTTGGTTTTTTTTGTTTTCAGGAACCGGGGATTGAACTCAGACCCTTGCGCTTGCCAGGGAAGTGCTTACTCCACTAAGCTATCTCCCCGGCCTGACTATTGCAATTGCTATATGTTTTATATGTTCTTTGGTTTATTAGTTTGGTTTTCAATCTGTATATATGATAATAACTTTATAAGATCTTATAAATAAATTAATCTGATGCTTCCAAAATAAAAAGGGGTGGGGAAAATGCCTATTAGAAAAAAAAAAAAAACTTCCCAATTACCAAAACAGTGAGGGGCTAGGGAGATGGCTCAGTAGAATAAATGCTTCCCTGGCAAGCACAAGGGCCTGAGTTCAATCCTGGTTCTGCCAAAAAAAAAAAAAAACTTTAAACTTTTCAATATGATCTAGTCCTTGGTGTGATTATCCCATTTCACATGCGAAGAAACTCAAACAAGGGAAGTCCCTAATTTGCCCAAGGCCACACAGCTGGTAAGTTGAAGAAATGATATTAAAGTGCTGGCACTGTGGTTCCAGAATACATCCTGTTAAAGCATACCCTGCACTGCCTGCGTACAGTGTCTCTCATCATCTGCCATCCTAAGGACCCATATGGCTTCGCCATTCTTCTGTCTCCTCCTGTGTGCCACATCAAGTTACTCACTATTCCCTGGATGTGCCACTGTCTTCGCAGCTCTGCTCCCTTTCCCCTGGCATGCTCCCCATGGACCATGTGCCCTGCCACCATCAAATGTGCTCAGTACATGCTCATTCATTAGGTTTTCCTCCTGCCCTTTTTTTTTTTTTACTAAAGTACAAGTCTAATCTGCAACTCATAGCTTGCCTGGCAGTGAGGCTTCACTTTCCCCAGGACCCACCCAGATCTCTCATCACCATAGATAAGGTCCTACAAGATCTAGCCCCCGTCTAGCCCTCAGACATCCTATTTCCATCCTTCCCTTTACACAACCCAGTCCACCCATACTAACCCACTTGACATTTCCCAGAGACACCTTTCTATACTGTGTCTGTATGCTTCATCCACCATCTTCCTTCTCATTGGAATCCCTGGCCTACCCAGGAGACTTCTACACAGATGTCAACACATGGCCTTTCAAGCTAAGATCAAGTGAAGACCCGGTGTAATAATCTGTGGTGAAGGTTTGCTGCCATGCCTTGCTCTGCCCCCTCTTCCTTTTCCCTCTTTGGAGTAGATTTTAGTTAGTTTCCTGTGGTTGGAACACGATACTTGGCACCATTCACAATTTAAAGGAGGAGAACTTTATTTTGGCTCATGGCTGCTGTCTGTAGTCAACTGGCCCCAGGGCCCAGGTGGCATGGCAGAGGGACAAGGCAGAGGAAAAGGTGCTCAACCCATAGCCATAGGAAAGCAGTGAGAGAAGAGAGGAGCTGGTGACAAGAGTGCAGGCTTGCAGGCCATGTGCCCAGTGATCTGGCTGTTCTGTCCCAGCCCTACCTCCTAACAACACATTTAGCCGCTGAGCTCCTCAGTGGGCGAGTCCACTGCTACGTCTAGCACCCTCACGATCCACTCACCTTTCACGTACCAGAGAAGTTGGGGGCACATTTTAGATCTTAACCATAACAAAGCAGAGTTGGCTGTTCTTTTCTCAGTCCACTCATGCACTTGGTACCTCATTCCACTACAGTATTTGACACACCATTGCTTTGTTTAGTTTTGCTTTTGTTTTTTTACATAACTGTCTCCTTTACTAACCTTCTTGAAGGAAGTAATATTTTTATTTCATTAGATTTTACTCTGAGTTGTATATGGCACCACATTGCCACTTCAGAAATATGTGCTGAATGATTAATAGCTCCTGGGCCCAGCACAAGGCTAGAATACAATAGATGTTCAATAAATAACCGTGAAGTTAACAAATAAATGTCTATTTTCGCATTGTTCTATGCTTTTCTAGGCATTTGCTACTTCCTCAAGCAGATCTTTTAAGGGGAACTTCCAGTGCTTCTGAGCTGACAAGTGGGTCAATTTCAATGCAATCAGAATGCACAGCAGCAAGAATAATGACAAGAAGGGAAGTTCCGGGTCAAACTAGGGGCAGCAGAGAAAGGTAGAAGACTTACTAGTCAAACCCAACAGGTCTGAATATGTGTCAGTGCTCCATAGATATGGCTAAGTCTTCTTAGCTCAGTGATTCCCAAGCCTGAGTAGATAACAACTGGAGAGCAATAATTCTCCACGGGGTCTCCATATCTTCTGAGAAGAGGCACTGACTGTGTTCATCTAAGACTATATATTTAAGGGAATTTACACATCAAACAACCTTGGAAGATAGCAATACTATCTCCCTCTAGCATAAAGACCTGGCTTATTTCTGTCCTATATAATAATTTTTTTTGTCCTATATAATAATTATTCCTCTGAGGATACAGCACACACAGGCCGACTGCCTATAGGAAGGATGCAGCTGTCCCAAGTTTGGGGTCCTTCTTTTGTGCAGCTTGTGCATGCGCTTGCGTTCTTTGGCCCTCTTCATGTCATGCTGTAAGAATCAGGGCACAGGAAACTGACACACATGCTAACAGTGTGGCTATTGCTGTAAGTGATAATAACTACATAATAGATGATGGTACCTCCTGCATTTATATCAGGAGTTTCATTTCTTCTAAAGCAACCATGAAACTCTGATAGGTTAACTTGTCAACGTGCAGGTAAGGTCAAATCTCAGACCTTTCCATGTCTTGACAAGAACTACCCAGAAGCTGGGCATGATGGCACATGCTTGTAATCCCAGCACTCTGGGAGACTGAGGTAGGAGGATCACAAGTTCAAGCCTATCTTGGGCAATTTAGCAACTTTGTAAGACCTGTCTCTAAATAAAAAACTTTAAAAGAGTGGGGATATAGCTCAGTGTAAAGGCCCTGGGTTCAATACAGAGTACCACAACCAAAATTAAAAACTAAAATTAAATTAAAGTGTAAAGGGGCAAGGGAGATGGCTGAGTGGAATAAGTGCTTCCTTGGCAAGCGCAAGGGCCTGAGTTCAATCCTCGGTTCTGAAAAAAAAAAAAAAATTAAAGTGTAAAAATAAAAAATGAGCTGAGAATGTAGCTCAGAGGTTTCACCAAAAGCCCCTGGGTTTCACTCTAAGGAGAAAAACAACAACAAAAATCTCCTGGAGAGCTTGTTTCAAATTAGACTCCTAGATTGTCCCTCAGATTAGGAATATGAAGCTTTGTTTGTTTGCTCTTCTCAGACAGGGTCTCGTTATGTCACTCAGGCTGGTGCTAGACTCACTGTGTATTCCAGGCTGGCCTTGCACTCCCAGCAATCCTTTCTCAGCCTCCCGAGTCCTGGGATTACAGCTCTATGTCACTATGAATGGAAAATATGAAGATTTCATGAGCAATTCTGATGCTGAAAGTCTTTAGACCTCCCTTAGGGAGTACCATCTTCAGGACTGTACTACTGAGGTTAGACTAAAGCTCAGAACACTATACTTTCTTGTAGCATACACAGAAGTAGTCGTAAATTAACATAGGAGTCCTTCTGTCAATTTTTATAGTTTAAAATAATCTGTAGGGCAGGCGAAGTAACTCAGCAGTCTAAAGCACCTGCTTAGGCAAGTTTAGGCAGGTGCAGGGGACCATGGTTCAATCCCCAGCACCACAAGCTGCACCAGCCCCTGCCCCCAGGACAGGCTGAGCCCGCCAAAAATAAATAAATAAAAATAAAATAATCTGAATAATCTGTAAACAAAAACTTTTTTTTTTTGACGGAACCAAGGATTGAACTCAGGCCCTTGCACTTGCCAGGCAAGCACTTATTTACTGAGCCATCTCCCTGACCCCAAAAACATTTGTTGACTACAAGCAATATATAAGAGAAGTAAGTTATGTAGTAGCTCAGCATGTATGTGTGTGTTATAATGATACACTGTCTACAGTGATATTAAAAGAAATAGAAACACAAAAATAAACTGGCACCCTCATCACAAAATTATTTAATCAATGTGTAAATTAAATTTGAAGTTTCCTTTCCCTTCTAAGAAAAAATGAGAAATAGTACCTATGTTAGGCTGATTCTTCGGCCCTGAATTTTAACAAATATTTATTGAACATCTATTATGTCCTTAGTGCTTTGTTGTAGGCGCCAGAAATTTAGTGATAAATGAAACACAGTCACTTTCTGGGTGGAGCTGCTGTTCATTCCAGGGAGAGACACAGACGCTGATCCTGTAGCAGTGCCTCAGGTATTTTCAAACAGTGAAGAAATAAACAGAGTAATGGACTAGAGAAGGATGTGGTGGACACCGAGGGGCATTTGAGCTATAGTAGCAAAAAAGGCTTTGCTGAGGAGGTAACACTGGAACTGAGATATGACTGAGGACTATTTTGCAGCTGTCAGACTCTGCTCACCAGAGATTTGCCTATTTGTGGGAACTGAAGCTATTTTGGGGTGGTGGGCTGGTCCTGGGGTTTGAATCCAAGGGCTCATTGAGTTCATCCCAAGCCATTTATTCTTAGTATTTTGAGTCAGAGTATGGCTTGCCTTGCGCAGGCTGGGCTCAGATCTTCTATCCTCCTGCTTTTCTCTCCCAGGCTGGGATTACAGGCCAAGCCACTGGGACATGCTATTTAGCATAATGCTTTAAAAGGTTTGTTCACATTGCAGCGTGCTGTAGAATTTTCTTTCATTTAAAAACGAAACACCATTCTATTTAATCTCCATTTTATAACATCAGATGGGCCTTACCCAACTCCTGCCAAGCTGAAAACATGACATTAGGGGCTTCTTCCCACACTTGCTGAGGCTCAGAAGTAGCCCCCTGCCCGAAGCACATGCATGAGGTGGTGTGTTTGCAGAAAGCCCTAGTGTGAAAAATTGGGCTCCATTCATTTGACACAATCTCATGGAATGCATATTCTATGCTGGGCATATTCTAGGCATTGGGGACATAGGAGTGACTAAGACACGCCCTGACCCTTCTATGGCAGTTGTTGCTTTGAACTCCATCCCCACCTCACCATCCCACCTTGTCTGCTTTCTCTCCCCAGGTTAAAAGGAAAAGTAGACCACATCATGATCCTTCAGCTACAGTCTTTTTTTTTTTTTTTTTTCAGAACCAGGGATTGAACTCAGGCCCTTGCGCTTGCCAGGGAAGCACTTATTCCAGTGAGCCATCTCTCCGGCCCTCAGCTAGTCTTGATTTATCTTCAAACCAGATCAACCTGTGGAATCCCGAAACTTCCACCCATATATCTATGATTATCACCATTATGCAGATACTCCATTCCTGGTTCCCAAGCCCCCAACCAGTACAGGAAAGACCTGAATTGGTCCTATCTCCTTGGGCCCTGGGACCTAGACTTCTGGCGTCTCCCTCCAAGTTGGGCCGCATTCCTCAGAGCCCCACCAGAGGCGCCCATCCCCATCACGGCCTGCCAGCGGCCCTCTTTCCCTTGTCAAGGCCCGAGAGTGTCTGTTGCCCTGGTTATGGAATGGTGTCTCACGGCTCTTTCTAGCTTGCTCACTCATTGCCCAAAGATCAAAGCTGAATGAAAACAGAAAATGGAGGCAACAATGCCCAGCTCAGCTGGCCCTCTCCAGTGAGGGGCTCCTTCCAATCAGGTTGCTCCGGCAACCAGGCTTCTTACTTCTAATTTACTCTAATCCCTCTCTTATCAATTTTCTATTACAATTGAATGCATTTCTTTTCTGAGACCAATTTCTCATCCATTTTTATAACCTGCTTTGTGGCACCAATTAGCCCTTTTTCTTTTTAAAAAAGAAACACATTCTTTATCTTTCTGAATGCTTTCTAAAGAATTATTCCAGTGCTTGCTTATTACATGTAAGGCAGCACGCTGGACCTTGCTGGTGGCTACAAAGATGAAAAATAGACAACTAAGAGCACTGGATTTGGAGTCAGAAAACCTGAAAACCTGATATTAAAATATATATATATATATATATATATATATATATATCGTAATGAGACCCTGTAGCAGGACTGAACCAGGGAGTACTGACCTACATCCCCAGCCTTTTTTACTTATTTGTTTTTATTTTCAGGCAAGGTTTCACTAAGTTGCCAAGGCTGGGCTCAAGGTTGTGATTCTCCTGTCCCACCTCCCGCATAGCTGGGATTGCATAAGTACATTGTTATGTTCGGCTTAAAACAACTTTTTAGTGCTGACCCATCCCTGGGGTGCTCTAAGCCACTGAGACCAGGCTTGCAATCCCAGAACTGGGGAGGCTGAAAACAGGCTGATCACCATGAGTCTGAGCTGCACAGTGAGACCCTGTGCCAAATACATTAAAAAAAAAAAACTTTTAAAAAAATTTATTTTTAGCAGAACCAGGGATTAAACTCAGGTGTTTGTGCTTGCCAGGCAAGCACTTATTCTACTGAGCCATCTCCCAGGCCCCTCCCACCAAAAAAAATTTTTAAATTCATACAAGTCATATAAACATCATGACCAAAACCTAAATCACCACAGAAAAGCATAAAATGAAAAAAAAAGTCAGCTCTCATTGTAATTCCTCACATATGAGTAATATTTTTTGTGTTCTAATATTTTGCTGTACAGCATGTATGTTTTTCTTCTTTTCCCCTCCAAATAGGATCACTATTGAATATCTTGTTCGGATATGTGACTTTTTTTTTTTTTTTGTGGAACTGGGGATTGAACTCAGGCCCTTGCGCTTGCCAGGGAAGCACTTATTTCACTGAGCCATCTCCCAGCCCTTCTTTTTTCTTTTTAAGACACCTTCTCAGCCTATACTTCAGGCTGTATAGCAGTCCTCCTGCTTCAGCCCCCCAAGTGTTGGGATTACAGGCACAGCTGCCATGTGGGCTTGCTATTTGATTTTTTCTTACTATTTCCTATTTTCTTTTTTCCTTAAAAATTTATGTACTTTTTTTTCTTTTATGTATTTGGTACAGGGTCTCGTTACACAGCTAGGACTTATAGTGATCCTCCTGTCTCAGCCTCCACAGTGCTGTGATTACAGATGTGTACCACCACGCCCCGACTCTGTTGTAGGGCAGCGCTGGTGCCAGTGATCAAATGCCAGTCCCTGCACTTGACTAAGCAGGTAGACACTTACCCCACTGAGCTATCTCGCCAGCCCTCTGAGTATTTTTTCTATCAGCATATACGTCACATCCTTTTTAATGGTTATCTACTATTCTATCATATGGATGCTCACCCCCTACTAGTGACCAAGTCTGTGTCTCTATTGTTTTTGTTTTGTTTTCATGTATTTAGTACAGGGTCTACAGGCTCACAGTACACAGATTAGACTCGTACAGATCCTCCTGTTTTCAGCTTCCCAAGTGCTGGGATTACAGGTACCACCATGCCCAGTCTCAATCCCCAACTCAGCATGCCCCTGGGGTGTGACTGGCACAGCATGCTGGGGATAGAATCCCGGTCCCCATGTCAGCCTAAGCAAGTGCTTTAATCCACTGAGCTACCTGGCTGTCCCTGTCTCCATCGTTTTTAATCCAGTGAATTTACAATAAATAATTTGGTATACATATTTTGGTGGAAGTTATCACATTGGTGCTGAATAAATTTCTAGATATGGGGGCTGGGAAGATGGCTCAGTGGAATATGTGTTTCCCTGGCAAGTGCAGGGGCCCAAGTTCAATCCCTGGTTCCATCAAAAATAATTTCTAGATGTGAAACTGCTTGGTCATAAATATGAATGTTTAAAATTGTGAACACAGGGCTGGCCAAATAGCTCAGTGGATTAAAGTGCCTGCAACAGGTGCAGGGGCCAGAGGTTCAATCCCCAGGGCCTTTGGGGCCAGCCCCACCCCTGGGGCTCACTGAGATAGCAATTGGGACTGGGTGTGGTGGCACGCATCTGTAATCCCAGCAGTTGGGAGGCTGCAAACAGATACATCACTACGAATCTGATCTAGTAATGAGACCTTGAATACCCTGTAGACCCTTCCCTAAAATACAAAAAAAAATTGTGAAAATATATTGCCAAATTGCTCTTCAAAACAATTGCTAATTTATTGTTTTGGTAACAGTGTTTCAAAGTGACTATTTAGAATGAAAAGAGTTTGAATCTTACTAGTTTCTAATAGTGAAACTGGACAAATTGCTAAACCTAGGTGATTCTAATTCTGTAGAAAAGATGACAAATTTCCCTGTTCTCACAGAACCATGAGGATTAAAGTTAAATCAGCTAGCCTTAAAGATTAATGTAAAATCACCATATGACCCAGTGATTGCTCTACTAGGTATGTACTCAAGGGAAATAACTGCACTTGATCACAGAAAACTTTGCACAAACAGATACAAGCACTGTCCCTAATGCCCAGAGTATAGAAACAATCCAAATGTCTATCAACTGATAAATCAATAGATAATGTATCTGTGTAGTAGAATATTATTTGGCAATGCAAAGTAATGAAATACTGATATATGTAGTGATAAGAGTCAGAAGCTTACTGTCCTGGGGCTGGGGAGATGGCTCAGTAGGATAAGCACTTGACTGGCAAACACAAGCATCTGAGTTTAATTCCTGGTTCTGCCAAAAAAAAAAAAAAGAAAAAGAAAAAAAAGAAGCAGCTTACTGTCCCAAGGGAGCAAGGAACAAAGAACAGAGCCTAAGGAAACTGGCCCTTTGTAATTCAGGCAAGGTCTGGACAAGGTAACAGATTCCTGGAGATGTTACCCTGTCTGTTCTTTGTTCCTTTACCTGGGAAGTCACCAACTATTGATATGTAAACTTAGGTTTCGTGAATGCCAGAAGGCGATGTGAATACAGCTTGCTTACACCAAATTATTCACATTCCTTAGCCTGTTTGTAGCCCTCAATAAATGTGGGAAATTTCAGTGGCTCCCGGCTCACTTAGGAGTTGAGGTTCAGTGAGATCTCTGAGGCTATATTAATCCAGTCTTCCTGTCATTTCTTTTGCCTCAACTGATAACATAGCTAAACACAAATGAAACTTGAAAATGTAAGGCTGGGGAGATGGCTCAGTAGAATAACCGCTTGCCCGGCAAGCGCTAGGACCTGAGTTTAATCCCTGGTTCTGCCAAAAAAAATAAAAAATAAAAAATAAAATAAATAAAGAAACTTGAGGGGCCGAGCAGATGGCTCAGTAGAATAAGCGCTTGTCTGGCGTGTGCAAGGTCCTTGTAATGGGCTAACTCACATTTTAGGCTATATGGGTGTAAATCTTGTGCTTTCTGTTGTAAATGCATACCCACCCATTGTTTTAGATTGTTTAGTAAATAGTGGCTGTTACCCGTAGTTTGCTAGATAAAACTCACCAATACCTTTAAACAAAGGCTTCTAACTCCTTGTAACCTTCAGGCTATGCGAGGCTGCCTGCAGG
>NW_004524777.1:4140542-4142550 GCF_000260255.1 Octodon degus
CTAAAAGCTTTATTTTGTGTCAGACAGTAAATTTGCTTATCAAACGCAATGTGATTCCAAGGTTTAAAACCCCTTCCTGCTTCTTGGGCTGCCGCCCTTTCGGTCCTCTCCTGCGTGAGAGCAGACTGGGGGGCCCTGAGCTCAGTAATAAACGGCTTTCCAAATTCCAACCTGGCTGATCTGGTTCCTATTCTGAGTGACCCATAACAGTCCTGAGTTCAACACCCGGTTCCGCAAAAAAAAAAAAAAAAAAGAAAGAAACTTGACAATGTAATGCCATATGAAGGAAGCCAGTCACAAAAGACCACATAGAGGGCCTGCCCATTAGCTCAGGTGTTTAAGTGCCTGCTGAAACAAAGCAGTCAGGCTCAGGATGCTGTGGTTCCATCCCCTCATACTCAAGTCAAGCCAGACCTGCCCTGGAGGCAACCTGAGTGGCACAAAAAAAAAAAAAAAAGAAGACCACATAGTGTATGAGCCCAATTGTGTTCAATAACCAGTACAGTCACATCTGTAGAGCCAGGGTAGATTAATCAGTTAGATAGGGCTGGGGAAGGGAGAGTGGACGTGGATGCAAATGATGAATGATTAGTTGTTAATGGATGTGGTGTTTTCTTAGGGGATGGTGTCCAAAAATTGATTATAGGGCCAGGGAGATAGCTTAGTAGAATAAGCACCTGCCTGGCAAGGGCAGGGCCCTGAGTTCAAAAAAAAACATTGATTATAGTAATGACTGCACAACTCTCTCAATATACTCAAAGCAACAGCGATGTTCTATACTTTAAATGGATAGATTGTATATTATTATGGCTTGTGTCTAGATGTTCTCCTGAAACTTCATGTGGTCATAGGTAGGGAGATTCTAAGATGGCTATATCTAGAATGTATGAGTGCAAATTAAGGGTGTGATACTGGGATTAAGGGGTGGATAACACCCTGGGTGTGGGTGAAATCAATCAATAGTTTGCCCAACATACTGGTAAATTCTCTTTTTTAAAAAAATTTATTTATTTGTGTGTGTGTGTGTGTGTGTGTGTGTGTGTGTGTGTGTGTGGCCAGCTCAGCCCACCAGGGGGCGGGGCTGGCTGGCATGTGGTGCTGGGGGATTGAACCTCGGTCCCTGTGCTTTGCTAAGCTTGTTCTAAGTAGGTGCTTTAGACCACTGAGCCATCTCACCAGCCCTATATATGATTTTTTTCTTGGTTTCTCTGGCTGCCTTTAAAATTGTTTTTTGCTGAATATCTGTAAATTTAATGAAGATATGTCTTGGTAAACTTCTCTTTTCAAAAAAAAAAGTTCTCTTTTCATCATATGTGATTGCTTTTCTATAAGTGTCACATATTTATCTTTTAAATTCTTTTCTTATATTTTAGAAATTTTCTTCCATGACTTCTCTAAGCATATTAGTGAATCCATCTGTGCCATCTTCTAGTTTTTCTCTAACTCCAATTAAATTTAGATTAGTTTTCTTGTTGTCATATAGTAGCTGCTGGATAGTCTTGTTTTCTTATTTTCTTTAGGGCTTCTTTGAGCTTTTTATTGCTTTTCACTATATTTTTCTCAATATTAGAAACTCTGCCTTTGCATTTGTCATTTCTGTAGCGTATGAATTCTATTTTTTTTTAAATCTCAGGTATTTCTGTCTGACATTGTTTTAAGGATGTCATACCTTTGTTGAATCTGTTGTTCAAATTTTGAACTGTTTTGGTTAGCTCATCCAATTTATAGCCTATTTCCCCAAACTGTACTGTAGGCAAATTGAGTGAAATTGCTGTGAACTTTTGGTTCATTTTCTCTTTGAGTTTACATATTTTCTTCATCCCTTCTAACAACTTTTCTTTTTTTTCTTTCTTTCTTTTTTTTTAAAATGCATTTAGTATAGGCTCTACAGGGTCTCACAACACAGATAGAACTCGTAGAGATCTTTCCTGTTTTTCAGCTTCCCAAGTGCAGGGATTACAGGCAAACGACACCATGCCATCTAAGAACTTTTCATGGATTTCTGGTA
>NW_004524777.1:4142650-4146406 GCF_000260255.1 Octodon degus
GGGCTGGCTGGCATGTGGTGCTGGGGGATTGAACCGCGGTCCCTGTGGTTTGCTAAGTTTGTTCTAAGTAGGTGCTTTAGACCACTGAGCCATCTCACCAGCCCCTACTCTTACTTTTTAAGTGTGCATGGGAAGCAGAGCTTGAGTCTGGCACCTCAGACCACTTGGTTATCCTGACACTCTTAAGTGTGCATGGAACATTTCCAAGATAGAATGTATTCAAGACACTTAAATATTAATTAATTTATTTATTTATTTTAGGGAAGGGTCTACAGGGTAGTCAGAGTCTCACTACTAGCTAGGACTCGTACTGATCTGCCTGTTTATAGACTCCCACAAATTGGGACTACAGGCATACGCCACCATGCCCAGCCTCAATTGCCATCTCAGCACACTCCCGGAGCAGGGCCGGCATGGCAGGCCCAAGGTAAAGCAATAGTAAGAAAATTAAGGCGCATCTGGTGGTCCTGTGGATCTGTTTCTTGCTTCAGCAGTGTTTGCATGGAACAGACCCAGGGACTCCCTCTTTCATCTTCCCATCCACCTTCTGGGTACAAGTTTCAGGACCATCTTCTCACCTATCTCCTTCCAGCACAGGACAACACTGTTCTTTTGTGGTTAGCTCCTTATTGCTGATCAACCATGACCTCTCAGATTCGTCAGAATTATTCCATGGAGGTGGAAGCTGCTGTCAATCGCCTGGTGAACCTGCACCTGTGGGCCTCCTACACCTGCCTTTCTCTGGGCTACTACTTTGACCGAGATGATGTGGCTCTGGAGGGTGTCAGCCATTTCTTCCGTGAGCCAGCCATGGAGAAATGCAAGGGTGCTGAGCATCTCCTGAAGATGCAAAACCGGCGAGGCAGCCGTATGCTCTTTCAAGACGTGTAGAAACCATCTGAAGGTGAGTGGGGTAAAACCCTGGATGCCATGGAAGCTGTCCTGGCCCTGGAGAAGAACCTGAACCAAGCTCTTGTGGACCCTCATGCTTGGGCTCTGCCAAGACCAACCCTGTATCTGTGATTTCCTGGGAAAACACTTCCTAGATAAGGAGGTAAAGCTCATCACGAAGATAGGTGACCACCTCACCATCCTCCGCAGGCTGGAAAGCCCCCAGGCTGGGCTGGGAGAGTACCTCTTTGAAAGGCCCACCCTTAAACATGACTAGGAGAGGGGCCGGGGAGATGGCTCAGTGGAATAAATGCTTCCCTAGCAAGCGCAAGGGTCTGAGTTCAATCCCCGGTTCCGCCAAAAAAAAACATGACTAAGAGGTCAGAACCTGGCAGTTTCTGAGGGGCTCCTGCATCACCCGGCATCAGGGCTTTGGCCTAACCCTCTCCCTCTAGACAATAAGCAGCGTTCTCACCTTTCTGGAGCCCCCTCCCAAATCTTGGACCAAAAGAAAATAAACCCTTTTGCAGCAAAAAAAAAGAAAAGAAAATTAAAAGAATCAAACTCACACAAGGTATGTGCTTTTGCCACAACATAAGCAAATTATAAGTCAGTAATAAAAACATACCTGGAGATCCAGGTGTAGTGATACATGCCTGTAATTCCAGCACTTGGGAGGCTGAGGCAAGAGGATCACTGGGTGTTTGAGTCCAAACTGTGGTATAGTAAGTTTGAGGTCAGGCTAAACTGTGAACTACATAGTGAGACCATGTCTCAAAAACCAAAAATCCTAAAACAAAGCCAACAAAACCCTGGGAATTCTCCAAATATTTGAAAACAAAATAATATCCTTTTAAATAACCCATGAGTCAAATAAACCTAAACCACATTAAAATATTTTGAGATATGTATGAAAATAAAAGCACAACATATCAGAAATTGTGGGATGTTGCTAAAGCAATAAGAAAGGGGACATTACATCAGCAAAACACCTGCATTGGACAATAACTAAACATCTAACATCAGTGACCTTAGGAAACCAAAAAAGAAGTATTAGTTTAACAAAATAGGCAGAATATTTTGAACCAGGGAGATAGCTCAGTGGCATAAGTGCCTGCCTGGCAAGTGCAAGGTCCCAAGTTCAATCCACAGTACTGCAAAAGCAAAACAAAAACATAAAATAGGCAGACTAAAGGAAACAATAAATAGAGTGGAAATCTATGACATGGAAAATAGGGGAAATTAGATAAATCAGTGAAACCAAAATTTGGTTCTTTGGAAAGATAAATAAAATGTATAAGCCTCTGGCAGACTAAACAGGAAAATAGAGAATAGACATACACTAATAATAGCAGAAATGAGAGAGTTATCCTTGAAAAAAATGAACTACCAAATCTCACATAAGGAAAATTAGATAATCTGAATATCATTACATATAACAATGAAATCCAATTCATAGTGAAAAACCTTTCCTCAAAAAGAATGCCTAGGGGCCGGGGAGATGGCTCAGTGGAATAAGTGCTTCCCTAGCAAGCACAAGGGTCTGAGTTCAATCCCTGGTTCTGAAAAAAAAGAAAGAAAGAAAGAAAGAAAGAAAGAAAGAAAGAAAGAAAGAAAGAAAGAAAGAAAGAAAGAAAGAGAATGCCTAGGCCCCCAGATGACTTCACTAGCAAAGCTAACAAAAATTTAAGGAAGAAATTATAGCAATTCTACACTGATTATTCCAGAAAATTGAAGATAAAATAATATTTTTTAACTTGTTACCCTGTTAGAAACATATTTTCCATAAGGACAGTGCTTTCTTTTTTTCTTTTTCTTTTTCTTTTTTTTTTTTTTTGCATTTATTTAATGTATTTAGTACAGGGTCTACAGGGTCTCACTACACAGATCAGACTTGTAGTTATCCTCCTGTTGTAAGCCTCCCAAGCGCTGGGATTACAGACAGGTGCCACCATGCCCAGTCTCAGAGTGCCCCAGGGGGCAAGACGGGCACTGCACACCTGGGATCGAATCCCTGCTGCTACACTTGCCTAAGTAGGTGCTTTAATCTGTTGAGGTATGTGGTCAGCCCTGGTCAGTACTTTCTTTTTGGCAGAACAGGGTATTTCCAGGGAAGTGCTTATTCTACTGAGCCATCTCCAGGCCCAGTGCTTTTGTTGCAGGCAGCCAAGTTAGATAACAGTATTATAGGCAGTCAAGCAAGGGCCAGGCCCTGGAAGGAGATAAGACAGGAGACAGGATACCTTACAACTGTGGGAGGGATAGATGTTCCTGCTGTGAGCCAGACCTAAAAACTATAGATCAAACAAATGCTAACCTCCCTAAAGATTAGCATGCAGGATTGATCTTCACCATAAAAAGCCAGGAAGAACCATTATCTGATGGCTACCAGATAAAGTCCTGTTCTACATTCCTGCCCGGCTTGCTACGTGACTCCCTTCCCCATTTGGTCCTGGGCATAATCAATCTTACCTGAGCAATGGTGCTTGTAATCTCATTGGTTGACCATAGTTTTGTCCCACCTCATGCCCACCTAATTGAGTTCCCATTTTCTCCACCTTATCCCCTTATGGTTTTACACCATAAAAGTCCCTGGAAGAGAGAGCTTCCGGGAGGACAACACACTTGGGCCCCCCTCCTGTCCCTCTCTTGGACAGGAGCTTTCTTTCCCTCAATAAATATATTCTGCTCATAACCTCTCTCTGTTCCTAAAATTCATTCTTCAGTTTTACAGAACACGAACTCGTGCAGGTCAGGTTGGGAGATCATTTTTCCCCTATAACATTTGGAGGTTCCCTGTATCATTTGGAGATCACCCACCCGAGATCAGTTTTTCTCCTGTATCACATTCTTTTTTTTTGGGGG
>NW_004524777.1:4146506-4148263 GCF_000260255.1 Octodon degus
TGGGGTTACTGCATGTTGGGGACTAGAGAAGCAAGGAGAGTTGGTGGCTTATATCAAGATTTTTACAAGGAAATTAAGTGTCAGTGATGTTTTTCTCCAGTAAGACAGACATAGCCATTACCTTTAGTATGTGTTAAATGTGGATCAAGGGCTGGCCAAATAGCTCAGCAGATTAAACCACCTGCAAGCAGGCACAGGGGTTTGGGGCCTGTGCCAGCCCCGCCCCCGGAACACACTGAGATGGCAATTGAGACCGGGCATGGTGGTGTGCGGCTGTAATCTCAGCTCTTGGGAGGCTGTAAAAAGGCAGATCACTACAAATCTAATCTAGTAGTGAGACCCTGAACACCCTGTTGACCCTTCCCTAAAAAAATGCAAAAAACGAAACAAACAAAAAAACCCTGTGAGTCAAGGCTTAGATTGTTATGATGCTTACACTATAGCTGTTGATTTCTTTTCTAGGATAAAGGGAGAATGAAAATAGGTCTTATTACCAGTATGTTGTTTCTCAACTAGCCCTGATAGATGCTGTCACAGATTAGCTTCTTACTGCTATAGTTGAATTGACTGCATAGGAATAATCCTGACTCAGTGGACAATTTGGTGTTGGTGAACTTCTCTATCAAATCCTCCATCACATCAATGGACAGGGACAGCAAGAGTTCCTACTTCAAGACCTTAGACTGGATCACTGCAAAAATACCACAATGTGGCAGAAAGAGAACATAGTTGGGCTTAGCTTTTTTTTTTTTTTTTCCAGAACCAGGGATTGAACTCAGGCCCTTGCGCTTGCCACGGAAGCGCTTATTCTACTGAGCCATTCCTCCGGCCCCAGCATACACGTTTTTTTAGGAACACAAACATTCAGAGCAAAGCACCAGTGCTGTACATATATGTCCTTACTAATTTTTTTCCTCATCTTATTAAATGTTAAAAAGGAGTATTTGAATCTCTAATCAGAATCATGTAGTTATCTATTTCTCCTTGCAGCTCCATAAGCTTTTGCTTCACATACTGTGAAGCTCTTTTATTAGAAATACAAACATTTTAGGAATGTTATTTCTTCCTAATAAATTGTACCTTTTATCCTGATGAGATGACCTTTATTCCTAATCATACCCTTTCCTCTGAAATCTGGTTGGGTGGATGTTAATAGCCACTCCAGATTCCTTTTGATGAGAGGTACCACGGTATATTCCCCCATCCTTTTGCTTTTAACCAATTTATTTTTTTATATTCAAGTGTATTTTTTGTAGGCAGCAAACATAGTTGGGGGGCCGGGGAGATGGCTCAGTGGAATAAACGCTTCCCTGGCAAGCGTAAGGGCCTGAGTTTAATCCCCGGTTCCGCAAAAAAAAAAAAAAAAAAAAAAAAGTATGTGCTGAAATTTAGTCCCCAATATAATAGTATTAAGAGAGGAAGGTTTTGGAAGTAATTAGGCCTCATGAATGAGATTAATGCCCTCATAAGAGATTTGAGGGATGTCTGGGGTCAATCACTGTGCAGGGACATATCGGAGATGCCATTTTTGAGGAACAGGCCCTCGGAAGACATCAAATCTGCCTTCATCTTGATTGTTGACTGCCTAACTTCAGGAACTATGAGCAAAAATTTCTGTTATTTATAAATTATCTAGGAGAGCTTCTTGCTAACCTGCGCCGGTGGGACCAGTCCCAGCCCAGGCTGAGCGTGGGCCGGACCCTCTCCCACCCCCTCGGGTTGCCCCACACCACTCTGCCGTACCTCCCCACCCCTCC
>NW_004524777.1:4154117-4162963 GCF_000260255.1 Octodon degus
TGGTGCTGGGGGATTGAACCGCGGTCCCTGATGCCTTGCCAAGCTTGTTCTAAGTAGGTGCCTTAGACCACTGAGCCATCTCTCCAGCCCCTGTGGCATGTTTTTGATTCAGAAATTTTCTAAACAAAATTTTGGCAGACTGAAACCAGCAACATATAAAAGGGTTAATTAATAATACCTCATGACAAGGTGGGCTTTATCCCAAGAGTATAGTGTTCATTTATTATGTGAATGTCAGTAAATGTAGCCCACTATATTAGCAAACTAAAAGGAAAGAAATAACAAATTCAGAAATAACAGTTGGTGAAATTCACATAGAAGGAAACTTCCTTAACCTGATAAGAACCATCTGCATGGGGGCCTGAGACCACAGTGTTAAGTGAAATAAATCAGACACACAAGCTTAAATAACATATGCTTTCTCTTATATGAGAAACTCAAAATATAAAAAGCAAACTGAAAGATAGATAATAGGAATTAGGGAGCTAGACCTTTTTCAAAGATAAAGGGGAGGGCTGGCCAAATAGCTCTGTGGATTAAAACACCTGCAAGCAGGCACAGGGGCCTGGGGTTTGATCCCCAGGCCTGCTGGCCCCACCCCTGGGGCTCGGTGAGATTGAGACTGGATGTGGTGGTGTGCACCTGTAATCCCAGCTCTTGGGAGGCTGTAAACAGGCAGATCACTAAGTGTCTGATCTAATAGTGAGATCCTGAACACCCTATAGACTCTTCCCTAAAATATATTTTTAAAAAAGGTAAAGGGGATAAGGGATGGAGAGAGGGAGCGGGCAAGGAAGGACAGGAGATGAAAAAAGAATTAAGATGTGGTGTGTATGTGCATTTCTCACAAGAAATGGAAACATGTACAACACATGTACTAATAAACTAAAATAGAAATTTTTAAAACTACAGCTAATATACTAATTGGTAAAATATCATGAAAAGAAATAATGTCCATCTTCAGCCTTTTGCTCAACATTGTAATAAAAGACATTTGAATTGCAAAGAAGAAGTAAAAATGTCTTTATTCACAGGACATGTCATACATTTTACAAAGAAAAAAAGATGTAACTTTCACAACTTCATACTGAGTTATATTCCCCAGCCCTTTAAAAAATTCTAGACAGTATCTCATTAAGTCACTAATTGCCCAAGCTGGGCTTTTACCCACAAACCCCTGCCTTAGCCTTCCAGAATGGTAGGATTATAGGTACATGCCACCAAAGCTTCAATACCATTTATGACATCAACAAAGCATTTAGGGCTGGGGAGATAGCTTACCGGACTAAAGTGCCTGCTTAGGCAAGCTTAGGCAAACGCAGGGACCACAGTTCCATCCCCAGCACTACATGCCACATCAGCCTTGTCCCCAGGGCAGGCTAGCTGGCCATACACACACACACACACACACACACACGCACGCACGCACGCACGCACAAAAAAAATTAGGGATAACTAATACAATAGCTAATTTAAAATACTTAGTGATAAACCTGATAAGAAGATATCAAAGATGTAAATAGTGAAAACTACAGAACATCACTACGAGCAATAGAAGATTTAAATAATTGGGAGACATATATGATCATGGGTAAATATTTCAAAATCATTAGAATGTCAAAAAAAAGATGTCAATGATTCCTAAATTCATCTGTAAATTTATTTATTTATTTATTTATTCTTTTTGGTGGAACTGGGGATTGAACTCAGACCATTGCTCTTGCCAAGGAAGCGCTTATTCCACTAAGCCATCTCCCCAGCCCGTTGTAAATTTATTTATTCATTTTTCCATTTATTTATTTATACTTTTTTGGCCAGCTCAGCCCACCCTCAGGGTGTTGCTGGCATGGCATGTGGTGCTGGGGATAGAACCACGGTCCTCTGCGCCTGCTTAAGCTAGCCTAAGCAGGTTCTTTAGACCACTGAGTTATCTCACCTGTCCCTCATCTGCAAATTTATTTATTTAGATTTTTTTTTGGCAGAACCAGGAATTGAACTCAGGCCTTTATGCTTGCCAGGCAAGCACTTATTCTACTGAGCTATCTCTCTGGCCCCTGCAAATTTAAATATAATTCCAATATAAGTCCCTGTAGGTGCCTGTAGAAATTCATATGGAAATGCAAAGGACATAGAATAGTTGAGCTACACTTTTTTTTTTTTTTTTTTGGCAGAACCAGGGATGACACTCATGCCCTTGCACTTGCCAGGAAGTGCTTATTCTACTGAGCTATCTCCCCTGCCCCTTTGAACTACATTTAAAGGACTCCGAAAGGGCTAATACTTCTTGATCAAGATGTTCTGTAAAGTTGCAGCAAAATGAACAGCATGATATTGGTGCAAAGATATATAAATAGCTCAATGGAACAGAATAGAAAATCCATAGACAGATGTTTACACATATGGACTACTGAGTGTGTGTGTGTGTGTGTGTGTGTGTGTGTGTGTGTTGCTGGGGATCAAACCTAGGGCCTCACACATACTAGGCAAGTGCTCTGCCACTGACCTACATTCTCAGCCTGTCTTGGTTGTAAAGGAAATAAACAGGCAATTTGGGGCTGGTGAGATGGCTCAGTGGTCTAAAGCACCTACTTAGAACAAGCTTAGCAAAGCACAGGGACCGCGGTTCAATCCCCCAGCACCACATGCCAGCCCGCCCCGCCCTCTGGTGGGCTGAGCTGGTCACACACACACACACACACACACACACACACACATAAATAAGTAAATAAAATTAAAAAATAAATAAATAAACAGGCAATTTAGTGGAGAAACATTGGTTTTCTCAATAACTGATACTAGAACAATTAGATGGAAATCAACATGTGAAGAAAGAGAAATGAAGAATAAAGAAGTTAAATCTATATATGTACCTATAAAAAATTAATTCAAAATGGAGCATATTCGGGCTAGTGAGATGGCTCAGTGGTCTAAAGCACCTACTTAGAACAAGCTTAGCAAAGCACAGGGACTGCGGTTCAATCCCCCAGCACCACATGCCAGCCCGCCCCGCCCTCTGGTGGGCTGAGCTGGTCACACACACACAAAAATAAATAAAAATAAAATAAATAAGTAAATTTTTTTTAAAAAATGATTTTAAAAGAATGGTGCATATTCATAAAAGTAATCCTTCTGGATAGAAGAGCATAGACCAGAATATAAAACTCTTAAAACAATACATTTTTAAAAATTCTTTGTGTGGGTCGTTAAATAGCTCAGTGGATTAAACATTTGGAAGCAAGCACAGGGGCCCCGGGTTGATCCCCAGGCCTGCCATGCTGGCCCCACCCCTAGGGCAATTGTGACTAGGTGTGATAGTGCACACCTGTAATCCTAGCCCTTGGGAGGCTGTAAACAGGAAGATCACTATGAGCCCAATCTCATACTGAGATCCTGAACACCTTATAGACCCTCCCCTAAAATTAAAAAAAAAAATTCTTTGTGGCCTGCTGTAGTGTCATATGCCTGCAATCCCAGCACTTGTGAGGCTGAAGCACAAGTTCAAGGCCAGCATAGACTACATAGTGAGTTCAAGACCAGCCTAAGGGGCTAGGAAGATAGCTCAGTAGAATAAGTGCTTGCCTGGCAAGCAGAGGGTCCTGAGTTCAATCCCCGGTACCACAAAAATAAAAAATAAAAGAATAGGGGCCAGGGAGATGGCTCAGTAGGATAAGTGCTTCCCTGTCAAGCGTAAGGGGCTGAGTTCAATCCACGGTTCCACAAAAAAAATAAAATAAAATAAAAATAAAAGGATAGGGCTGGTGAGATGGCTCAGTGGTCTAAAGCACCTACTTAGAACAAGCTAAGCTAAGCAAAGCACAGGGACCGTGGTTCAATCCCCCAGCACCACATGCCAGCCAGCCCCGCCCCCTGGTGGGCTGAGCTGGCCACACACACACACACACACACACACATAAAATTTAAAAAAAAATTTTTTTAAATAAAAGGATAACAAAAGCATACTCCCACAAAATGTTTGGTAATTAGATTTCATCAAAATTTAAATCTCTTGGGGATGAGGAGATTGAACTCTAGCTCAGTAGAATAAATGCTTGCCTGGTAAGAGCAAGGCCTGAGTTCAATCTCTGGTTCTGCCAAAAAAGGAAAACTTCTGTTCCTCAAAAGACACAATAAAGAAACTGGGATGAGAGCATAGTTTATTTTTATTTTATTTTATTGTTTTGCAGAACTGGGGCTTGAACTCAGGCCCTTGTGCTTGCCGGCCAAGCGCTTATTCTACTGAGCTATCTCCCTGGCCCCTGAGAGTATAGTTTAAACACTTAAATAGTTTAATTATGCAATTTGATTATATATAAATTGTATCTTAACAAATAAATTAGATGATTCCAGCATGCCTGTAATCCCAAAACTCTGGTAGAGTGAGCCAAGAACAAGTCCAAACCCAGGTTAAGCAATTTAGCAACTTAGTGAGAGCCTATCTCAAAATTTAAAAAAAGCAAGAGTGAGAGTGACAAAGGTATGTCTGAGATGTCAATCTCTACTACCACCCCCCAAAAAGCAAAAGAGTAGGGCTGGGAAGATAGTTCAGTAGAATAAGCACTTCTCTGGCAAGCGCAAAGTCCTGAGTTCAATTCCCGGTACCACAAAAAAAAAAAAAAAAAAAAAACACCAAAAAAAGCAAAAGACCTACACAAGCTAAAGCAACTTTGAAAAAGAAGAATAAATGAGAGAGATGGACTTGGCCAATATAAAGAATGAAGTGAAAGGGTTGGCCAGATAGCTCAGTGGATTAAGTATTAAAGTGCCTGTTTAGGCAGACCTAGGGACTGGGGTTCTATCTCCAGTGTGTTGGCCCCACTCCTGGGGTGTGCTGAGATTGCAAGGTGGCAAGGCTGAAAACAGAAGGATCACTAGTGATCCTGATCTGTGTAGTGAGACCCTGTACTAAATACATTAAAAAGGGGGGTTGCTGGGGAGATGACTCAGTGGAATAAGCACTTCCCTGCAAGCGCAAGGGCCTGAGTTCAATCCCCAGTTCTGCAAAAAAAAAAGTGAAAATCTACTCAATTATTTTTTGTTCTTAAAAGAGGAATAAGGGGCTGGTGAGATGGCTCAGTGGTCTAAAGCACCTGCTTAGAACAAGCTTAGCAAAGCACAGGGACCGCGGTTCAATCTCCCAGCACCACATACCAGCCAGCCCTGCCCCCTGGTGGGCTGAGCTGGCCGCACACACATACACACGCACACACAATAAATAAATAAATAAATAAATAAATAAATAAATAAATAAATGTTTAAAAAATAAATAAATAAATAGTAACATGAATACATGCATTAAAAAAATTAAAAAATAAAAGAGGAATAAATCAGGTAGGAATTGGTCTATCCAATACAGCAATATGTATATTGATTACATAATATAGATAGATAGATATAGATAGATATTATATGTGTGTTTACAACATGGCCACAGCAATGAAAATAGTGTTGTTAATAAAGGGATCGACAGTGAGATAGATAGAATTGAGAACCTAGAAATAGACCCACACAAATATGTTCAACTGCTTTATGATGAAAAGTAGAGAGCTAATTAAACTGAAGAAATGTAGATTTTTTTCAATAAATAGAACTGGAGCAATTGAACATACATAGGCATGAAAATGAGCTTTTATCTAAGCTGCAGACCTTATATCAGAATTACTCAATACAGATCAGGTCAAGGAGCCAGTAGGGAAGGCAAGATACCTTGCAACACTGGGAGACATAGGCACCCGCTCCTGCCGTGGGCCAGATCCCAAGACAAAAGAGTAAAGAAATGCAGTCACATACCTTCCGAGGCACAGATCTCAGGGACTGATATTCTAATAGGCATCACTCACCTGGAAAAAGCTAGGAACAGTCACTGACCCAACCCCCTGTTGTCTGCTAGATGACTCACTTCCCATTTGATCCTGATTTAATCCATTTTCCCTGAACATTTATGCTTGTAACCTTATAGGTTGGTCATAATTTTGTCCTGTCTCATGCCCACCTAGCAACTTCCCATGCTTCCCACCTTAGACCTGCCTCACCTTGCGTTTTTGCTCTATAAAAATATCTAGAAAAGGCAGATTCTTTCACAATCCACTCAGGCCCCCTTCTGTCCTTCTCTCAGACAAAAACTTTCTTTCCCCAATAAATGTATATGGCTCCTGACCTCCATTGTTCTTAGAATTCATTCTTCAATTTTAGAGAATACAAACTGGTACCAAACAACTAGCAAGTTAAAAGCTTCTTTCCTCTGTATCATTTGGTGGTCTTCCACTGAGATAATTAAAAATTTATTTATTTATTGGCAGAATCGGGGATTGAACTCCAGCCCTTGTGCTTGCCAGGCAAGCACTTATACTACTGAGCCATCTCCCCAGCCCCTAGACATAATTAGAAATTTAAAGCTATACACCTACTCAAGATGAGGACACCAGCTATCTATTGAGGGCCTGTAGATAAACTCCCTGAAGGGTATCTCTGTCAATCACAACTATGACCCCCTTCAGCTCACAGAAACCAGATTGGTAGTCACCCATTGTTCCCTCATGGTACTTTGGGCTATTTCTTCAGAGGGGGACTGTCACAGCTAAATTAGGTAAAATACTGAAGGCAGTCAGACAAGGCTCAGGGGTGGAAGGAGCCAGTACAGAAGATGGGATACTTTGCAACTGTGTGGGAGACACAGGCACCTAGCTGAAAGCCGGACCTCAAGACAAAAGATGAAAGGAATGCACCCACATATTTGCCCTAAGGCTAAACAGCAGTGATTGACATTCTAAATAGGTATTCATTGCTTTGAAAAAGTCAGCAAGAGCCTCTGACCCACCTCCTCCAGGAAAACCCCAGTTCAGTTTCTTTCTTTCTTTCTTTCTTTCTTTCTTTCTTTCTTTCTTTCTTTCTTTCTTTCTTTTTCTTTCCTTCTTTCTTTCTTTCGCAGAACTGGGGATTGAACTCAGGCCCTTTTGCTTGCCAGGGAAGCGCTTATTCCACTGAGCCTCTCCCTGGCCCCCCAGTTCAGTTTCAAGCCTGCTTGCTACATGACTTGCTTCCCCACTTGTTCCCCCTTTAACCAGTATTACTTGAACAACTATGCTCATAATTTTGTTGGTTGACCACAGTTTTGTCCCACCTCATGGCCCCCTCGTGATTTCTCATTTTTCCCTACCTTGGACCCACCTCACCTCATGGTTTCGCTCCATAAAAATCCCTTGCAAAGGTAGGGTCCTCAGCAAACCTCTCTGTCTCTCTGCCTCTGCCTCTGCCTCTGCCTCTGCCTCTGCTTCTGTCTGTCTCTCTCAGAAGCTTTCTTCCACCAGTAAATATATTCTGCTACTAAAAAAAATTTAAAAAATTAAAAGGTGACAGAACACTCCTGAGTTTCTCAGTACTGCAAACACACAAACACACACACACACACATACACACACACTCCTACTTACTAATGCACACAACTGGGATTAGTCTCCAGGAAATTGTACTGAGTGGAAAGCTAACCCCAGAAAATTACCTGCTATCTCTCCATTTATATAATATTCTGAAAATAACAAAACCATAAAAATGGAAAATTTACTGATGCTGCCAGGGCTAAAGAAGGAATGCTGAAGGAGGTGTGGGGGAAGATGCCGAATGTAGGTGTGTGTGTGTGTGTGTGTGTGTGTGTGTGTGTAGCCAGCTTAGCCCACCGTGGGGGCGGGGTGGAGTGGCACATGGTGCCAGGATCAAACCCCAGTCCCTGCCCTTTGCCTGCTTGCCTTAGCAGGCACTTTAGACCCTGGAGCTGTCTCACCGGCTCTGGAGGTAGTTTTAAAGGGGCAACACAAGTGATCCTTGTGGTGATGAAGCTGTTCAGTCCATTGAGGTCTTCCTGATGGCTTGGTGAAGCACATTTGGGTGTGTCCAGGTGGGTCATGGAGGCCTAACTTCTAGAACTGGTCCTCTGCTCTACCTGCTAACAACCTTGAGCTATGTATCTCGGTTCTGCCATGCCCTTCCAATATGATGTTTCTGCCTTGGAGAAAGGTGGCCATGGACTGAGCTTCCTGAAACTGAGCTAAATCGAACCTCTTCTAAATTGTAGCTATTATGCCTCAGTGATGGGAAAGCTGAGGAGAACAACAGGAAATACATACATGCACATGCACACAGAAATGTAGACAGCACAGCCAAGGCTGTGGGACCACTCCTCTTCTGTTCACCTGGACTTGGGCAACACCCCTGGGCAAATTCTCCTTTCATTGTCCTAAGAGAAGCAGAAATAAAAATAACAAAGTGGCAGGAAATTTCTAAAGTTCCAGAGCATAGCCTGTACACATTAGATGCAGTGGGCTGAGCTACAGTAACCTTTTCCCCATTCAAAATTCATTAACATTTCAGGGCAGGGGAGATAGCTCAGTGGAGTAAATGCTTGCCTGGCAAGTGCAAGATCCTGAGTTTGATCCCTGGTTCTGCAAAAAAAAAAAAATAATAATAATAATAAAAATCAATAACATTCCATATACAGAGTACATGTCATGCATGTGATTATCACAGAGTGAACTATGGGCCAGTCATGCCCACTAGATACCACTGAGATGAATTATTTTTGTTAGTCATATCCAGGGAGATCCAATAAGAGACAATGGGGATGTAGCTCAATGGTAGAACACTTGCCTAGCATGTACAGAACCTTGGGTTTCATCTCTAGCATTGAAAAAAATAATAAATAAATAAATAAGCAAATAAATATTCCTGAGACATTTTATGTACTTAGTAAAATTGAGGAAGAAAATCATTTGTGTATTACTTATTTTGGCAGTGGGTGAGCAACTCAAGGCCTTTACACTGAACATTCCCTCACTTGCCTTTCTTTCTTTCTTCTT
>NW_004524777.1:4172530-4173492 GCF_000260255.1 Octodon degus
ATGTATTTAACCAATGTGGAAAAGCATTCACTGATAAGTCCACATATCATAGACATAGAAGATCACATACTAGTGCAAAACTTTATCTGTGTAATCAGTGTGGGAAAGCGTTCTCTAGACAGCATTATTGTAAAGTACATTAAAGAAGTGATGCTGGGAAGGAAGCCTATGTTAGCAAGGAATGTGGGAAAGCATTTACTGCACAGAGTAGTTATGAAATACATGGAAGAAAGCACTCTGGCAACAAACCAAATGCAAGTGAGAAAAATGGAAAAGGATTTACTGATAAGTCTGCATATAGATGTACAAAATCACACACTGGTGAGAAACATTATGTATGTAAAGAATGTGGAAAAGAATTTAAGGATAACTCCACATATCGTACACATACAAGATCCCATACTGGTGAGAACCCCTATGTATGTAAGTACTGTGGCAAAGCATTCAGCAAACACAGTCATTGTCAAAGACATACAAGATCCCATACTGGTGAGAACCCCTATGTATGTAAGCAGTGTGGCAAAGCATTCAACACGCACAGTCATTGTCAAAGGCATGAAAGAGTTCACACTGGGGAGAGGCCTTATATATGCAAAGAGTGTGGAAAAGCATTCACTACAAAACAGTATTTTAAAATACATGAAAGAATTCACACTGGGGAGAAACCCTATGTATGTAAGCAATGTGGGAAATCTTTCATCCAACAGACTAACTGCCATATACATGAAAGAATTCACAGTGGCAAGAAACCTTATGTATGTAAGCAGTGTGGAAAAGGATTTGCTGATAAGTCCACACTTTGTAGACATAGCAGATCCCACACTGGAGAAAAGCCCTATATGTGTAAGCAATGTGGGAAAGCATTCAGCACTCTCAGTCACTGTCGAAGACATGAAAGTATTCACGGTGGGAAGAAGCCTTAATGTGTGTGATCCATGTGGGGAAATGGACAACTACAAAGA
>NW_004524777.1:4174697-4176208 GCF_000260255.1 Octodon degus
AAAATGATGCAAAGATGAACAATGTGAGACTAATAGGCATCAATGAGAAAGAAGGAGTCAATACAAATGACATCAAAATGTCAAAGCAAAGGAGCCAAATGTAGTTTCAACCCTCTAACCCACCCAGAACAAATCCAGGAGATGTGGACATAAAAATACTTGGAAGTGCCGGGGAGATGGCTCAGTGGAATAAGCACTTCCCTGGCAAGTGCAAGCACCTGATTTCAATCCCTGGTTCCTAAAAAAACAAAAAAAAGAAAGAAAAAAGAAAAGAAATACTTGGGGGCTGGGGAGATAGCTCAGTAGAATAAGCATTTGCCTGGCAAGTTCAAGGTCCTAAATTCAATCCCCAGTACAAAAAAAAAAAAAAAAAAAAAAAAAAAAAAAAAAAAAAAAAAAAAACAACGAAAAGAAAAAAAACTTGGAAGTCATACAACCGATATTTCTGAAATGATAACAACTGAGGTAAAGAAACCACTCCAACTCAGGCTATAGAAGAAGTCTGATCAGAAATAATCTCTCAGGTAAAAAAAAAAAGAAATGACAATCATAATGACAGAATTTCTCAGCATAGGCTGGAGAGATAGCTCCATGCTTTAAGCACCTCGCTGGCAAACACAAGGACCCAGGTTTGATCCCCAGTACCATGTGCTGTGCTGGAGCCAGAAGTCCAGGCCTGCAGTGCCAGCCAAAGAAACTGGGTGTAGTGGTACATGCCTATAGTCCCAACACTAGGGAGGCTGAGACACGCAGATCACTATAAGTCTGAGCTATGTAGAGACCCTGTACCAAATAAATAAAAAATAAATAAATAAAATATTTTAGGGGCCAGGGAGATAGCTCAGTAGAGTAAGCACTTGCCTGGCAAGCACAAGGGCCTGAGTTCAATCCCCAATTCTGCCAAAAAAAAAAAAGAAGAAGAAAAGAAAGAACTGCTGAGCATATATAAAGGAGACATAGATTTAAAAAGCAGAGCACAGAAAAGTGATGTAGGACCTGGGAGACAGCTCAGTAGAATAAGTACTTGCCTGGCAAGCATAGGGTCCTGAGCTCAATCCCTGGTGCCGCAAAAAAAAAAAAAAGGAAAGAAAAGAAAAGTGATATAAACCTTGAATAAATGATATAGGAAAGAATTAGAATACATGAAATAGAGTAAAATAGACAAGCAAGAATTTTTTTTTCAGAACCGAGGATTGAACTCAAGCCCTTGTGCTTGCCAGGGAAGCCATCCAAGAAATTAAAAATTCCACTGAAAGCTGGCAAACTGCTTGAATGAAACTGAACATAGACTTTCAGACATTGAAGGCAGCATTGCAGCCAATGATCATGAAAGGAAAAAATCCCTTAGAAATAAAAATTCAGGGACCGGGGAGATGGCTCAATAGAATAAGTGCTTGCCTGGCAAGCTCAAGGGCCTGAGTTCAATCCACAGTTCCACCAAAAGTAAATAAATAAAAGAAATAATAACTCAACACCTGCAAGACGATACAAAAAAAAGTCTAAGTTTGATA
>NW_004524777.1:4176308-4179089 GCF_000260255.1 Octodon degus
TTCCTTCCTTCCTTCCTTCCTTCCTTCTTTCTTTCTTTTCATAGGGCCTCTCTAGGTCCTTAACTTGCTCAGGCTGGGTTTGAACTTGCTATCCTCCTATCTCAGCTTCCTAAAGTCCTGGGATTAAAGGTATGCACCACCTTGCCTGGATGGTGATTTCACAACATTTGTTGAGAACCTATTGCATGAGAACACTATTGGAGGCTCTATATGGTGTTGGAAAACATAGATGGTCTCTACCCTCATAGAACTTACAATTTAATGGAGAATGACAATGAGCTAAAACAAACAAACAATTAAAATCATATATTTTAATAAGCGCTTTGATGAAGAAATAGGGTACTATAATAGGAAACAAGATGGATGAGCTAGGGTCCCGGGAGATGGCTCAGTAGAATAAGTGCTTCCCTGGCAAGTGCAAGGGTCTGAGTTCAAGTCCTGGTTCTGAAAAAAAAAAAAAAAAAAGATGGGTGAGCTTTTTTTGATAGAATGATCCAGAGAAGCCTCTCCAAGGAGGTGATATTGAGGCTGAGAACTGAAAGATGCAGAAGGAAAAGTTATATTCTGTTTGTTTGTTTGTTTTTGCAGTAGTGGGGATTGAACTCAGGATCTTGCACTCTCCAGGCAGGTGCTTATTCTACTGAGCTATCTCCCTGGCCCAATATTCTGTATTATTTGAGGCTTTGTGCCACACCATATCCATAGGTTGATACATAAACCATAGTATAATGGCATTAAGAAATAGTCTTTGGTGGGCTGGGGAGATAGCTCAGTTGAATAAGCACTTGCCTAGTAAGTGCAAAGGCCTGAGTTCAATCCCCAGCTCCATAAAAGAAAAGAAAAAAAGAAATAGTGTTTGCGAAGTGACTATGTCATGAAAGTGGAGCCCTTGTGAATGACATCAGTGCCCTTATAAAAGAGGACCTGGAGAGAGCTGCCTTTTCTTTTCTCCTTCCACTTGCCTTTGGGAACATCAAAAGCCACCAACAAGGAACGGGCTTTTAGCAGACACCAAATCTACAAGGCATTTTGATACTGGACTCACCAGCCTGTAGAAATTTTGTTGTCCAAGATATTTTGTTATAACTGTCTGAAGAGCCTATGATAGATGCGTACATGGACAGACTCTCTCTCCTATAGAGAAGGTGGAGGGATAGGGAAACTGAAGAGCTATCCATGCATACAGGAACCACAGGTGAAACCTACCTGACACAAAAGAGAAATGTGGAGGGGCTGAGGGACTGGGATGAAAAGAAGAGAGTCAAAGCAGAGGATACTACCAGGGAGAGGAGATGAGCTCAGAGACATGTTTCAAGTGAAGATTACTGATGCCCTGAGTTTTGAGCAGGGGAGTACAGCTATGTGCTTTGTATTTCAAGCAGATTGTATACACTGGTATATGGCCACATAAAAGAAAGTAAAAGGCAATTAGGAAGTCAATGTAGTTATCCACTTAAGGTACAATAGTTTGGCCTACAGTAAAAGGAGCCTACCCATTAGCTTTGGGGAGTGAGGAAATGGCCAATATTATGGATAAGGTAAAATTTCATCCTAATGTCTCAGAAGAGATGGTGTTAAATGTGACATATTAGCAAGTGCTCCTGCACTGTACTTGTCAGCAAGTAGCTGCAAATTCAGGAGAGCAACAGGAACTAAACAGATAAATGTGGGAGTCCTTGGCATGGCAAGTATTCTTGAATGTACAGCAATAGATGAGACCACCAAGGGAGCAAGAGAGGACAGGACTAAATGTAGAATTTAGGGTGGAATCCATATATATTTTATTTCTGCTTCAAAAAAACCTCCTTTTAATTATGCAGGTAAAAAAATTATGCAAGGAATATATACCTTATTAGCGGAGATTCACAAAGTGGATAAAAGAAAAAAAAGTTACAAAACTCTAATTGCTTAAATCAACCATTTTATCATTTTGAAAAATTTCTTCCTCTGGGACTTTTCACATATGTTTTGACTAATATACATATTACTTTACATACTCCTCAATGTTTTGGAATAGCCTACACTTTGGAAGTGGAAAGAGGCCCCAACAAAACCAAGAGAAGTAATTAGCAAAGACTGATAGAAGAGAAAAAGTGGCCGCTATTGGTGATCTTTGAGAGAAAATAGCAACCCGAGAGTAGATGACTAGTTTTGTTTTGTTTTGTTTTTTAATTTTTTTTTAATTTTATTATTTGTGTGTGTGTGTGTGTGTGTGTGGCCAGCTCAGCCCACCAGGGGGTGGGCTGGCTGGCATGTGCTGCTGGGGAATTGAACCGTGGTCCCAGTGCTTTGCTTAGCTTGTTCTAAGTAGGTGCTTTAGACCACTGAGCCATCTCACCAGCCCCTATTTTTTTTTTTTTTTTTTTTGCAGAACCAGGGATTCAACTCAGAACCTTGCGCTTGCCATGGAAGCGCCTATCCTACTGAGCCATCTCCCCAGCCCCTGTGACCAGTTTTTTGTTTGGTGACAAGAGGAAGTATGAAATCCTGAAATGGTGATTGTATCTAGGGAAAGTTTTTCTCATGAGCTGTATGAGTGTGTTACTTGTAGACACAAGGAAACAGGGAAGGGAGAAATTGATAATATTGACAGTATAATTAATATAGCAGTTTTGGGCTGGCGAGATGGCTCAGTGGTCTAAAGCACCTACTTAGAACAAGCTTAGCAAAGCATAGGGACCGCGGTTCAAGCCCCCAGCACCACATGCCAGCCAGCCCCGCCCCCTGGTGGGCTGAGCTGGCCACACACACACACACACACACACACACTAAATAAATAAA
>NW_004524777.1:4179247-4180464 GCF_000260255.1 Octodon degus
GCTTATTCTACTGAGCCATGTCCCCAACCCAAGTTTTTTTTTAATTATTTTTTATTCTCTTGAAGATAAAACAAAAATTTAAAAATTCATGGAGAAATAAGATATAGAACAAGTGAAAAAAAAAGAACAAGTGAAGATGATAAAGAACAAGTGAAGAAATTCATGACTACTAAACCAACACTACTAAGAGTACTCAAAGATATTCTAGAAAAAGATAAAAATGACCACAATTCCAAGAAAAACAATAGAAAGGAACTACCAAGCATGGCAGGCAATTAAATAGAGTGGAAAAGTAGGGAACCAACAGCAGGAAAATAACATGAAAATGATAAGCCAGTCCATATCGATTATAAACATCGAAGTAAATGGCCTTAATTCACCAATCAAAAGAAACAGACTGGAAAAATAGATCAAAAAAATTTGGGCCGGGGAGATGGCTCAGTAGAATAAGCACTTGCCTGACAAGCGCAAAGGTCTGAGTTCAATCCCTAGTACTGCCCCCCCCCAAAACCCTCAACAATATGCTGTATAAAAGAAACACATTTAACTCAACCTGTTTTTTTTTGTTTGTTTGGGGTTTTTTTTGTTTTTAAGATGTATTTATTTATTTGGCACAGGGTCTCAATTCACAGCTTGGGCTCATAGTGATCCTCCTTTCTCAGCTTCTCCAGCATGGGGATTATAGCAGTGCACCACATGCCCAGTGGAACACTTTTAACTCAGAAGGAAACTCATAATCCAGGCATGGTGGTACACATCCATAATCCTCAGTACTCCAGAGGCTGAGGCAGGAGGATCATTGCGAGTTCAAGACTAGCTTGGGCTACAAAGAGAGCTCAAGGCCACACTGAACACAATCATAATGAAAGACCAAACTATCTCATTGTCACAAAGAGATAGTTCAATGAGAAAAGCAATCAGCAAAGAAATAACAGAACTGAAACAAACCTGTGAACAAATGGACTTAGACTTTTACAGAGTGTTCTACTCAACCATAAGACAATATCTTCCTGAACATCCAAGGAGAAAAAGATGAAATTAAAGAAAAAACTAAGGGCTGGTGAGATGGCTCAGTGGTCTAAAGCACCTACTTAGAACAAGCTTAACAAAGCAGAGGGACCGGGTTCAATCCCCCAGCACCACATGCCAGCCAGCCCCACCTCCTGGTGGGCTGAGCTGGCCACACACACATATACACACACAAATAAATAAATAAA
>NW_004524777.1:4180774-4181611 GCF_000260255.1 Octodon degus
TTTTATTTATTTTTGGGGGGCAGAACCGGGGATTGAACTCAGGCCCTTGCGCTTGCCAGGGAAGCACTTATTCCACTGAGCCATCACCCTGGCCCCACTGGGAGGGAATTTTAAAGAGCAGAGAAAAAATTAATGCAACAGACACTAAGAAAACTGTACGAAGGATTAATAAATCAAAAAGATGGTTCTGTGAAAGAGTAAATAAAATTGATAAATCTATATCCAATCTTTTTTTTTTTTTTTGTGGAACCGGTGATTGAACTCAGGTCCTTGCACTTGCCAAGGAAGCACTTATTCCACTGGAGCCATCTCCCAGGCCCTCTATATCCAATCTTATCCAAAAAAGGAAAGAAAAAACTCAAATTCATGCTTAAGGAATGAAAAGAGTAAATTCATTACAGATAGTATAGAAATTCAGAAGACCATTAATACCTACAGTGAAAAACTTTATTCTCATAGGATGGAAAACATAGGAGAAATGGACAGAGTCCTGGATACATATGAATTAACAAAGTTGAATCCAGAAGATACAAAAATCCTGAGTAAACCAATATCACTCAATTAAATTCACAGAATAACTGAAAACTTATCAACAAAGAAAAGCTCAGGTACTTATGGATTCACAGCTGAATTCTATAAGAAAGTTAGAGAAAATTTAACACCAATACTTCTCAAATTGTTTAATGAAATTAACAGGGAAGCAATTTTCCCTAACACACTCCTGATGCAAGCATTACCTTGATAATAAAACAAAAGTAATCCCCAACCAAGAAAGAAATCTGCAGGCCAATCTCCTCAATGGACTAGATGCCAAAAGCCTCAATAAAATACTAGCAA
>NW_004524777.1:4181711-4186256 GCF_000260255.1 Octodon degus
TATATAGCAGTTTTTACAGAAGTAGAGAGATGGGCAACAAAAGCCAGGAGTGAGATCAATGTTTTTCTCTGACATGTGGAGAGGAAAAGTGACTGGGTAAAGAAAGCAGTTGAGGTAGCTCATTCTATGTTAAGATGATATGAAGGGCTCAGTCAAGCAGATGATGTGATGAGCATTTTATTTTATTTTATTTTTAGTGTATTTGGTTGTTGCAGGGTCTCACTACGCAGCTCAGATTTTTGGTGATCCTCCTGCTTTTAGCCTCCCCAGCACTGGGATTACAGGCAGCAAGCACAACTATATCAGGACTCTGACCAGCTCAGCCCGCTCAGGGGGAGGGGCTGGCATGGCATGTGGTGCTGAGGATCAAACTGCGGGCCTTGTGCTTGCCTAAGGTTGCCTAAGCAGGTGTTTTAGTCTGCTGAGCTATCTCACCAGCCCTGAGCATTTTAGTATAGGCAGCTAAGTTAGATAAAAATTAATGTACAAGGGCCGCCTGATAGCTCAGTGCATTAAAGTGCCTGCTTAGGCAGAGTGCAGCAGCCAGGGGTTCCATCTCCTGTGTGCCATGCCGGCCCTGTCCCCAGGGCACACTGAAATGGTGATTGAGACTGGGGGCATGGTGGCGCATGCCTGTAATCCCAGCACTTGGGAGGCTGAACACAGGCGGATCACTATGAGTCTGATCTACGTAGTGAGACCCTGTAGACCCTGTCCTAAATACAGAAAAAAAAAATTAATGTACAGTCAGAGAGGGAATGGGTTCTCGAGGAAGTCAGTGAAAAATAAGACACCAGAATTGTGGCTGGAGGTGCATGAGAACAAGGTCAGGACTCAAGACGGAGATGCAGGGCCGGGGAGATAGCTCAGTAGCATAAGTGCTTGCCTGGCAAGTGCAGGGTCCTGACTTCAATCCCCGGTACTGCAAAAAAAAAAAAAAAAAAAAAAAAAAAAAAAAGACAGAGACGCAAAGTCCAGGCCTACACACCTCTCTAAGGGTACAAACAGTAACTGGAAATTATTCTGCAATTAATGCCACCTGGTCCAGTAAGTCATCTAGGCATTAGCTACCCAGGTGAATGACCAGAGCACCTGGACCCATCCCTTCCCCAAATGTCTTTGTTCTTTTTATGTACCCTTGCTACAGTGACACATTTCCCTAGTGGATCGATATTAGCTAAGGAGTTATACTTGTAATCCTACAATTTGATTATAGTTTGACCCACATTGCATTTACACTGAGACTTTGCCATATAAATACTACATGACAACCCATTCATTGACAATCTATTCAGGATCCCTCCTGTCTCTCAAAAACCTCTCCTACACTGAAGCTCCATTTTTCCCTAATTCATTTTTAGATTTCAGGGGGCACAAACTCAAGACATCTGATACCTAGCAGGTTGAGAGTTATATTTCTCTTATATCAATTTGTTGAAAGGGACAAGAAAAATAGGTCAGGACTTAGAGAAGTGAATTATGTTTAGATTGGTTGACATTGAAAGTCAGCAGGATTGCAGAGCACACCAGTGGATAAATAGACATTGAATTAGAATCAAAAGAACCTACAGTATCATCTAGTTCAATTTCTCATTACAGATGAGTTTGAGAATAAGAGGGGTGCACAGACAATCCAGCTAGTAAGAGCTAGATCTAGGTCTTTCAAAACATCTGTTCAGCTCAAAGAAGCAAGTGTTAGACAGGGGAGATAGCTCAGCAGCATAAGGGCCTGCCTGGTAAGCATAAGGTTCTGAGTTTGACCCCTGATACTGCAAAAATAAATAAATAAATTTTAAAAAGAAAGCAAGTATAATGTTTCCTTTCTGATCTAGCCAGTGGGTGGGACTTTGTCATGTGTAGCCAAGACGCAGCAGGCCAAAACCCAATAATGGTTTTATTGGAGGTGTCAGCACTCTCCGAAAACTCCATATTGGCCTCTCTCTGTCTCTCTCTCTATCTATCTCTGTCTCTCTGTTTCTGTTTCTGTCTCTCTGTCTCTCTCTGTCTCTCTCTCTCTGTCACCCTCTCTGTCTCTCTCTGTCAACTTAACAGATAGCCTCTTACCTATGATATTAGAAAGTCAAATACAAGTCAAAAAAAGGTTGGAAGACTTTTCCCTTAACTAGCTAGATTATACTCATCAAAAGGGCTTCCTTCCTTTTGATCAGAATGAAGTAGGGGCCGGGGAGATGGCTCAGTAGAATAAGCACTTCCCTGGCAAGTGCAAGGGCCTGAGTTCAATCCCTGGTTCTGCCCCCCTAAAACAAAACAAAACAAAAGAATGAAGTGGAAGCAGGGCCCCTGCTGGTTAGCTCAGTTGTTTAAGTGCCTGCTCATGCAAAGGGAGTCAGGCACAGGATACTGTGGCTCAATTACCACCTCCACATGCCTTACCAGACCCACTTTTAAGACAGCCTGAGCCAGTTGACAAAAAAAAAAAGAATGAAGTAGAAGCTTAGCAAAAAATCAGAAACTACTAGGATGACCAGTATTAGGGACATGGTTAAATAAGTGGTAATCCATCAGCTGCATATTAAGCGCATTCATTAAAATAAATACAAAGGAGGCCGGGGAGATGGCTCAATAAAATAAGTGCTTGCTTGGCAAGCGCAAGGGCCTGGGTTCAATCCCTGGTTCTGCCAAATAAATAAAATAAAATAAATACAAAGACTGTAGATAAAATGAACATTCTTATGATATAATGTATTTGTTTGTTTGTTTGTTTTGTGGTACCGGGGATTGAACTCAGGGCCCTGCGCTTGCCAGGCAAGCGCTTATTCTACTGAGCTATCTCCCTGGCCCCTTATGATATAATGTAAAGAGGAAACAAATTCAAAGTTTACATACTGTCTTGCATATATATATATATATATATATATATATTATACTCATTGATGTTAGCATTGAGAAAGGGAAAATTGGTTATCATGATTTTAAATGTTTATTATTGAGGGGCCAGGGAGATAGCTCAGTAGAATAAGAACTTGCCTGGCAAGCACAAGGGCCTGAGTTCAATCCCTTGTTCTGCCAAAAAAAAAAAAATCATTGAAATATATTCATAAGTAAATATTATGTCCTCTAGAGAACAAATTCTTATTTTCACTGTTGCTAGAAGAAAATGTTTTCTTTTTTGCCATACTGGGAATTGAACTCAGGACCCTGAACTTGCCAGGGAGGCACTTATTCTACTGAGCTATCTCCCCAGCCCTAAGAAAATGTTTTCTATTGTTAAATAAACTCAAATGGAAGGAGAGGAGAACCTAATCCTTTAAAATGCTCAACTTCAAACCCACGACTATCATCAGCAAAATGTCTCCCAACCCTCACAGGCACATTTTCTTTTCTTTTCTTTTTTTTAAATTTATTTATTTATTTTGTGTGGTGTGTGTGTGTGTGTGTGTGTGTGTGTGTGTGTGTGGCCAGCTCAGCCCACCAGGGGTCGGGGCTGGCTGGCATGTGGTGCTGGGGATTGAACCTTGGTCGCTGAGCTTTTGCTTAGCTTAGCTTGTTCTAAGTAGGTGCTTTAGACCACTGAGCCATCTCACCAGCCCCACATTTTCTTTTGTACCTCTCTTTTATGAACATCCTTATTTTCGTCCTGTCCCTCCTCCAGGATTAGAAAAAGATGATAGGAGCTGGTAGAGCTGGAAGGGCAGCTCAGGGCCAGAAGAGATTCTGATATTAGGCTGCCACTTGTTAGGTTAGCACTTGTCTCAATTCTTATTTTCTTTTTAAAAACCTTTTTGTAAAGCTAAGTTTGATGGGACACACCTGTAATCTTAGAATTCTCCAAGGCCAAGTCAGGAGGATCACAAGTTTGACTGCAGCCTGGGCAACAGTGAGACCCTGTTTCAAAGTTAAAAAAAAAATTTACTTATTTATTTATTTTGCAGAACCAGGGATTGAACTCAGGCCCTTGAGCTTGCCAGGGAAGAGCTTATTCTACTGAGCCATTTCCCCAGCCCCTCAAAGTAAAAGTTGAATAAAGGACTTGAGGTGCAACTCAGTGCCAAACTCTGGCTTCCTTCCCCAGAAATGTCAAAAAGCTGAGTCTGAGGGCCCCCAAGGCTGACTAAAGGAATCTAAACCAACCTTTTAAAATAAAATTCTGGGGGCTTGGGAGATAGCTTGGCAGTCTAAGCTAGCCTGCCTGGCAACTGAAAGGGCCGGGTTTGATCCCTGGTACTGCATACCATGCTGGACCCTGGGCGCCAAGCAGGCCACTAAAACCAGGCCTGGTGGTGAATGCCTGTAATCCCAGCACTGGGGAGGCTGAGACAGGAGGATCACTACACATCTGAGCTGTGTAGCATGACCCTATACCAAATAAATAAATAAAAGATAAAAAATAATAAAATAACATTGTAGGGCTAGAGATATAGCTCAGTGGCACAGTGTGTGCCTGGAAAGTATGAGGTCATGAGTTTAACTCCCACTGGAAGGAGGAGGAGGAGGAGAAAGAAGAAGAAGAAGAAGAAGAAGAAGAAGAAGAAGAAGAAGAAGAAGAAGAAGAAGAAGAAGAAGAAGAAGAAGAAGAAGATTGCA
>NW_004524777.1:4194566-4195989 GCF_000260255.1 Octodon degus
AGGTGCTTTAGACCACTGAGCCATCTCACCAGCCCCCTGTGCTTTGCTAAGCTTGTTCTAAGTAGGTGCTTTAGATCACTGAGCCATCTCACCAGCCCCACCGCAATGAAAGTTTTTGATAAAGTGTGACATATATTAATTATAAAAATCATGCAGAAAATCAAATTAGATGGTCTTTAATCAGATGAAAGCCACCTGCTATGGTTTGTGTCTAGTTGTCCCTCTATAGCCTCATGCAGTCATGGGGCAGACTTCTAGAGGTTAAGATTAATTCATGATCCAATACTGGGATTATGGGTGTGAGTTCTACAACCTCCCTGGCCAAATACCCTGGATGCAGTATGAGGAAGGGATGGAGTCTTGCTCTCTGTCTCTGCGCTGCTGTTGCCACTGCACCTCCCTGTGTTCTTTGCTGTTTTCTGTCACCATGAACTGTTGTTCTCTGCCATGCACTACTCTGCCTTGGAGCTAGCTGAGTATGGACTTAAACTTCCAGAAACTGTGAGACAAATAGATAAACAAACATTTCCTTCCCTATTTTTTTTTTGTGTGTGTGTGTGTGTGTGGTACCAGGGATTGAACTCAGGAACTTATACTTGCCAGGAAAGTGCTTATTCTACTGAGCTATCTCCCTGGCCCTCCTTCCCTAATTTGCAAAATTAATGAATCAAATTTTTTTTGGTACTGGGATTTGAACTCAGGACCTTGCACTTGCCAGGCAGGCGCTTAAGCCACTCAACTATCTCCTCAACCCTTCTTTCCTTAATTTTGCATATCAGGTATTTTGTCCCAGCAATGAGAGAAGAGAAACTGAGACACTATCTATGACAAACCAGTAGCCAGCTTCATACTAAATGATCAAAAACTGAAAACTTTCACTTCAAAATCAAGAACAAGACAAGGATGCCCACTGATACCACTCCTAGCCTATATAATTCTGTTATTATTAGCCAGAGCAACTAGACAAGAGAAATAAAATGCATAAAGATAGGAAAGGAAGTAGTGAAATCATCATTATTTGCAGTTGACATGATTCTCTACATAAAAGACCCCAAAAACTCCACTAAAAGACTTTCAGAATTAATAAACAAATTCAGTAGCATAGCTGGATACAAAATCAATACTCAAAAATCAATATCATTCCTGTATAAAAACAGCAAACTTACTTACTGAGAAATTATAGAAAGCACACCCTTTACAACAGTACCCCCATGAAATGAAATATTTAAGAATCAATCTAACAAAGGAAATAAAATATCCATACATTGAAAATTATGGGCTGGTGAGATGGCTCAGTGGTCTAAAGCACCTACTTGGAACAAGCTTGGCAAAGCACAGGGACCTCGGTTCGATCCCCCAGCACCACATGCCAGCCAGCCCCGCCCCCTGGTGGGCTGAGCTGGCCACACACACACACACACAC
>NW_004524777.1:4196089-4197798 GCF_000260255.1 Octodon degus
AGGAAGAAGAAGAAGAAGAAGAAGAAGAAGAAGAAGAAGAAGAAGAAGAAGAAGAAGAAGAAGAAGAAGAAGAAGAAGAAGAAGAAGAAGAAGATTGCAGGTTCAATTATTCCTTTCACAGAAAAAGAATTTTTAGGATACCCCAGTAAAAGAGATAAGATAACGATTTATTAGAGAATGGTATGGCATGCACTCAAGAGTGGAGAGTAGAGGGACCAATCATGAGCCATGGGATCCTCAGACACTTCAGTGAGCTGCTCAGGGAGGCAGAAACTCCATGCTCCACTCACTCACCCAGCCATTGCAGGGCCAACAGTGAGCATCAGGAACCATGGTGAGCCATACAGGAGTGGAGAAACCCTGCCCACCAGCCTCTGCCATCCAGGGAACCATGGTATGGAGGAACCTTGGGGCCTGGCCCACATTCCTACACTGCAGGTTGGCCAGTAAGCATGGGAAGTGCTCAGGACACAGTAACTTCCTTGTCCCCAGGACCTTGAAGTACATCTACTTCAAGAAAGGAGAAACAATTTGCATACAAACTGTTAATTTATAATCAGTTCTTTTGCATAACTTAGAATTTCTCCTATGGTCTAAAGTTCAAATTCAATACCTACCACAGTTGATCAGTTTGAAATTGTGCTTATTGGTAGCTGTACTAATGTAGCTAGATGTCATGTTCATTGGAGTCAGTTGTCCTCCCTTGTGTAACAATATGGGGAAAAAAAACAAAGCAATATGGGAAAGCTCTGGAACAATAACCTCAACAGAGCCTTACACCAAAGGACTGGGGACTGAGCCCAATAGAAACCAACATCCCACTCTCAGTAGATGGGGACGATAGCATCAGAGGACACACAGACCAAGAATCTTATACACACAGAGGAGATCCCTAAATTACAGACTAGGGCATGGTGGCGCACACCTGTAATCCTGAATTACAGACTATTCTGGTAGAGGCCTTGATATGAGTTATATAGCTGCTTACCAAAAAGGCTAGCAAGGATCATCACAGAAAACAAAATAAAGAAATTTTTGAAATACAAAATGTATCCCGACAAGGAACTTTTCTCTTCGAGTGCGTTGCTGAGAGCCCCTAGCTGCAAAGACCACCTTTTTATGAGACTTACACTTCCTCCTGGCTACCTTCAAGGACCCTCGGTGACTCTCAAGCTACGCAATGGAGGCAGTGACCATGGAAGATGTAGCTGTGAACTTCACCAAGGAGGAGTGGGCTCTGCTGAATCCAGCCCAAAGGAAGCTCTACAGAGATGTGATGTGGGAAACATTTAGGAATGAAGAAGTTTGGATGAACAGCAAATTGAACAAGAGCACAAAAATTCCTTAAGGATTATAAGAAATGAAGATGCACAAAAACGCTATCAATTTAAAGCTTGGAAACAACAAGATATATTCATTAGGACTCCAGATGATAATACACAACAAATTGCTTTAAAACCAAGTGCAAGGGGCTGGAGAGATGGCTCAGCGGTCTAAAGCACCTACTTGGAACAAGCTTGGCAAAGCACAGGGACAGGGGTTCAATCCCCCAGCACCACATGCCAGCCAGCCCCGCCCCCAGGTGGGCTGAGCTGGCCACACACACACACACACACACACACACACACACACTAAAGGAATAAATAAATAAATAATTAAAAAAAAAACAAGTGCAAGCCTTGTTTGTAGAAAGCCGTTGATTGGGCATT
>NW_004524777.1:4204608-4205173 GCF_000260255.1 Octodon degus
AACCGCGGTCCCTGTGCTTTGCCAAGCTTGTTTCAAGTAGGTGCTTTAGACCACTGAGCCATCTCTCCAGCCCCTAGAAAAAAATATTCTTAAAATTCATCTGGAACCAGAAGAGACCTAGAATAGCAACAGCAATCCTGGGCAAAAAAGGAAAAGCCAGCGGTATCACAATCCCTGTCTTGAAACCATACTACAAAGGTACTGTGATAACATTTTGGCTCTAACCTTCTAAGGTGAATTAAAACTCAGGACATATGAGAACTTGTACTGTAACATCATGTACCTCAGTAGTGTCCCAAATTTTCTGATCAGGAGATTATGGGGGCCAAACAGGAAAGTGATTGATGATGTAGAGTGTGCCTAAGGAGAGACACATGGAGAGAAAACACTCTCTCAGGCTTTCACAGAGAGCACATTGGCCAAGTGTCTTAGTTACTCTTCTCTCGTTGCTGGGACAAATACCCGACACACAAAATGAAGGAAGGAAAGGTTTATTTAGCTCACAGTTACTGGGGGTTTCAGTCCATACTCAGCTGGGTCCAATGCAGAGCAGCACATAGCAGAG
>NW_004524777.1:4205617-4210878 GCF_000260255.1 Octodon degus
AGAAGACCCAATGCTATTATGGCCTCTGGACTCTTTTAGAATATTTTGCTGAGTTTACACACCTATAATATTCAAATAACGGAACTTAGAAAAAAAGGGGATACAGATGAATGCCCATTTTGTATCTGTGTATTCAAAGTGGATGGGATAGGGGCTGGTGAGATGGCTCAGCGGTCTAAAGCACCTACTTAGAACAAGCTAAGCTAAGCAAAGCACAGGGACCGCGGTTCAATCCCCCAGCACCACATGCCAGCCAGCCAGGGGGCGGGCTGAGCTGGCCACAGACACACACTAAATAAATAAATAATTTTTTAAAAAAAGATTTATAATCATTAAAAAAAAAAACCAAAGTGGATGGGATAGCTATATAGTTACATTCTGTTAATGAATGGAATGATTTGTTCTAATGGTGTTTGTAAATAGGATATCAAGTCCACATCTTGTACAGCAATTAACCACTAAGAAGAATGTATGCAGTGTGTTAGTTATTGAAACTGTCCTAGCAATTTGATTTGAAACTGTCTCATTGCTGTTTATCAATAAAATTATGAAAAAAAAGATACTATGATAAAATCAGCATGGTACTAACCAAAAAACCACAATACCACAGTTCAAGAGCAATGGAACAGACTAGAAGTTTCAGGTACAACTACAAACACACTCAGATACCCTATCTTTAACAAAGGTGATGGAGCAGGGAAGATGGCTCAGTGGAATAAGTGCTTCCCTGGCAAGTGCAAGGGCCTGAGTTCAATTCCTGGTTCTGCAAAAAAAAGAAAAAAACAAAACAAAAAATAAATAAATAAAAATAAAGGTGATGATCACATACATTGGAAGAAAGATAGCCTCTATTTTATTTTTATTTATTTTTTTATTTTTTAGCAGAACTGGGGATTGAACTCATGCCCTTGTGCTTGCCAGGGAAGCCCTTATTCTACTGAACTATCTTCCTGGACCAAGATTGCCTCTTTAACAAATGGTGCTAGTAAAACTAGCTGTTCACATATCGAAGCCTAAAACTAGACCCATGTCTATCACCATGCACTAAAATAAAATCAAAATGGATTAAAGGGGGCCGGGGAGATGGCTCAGTGGAATAAGCGCTTCCCTGGCAAGCGCAAGGGCCTGAGTTCAAGCCCCGGTTCCACCAAAAAAAAAAAAAAAAAAAAAAAAAAAAAAATTAAAGGAGAAAATTCAGATTTAAAAAAAAATGGATTAAAGATCTAAATATTAAAACAGAAACATTAAATCTTTTGCAGGAGAAAGTAGGTAGAAATCCTGAAGACATAGGCATAGTTCGTGAACAAAAACAAACTGCATGGGAAATACTTAAAAGAATCAACAAATGAGTTGTCATCTTATTGAAAAGCATTTGCACATCAAAGAAATCACCAACAGGGTAAAATAAAAACTCATGGGGGCCGGGAAGATGGCTCAGTAGAATAAGCACTTCCCTGGCAAGCACAAGCGCCTGAATTCAATCCCCGGTTCCGCAAAAAAAAAAAAAAAAAAAAAAGGAAACTCATGTAGTAGGAATAAATTATAGCTAACTGCCCTCCTAACAAAGGCCTTCTGTATGAAGATTTTTTTTTTGGTGGAACTGGGGATTGAACTCAGGTCCTTGCTCTTGTAGGGAAGCGCTTATTGCACTGAGCCATCTCCCCAACCCTGAAGATTTTTTTTTTGTACCAGAGATTGAACTTGGTACCTTGCACTTGCAAGGCATGTGCTTATGCCACTGAGCTATCTACCTGGCCCTGACAAAGTCCTTCTATCTAGAAGTATAAAGAATTTCGGGGCTGGGTAGATAGCTCTGTAGAATAAGTGATTGCCTGGCAAGCATAAGGGCCTGAGTTCAATCCCCGGTTCCATCAAAATAAAATAAAAGAAAGAAAGAAAGAATGAACAAAGAAAGAAAGAAAGAAAGAAAGAAAGAAAGAAAGAAAGAAAGAAAGAAAGAAAGAAAGAGAGAAGTTAAAAAATCAGGCCCCCAAAATTCAAAGACCCAATGTACAAATGGGTCTTTGATGAATACACACTTCTCAGATGAAGAAATGCAAATGACAAATAAATTTACAAAAAGTGTTCAACACCATTGGTCATTTCAGAAATACAGATTAGGGCCAGCCAAATAGCTCAGTGGATTAAAGTACCTGCAAGCAGGCACAGGGACCAGGGTTCGATCCCTGGGCCTGCTGTGCCGGCCCCACCCCTGGGACATGCTGAGATGGTGATTGAAACTGGGCGTGGTGGAGTGCGCCTGTAACCCAGCTCTTGGTAGGCTGTAAACAGGCACATCACTGAGTCTGATCTAGTAGTGAGACCCTAAACACCCTGTAGAACCTTCCCTAAAACACACACCAGGGGGCCGGGGAGATGGCTCATTAGAAAAAGCGCTTGCCTGACATGCACAAGGGTCTGAGTTCAACTGCCGGTTCCACAAAAACACACACAAAAACACACACACACATACACACACACACACACACCAAAAAAGAAAGAAATGCAAATTAAAATAATGCTGAGATCCATCTCACCCCAGAAAGGATATCCTCAAGAAAACTGCCAAGAACAATGCTGGAGGGGCTGTGGGGGAAAAGGAACACTTGTCCACTGTTGGTGGGAGTACAGACTGGTTCCACCACTTTGGAGATCTGTGAGGAGATTCCTCAAAAACCAGGATTAGAGGTCCTACTCTACCCAGGTATTTTCCTTCTGGGTATCTTCTGAGAAGAACTGAAAACATACCACAGCAATATATGTGCACCCATATTTATAGCAGTGCAATTTGTCATAGCTAAATCTTGGAAAAAAAAAAAAACCCAGATGCCCATCAACTGAGGAATGGATAAAAATGATGTGGTATTTTTATACAATGGAGTATTTCTCAGCTATAAAGGAAGATAAACTCAAGGCTATTATAGGTTAATAGATACAACTAGAGATTGTGTCTATAAGTGAGATAAATTACACCTGCATTTGTAAACATCATATTGTCTCCATAGTATAAGAAACAAAGAGAAAATAAATGCAAAAAGTAGAATAGATCTTGTGAAAGGGAAAGAAATTTCTCAAATGAAAGAACAACTGTGATGAGGGAAAGAGAAAAGAATTAAAGAAGCAGGGCCGGGGAGATGGCTCAGTGGAATATGCGCTTCCCTGGCAATCGCAAGGGCCTGAGTTCAATCCCCGGTTCTGCCCCCCCCAAAAAAAAGAATTAAAGAAGCAAGGGTGAATATATATCTATACACACACATATATATATATACACATATATATGCATCTATATGTGTATATATATATTAGCTAATATAAATTTTACCACTAATTTTCATTGTTTTATTGAAAGGATCAGTCAATGCTTGTTAAAATCAATATCTATGTTTGGTAATCTGTTTATTTTTTGTTTATTTATTTTGGTGAAATGGGGATTGAACTCAGGCCCTTGCGCTCACCAGGTAAGCACTTATTCTACTGAGTCATCTCCCTGGTCCCTATGTTTGGTAATCTGAACAATTCCTTTGAAGATAACAATATGCAATGTAACAACCATTGTTGGTTTCCAATCATGTTCTTTTTTTCCCCCCAATCATATTCTTTTGAAATTCTACATTTCTAAAATATTTTTCTAGTGCCGGTGAGGTTGCTCAACAGACTAAGCTCCTGCTTAGGTAAGCACAGGGACCAAGGTTTGATGCCTGGCACCACACACCACACTGATCTGACCACTGGTGCGCAGAACCAGCCACCGAAGCCAGGTGTGGTGGTGCACACCTGTTTCCCAGCTCTGAGGAGACTGAAAACGGGAGGATTACTACTACTATGAGCTGCATAGTGATACCCTGTACCAAATACATTGAAATAAAGTTTTTGTTCTTCTCTTTAAAATAATAATAAAAGAGTAGAGTGCATGTGGCTCAGTGAAATGAGGCCCAGTGTAATCCAGAGTAGGGCACAGGTAAAGATTGTCTTCAAGATATGTCTTCTCAGGGCTGGGGAGATGGCTCAGTAGAATAAACACTTGCCTGGCAAGCGCAAGGGCCTGAGTTGAATCCCTGGTTCAGCCAAAAAAAAAAAAAGCTATGTCTTCTCACTATCTGCCAGGCTAGGGTGCTAGCTGTCTATGTGGTTTCAAGTGGGAATCTATGTTGGCAGTTCAGATATGCTGTCTGCAATGTAGCTGCCTTCTGGACTGGAGGATAGGGCAATTTGCAAGTGAAAATGGTCTAGTGCCCAGAAATTTACAGGTTAGTGTATAATACTACATTCAAAAATGATGGAAGGGGCTGGTGAGATGGCTCAGTGGTCTAAAGCACCTACTTTAGAACAAGCTTAGCAAAGCACAGGGACCGCGGTTCAATCCCCAGCACCACATGCCTGCCAGCCCCGCCCCCTGGTGGGTTGAGCTGGCCACACACACACACACGCACACACACACACACACACATAAGTAAATAAAAAAAAATTTAAAAAAAAATGATGGAAGGAAGGATAGAAGGAAGGGGGGGGGTCATAGGTTAGGGTGGCCTCTAGAAAGAGGGAAAGAACTTACCTTACAGCTGCAATTTTTCTTTGAATAAAATCTTGATCCTTGCCTCCTTTCTACTTAGTTTTTTTCTTTTATCCTACCATAATACTCCCCCACAATAGATTTATTTTAAGCAACTATAGTCCATGAAAAGAAGAAAAGGGGCACAATTTGTATCTGTAATCTCATCATTGAACATAATAGTTTTCATATATCTATTTTAAGATTTTACTTGGAGAGACTGTTTTTATAGAGTTGTATGGAAAATTTACAATTTTGTGTTCTCTTTTTGTCTCAACACTATTTGGATTTTGTTCTGTGTGGTACTAGGAATTGAACTCAGGACCTTGTGCTTGTTAGGCAGATACTGTGCAGCTATGTCCCAGCTTGTCTCAGCATTATTATTATCATTATCAACATTATTATTCTTATTATTACTGGTATTGGGGATCCAACTCATGACCCTGCAGTTGCGAGGCAGGCACTTATTCCACTGAGCTATCTCCCCATCTTATTTCAACATTATTCTGTTTAGGTTTTTTCAAGGTTAATGTAATCCTCAGAATTATGGTTTTATTTTTATTTTTTGGTGGAACCAGGGATAGAACACAGGCTCCTGTGCTTGCCAGGCAAGTGCTTATTCTACTGAGCTATCTCCCCAGCCCCAGAATTATGATTTTTATTACCTACATAATACTCCATCCCATTTATGTGTTTTTTTTTTTTTTTTTTT
>NW_004524777.1:4211078-4226078 GCF_000260255.1 Octodon degus
GGCTGGCTGGCATGTGGTGCTGGGGGATTGAACCGTGGTCCCTTTGCTTTGCTAAGCTTGTTCAAATAGGTGCTTTAGACCACTGAGCCATCTCACCAGCCCCAGACATTTGCTATTACTGGGGGTTATTTTCAAGATTATGCAAAACAGGGCCAGCTGAAGAGCTCAGCAGATTAAAGCTCCTGTTTAGGCAGACACAGGGGCTGGGGATTCATCCTGGCCTGCTGCACAGGCCCTGCCCCCAGGGTGCGCTGAGATAGAGATTGAGACTGAGCTTGGTGGTGCCCGCCTATAGTCCCAGCTCTTGGGAGGCTGTAAACAGGTGGATCGCTATGAGTCCAATCTACATAGTGAGACCCTGTACACCCTGTCCTAAATGCAAAAAAAAAGAAAAAAAAGCAAAACAAAATTTCAAAGTATATTTGTACATATGGTTTTTATTTTTGTACTGGGGATTAAACTCAGGCCCTTGTGCTTACAAGGAAGCACTTACACCTCTGAGCTATCTCTTTGGCTCTTGTCCTTACTTTGAATGATGACCTCAATGACAAATCTCTATGAGTGGAGGTCATGTATATCTTAAATGATTTTTGATATATATTGCCAAACTGCCCTTCAAAAGAGTTGTCCTAATTCATCCTGCTACTGTAACAGTGTGAAGATCTTTCCATTTTCTCTCTCCAACACAAAACAACAGGTGCTTGATATTTTTTGTTACTAAGTATAAAGTAGTACATTATTAGTGTTCTTTAGTATGAACATCACTTAATGTGTTAAATCACATCTGAAAGCCAGAAGAGCCGGGGATGTATCTCTGTGGCACAGCACCTGCCTGGCAAGCATGAGGTCATGACTTTGATTGCCGATACCAGAAGAAGGAGGAAGAGGAGGAGAAGGAAGAGGAGGAGGAGAGGAAGGAGAAGAAGGGAAGGAGAAGAGGAAGGAGAAGAAGACTAAAAACTAGAAGAAATCTTAGATCTTGGATTAATTGCTGGCTCCCAATAAGTAATTCAGTGCTTTTAAAAACCACTATTTTTGTGGGGGAAGAGTATGAGTCATCTGCTTCATGCCTTTCTAGCTGTCTAATGATGGTGCCTTTTGCTGGAAAGCAGAACAAAGAAAAGGAGGTAACTAGAAAAGTGGTCAGGTCCAAGGGCTTGGTAGTGTACGTGTGTAGTCTAGCACTTGCAGGATGAAGCAGGAGGAGTCTGAGGCCAGTCTTGGTTGCATAGTGAGTTCAAGGGCAGCTTGAACTGTAGTGAGCCACTGTCTCCAGACAAAACAGGGAACAGGTGAGATGACCTCTGCACTGCTGTTCTTCCACACTGTGTAAGAGACCCCAGGATGACAGGTATGGCCAGGCTAGTCAATGAAGACCTGAATGCAAAGGAAAGCTGGGAATAAGCGCAAACCATGGATAAAAAACTGCTGGCCTGCTCTTGCCTTTTATACCTCTACTGGCTTTCAGGCATACATGAAACTTAAAGGTGTACACAAAACTCCAAGGCACTTCATAGGAAACCAGTTACACAATAGTGTATGCAAAGTGCTCGAGAAATTGGCAGAATTCTTCCTAATCCTCTCCAATGTGTTCCTGAAGTTTCCCAGTGAGCCTGTTCTTGGGGATTGTATTTACTTGTACTTTGTTGCCAGGCATGAATCAAGGTGTTGGATTTCCACCAGATGTCCTGTGCTGGGCTCTGGAAGATAGAGTAGCAAAGGGAAACATGTGTTTTCCTTTACCCCAAGCTTCAAGCCATCACCAGCTGCTTTCATTCTCATGGGTGGATCTCTGCACTTGTCAGATTTCCTAGCTCCCGAGGCTTTGGAAAAGCCACCCTTGATTTCTTTAATCCATCTTGGGCATTGCTAATTCTCTTTTTAGTGTCAAATAACACTTCTAGCAGTTTTGTTAGGCCAACTCCTAGGCTGCCTTCCTAAACCTGAGCCCTGAGTTACGGAGCCTGTTGTCCTAAAAGCAGTCTGATTCCAGCAGTTCTTTTCCATGTCAAGGAAAATTGTGAAAGACTGAGTGGGCAACAAGATTACTGGATGTTCTCACTTGTGCACTATTCAGGGTTATCTCTGGGTTTTTTTGTTTGTTTGTTTGTTTTTGGCAGAACCGGGGATTGAACTCAGGCCCTTGCGCTTGCCGGGGAAGCGCTTATTTTACTGAGCCATCTCCCCAGCCTCCTCCGCACTTTTTTGGGGTTATCTCTGGTTTTCATTGGTTTTTATCTAACAGTTTATAGCTTGCAGAAAACTGAGAATAATGCAAAATGCTTTATCTGTAAGAATGCAGAGGAATTCTGTCTGGTGCAGTACAATTGGTTACTGTCCCACGAGTATTGACCAGCTTTGCATGTATTTGAAAATTCATTTTGGTATTCTTAATTACCTAGGGGAGTATATTCTTTGAGCCGGACATGGTGATGTGTGCCTGTAATCCCAACACAAGGGAAGGTGAGGCAGGAAGACTACTGTAAATAGGAAGCAGCCTAAATTACAAAGTGAGATCCTGTCTCCAAAAAAGAGTATATTTGCTTTGAACTGATTGTCACATCTTACTGTTTCTCTCATTAACGAATGAGTTAAATCTTTCCATGTGTTTCTTTTATATTTCATGAGAGACATAAATTTATCTTTACAAATGTACTCTTTGACACTGGTTTACCTTTTGTAGGAGACACTAGGCCCAGGTGGGCCTCTCCTTTGGCAGTGTTTGCTGAAGTAGAAGCATTTGGCTCTCTTCACCATGTTTTCAGTTTAGCAAGTTTTGTTTTTTTTTTTTTAAAGAATTCCAAATGACAACTATATTAGCTATAACTTCAACTAATGCCTCCTCCAGTTAGATATTCTCAGGATTTTGTTTTCCAGCTTCCCCAAAGACATTTTTGGAAGCAGTAAAGACTTTAACAGGAATATCTTGGCCCCATCAGAATCCATGGAAAGAAGCTCTCTGACTTGTCCAAAGTAGGGTCACCCCCTTTTGAGGTTGGGGTTTCTCATTAGTCAAGTGGTCGTTTGCCAGTGAATTTGGACCTTTCCAAAACTGCAGTTTTATGTAGAAACAATTTGTACTAGAAACTTTTTATTTCTCCCTCAAATTTCAAAATGTTAAGAATACATTTAGGAGGCAGCTTGGCAGCTGTTTCCCTGAAAATAAGTGGTGTTAATTAAAGAATCATGGTGAGTTGCACAGAGTCCTTTGGTGGTGGGATTCTGAGAGTCGAGGTAAAATGAGGGCTTGTACCCATCCTACTGAATACAGGAATGAGATGGGGTAAATGGAGGAAAATGTCTAAGCAAAGGACAAACTTGGGAAATACTGGAATTTGATGGGAAATGAAACTGTAGCTGGGCTCATGATTTGTAGTTGATTTCTTGTTTCCTACTTTTGGCTCAACAGAAATGAAACAAAATTTGCACGTTTTGAAAATACTTTAGGATTGCCAGGTATGGATATAGAGCTAGTGCATGGAGGTGGGTGGTAAAAGAGGGGAGAGCAACTGTTTCTACTCCAGCCCACTCATTAATTTAAGAGCATGATTCTTAGCCATTTGGAGCTTCAGTTTGTTCTTTTGAAAACAAGGTTGGACTAGGTGACCTCCAAAGGGCCATTCAGTGCTGACTTCTCCAGTCAGCTAGAGAAATTGAAATGAGCACACATTTGGAACTCTAGGGGTTAAACAAAGCTGAATTCTAGGAGCTGGGGAAATGGCTCAGTAGAATAAGTGCCTGCCTGGCAAGTGCAAGGTCCTGAGTTCAATCCCCAGTACCACACACACACACACACACACACACACACACACACACACACACAAGCTGAATTCTATTAAACAAGGACATTTGGCCTTCCAGGATAAGGCTGTGCACCCAAGGGCCCTAGTTCTCTTGTGTAGTACTGACATTTAAGGTCCATAGCCTGTCTGGGTTCCCAAATCCTTCTCACTCAGCAGCCAGTCACTTTTCCCAAGCAATTTGGTACATTCCTAGCTGCTTCTTTCCCTCAGGCATGGATTTAATGTCTCAACTTATACTTTTATGGATCCGGTTTTCTGTTGCTAGGTAAAGCTTAGCTTTAAGTTTACTTGCAAAGGAGTTGCTTTGTGAAAGCTTACTCTTCAGTGACTGTCTCAGTTACTTTTTCTCGTTGCTGGGACAAAATACCCAATATTAAGGAAGGAAAGGTTTATGTAGCTCAGAGTTTGTGGAGGTTTCAGTCCATTGGCTGGCTCCAAGGTAGAGTAGCACATAGTAGAGGGTAACAGCTCATGGAGAAAGGAAAGACAGCAAAAGGCAAAGGGAGGACCAGCAGCCAAAGCAGCTAACAAGTCTCTCTCCCCTCCTCACATTTGTATGCAGATTATCTACCCCGGGGCATGTGTAGCACTCACACCCATAACCCCAGAATTGGAGCAATAATTAATCACAAACTCTAGAAGCTGCCCCTTGACTGTATGAGGCTTTGGGGGAAATTAGACACAAACCATAACAATGACCATTACTGTAAAATGCGTTTCAGTCAACCAAAGCCTGCATTCTTGGTGTCAATGAAGTATGACTTCTCAGAGGAAAGCTGAAGTCAGTAAGCTGACTGAGCTGAACTTTATGGAAAGAACTACTATAGATCCATAGTATGCCGGAATTTGCTTCTTGTATATTCATTAACCCCACAGCATCAAGGTAAAATTTATTTATTTATTTATTATTTATTTATTTATTTATTGTGGAACCAAGGATTGAACTCAGGCCCTTGTGCTTGCCAGGGAAGCACTTATTCTACTGAGCCATCTCCCCAGCCCCAAGGTAAAATTTATTTACTTATTGTTTTTGGCGGAACCGGGGATTGAACTCAGGCCCTTGTGCTTGCCAGGCAAGCGCTTATTCTACTGAGCCATCTCCCCAGCCCCTTAATAGTTTTTTTTTTTTTTTTTTTTTTTTTTGGGGGTTTGGGAACTGGGAATTGAACTCAGGCCCTTGTGCTTTCCAGGCAAGCGCTAAAATTTAAAATTTAAAAAAGAAAAAAAAATTTAATGTACAAGGTCTATAGGATTTCAGTACAGAGATCAGACTCACAGTGATCTTCCTGTTTTTAGCCTCCCAAATGCTGGTATTACAGGTATGTACCACTACACTTAGTCTCAATCCCAGTCTCAGTGCGCCCTGGGGGCGGGGACGGCATAGCACGCCTGAAGATTGAAACCCAGTCCCTGTGTCTGCCTAAACAGGCACTTTAATCCACTGGGCTATCTGGCCAGCCCTAAGGTAAATATTTTTTACCTTAGGGGATTGAACTCAGGCCCTTGCGCTTGACCAGGCAAGTGTTTATACTACTGAGCTATATCCTTGGCCCCCTTTATTTCTATTTTTGTTGTCCACATAAAAAATTATTTCTGTTGTTATTTTTTAGATTTTATAAGCAAGTAAACAGTTCACATTGAAAATGTTGATGTATACTTACCTGGCAGGGGAGATACCATGATCGTGAAAATGTTGATGTATTCTAAACACTTATTGCACATTAAAAATTCAATAATTTTTTCATCATGTACACATTGTATGATATAATAAAACTGAAAAAATTTTAGAAAATCACTAGTAGAAATACTGCTAAAAAATAAATGTGGACATTATATGCCTACATTTTAGTACAGGGTCTACAGGGTTTACTACATAGATCAGACTCGTAGTGATTCTCCTGTTTTCAGCCTCCCAAGAGCTGGGATGACAGGCGCCCGCCACCACAGCATGCAGGACATGGAACCACAGTCCCTGCATTTGCCTAATCAGGCAATTCAACCCACTGAGCTATTTGGCCAGCCCTTACATCATCTGTTTGTTTGCTTATTAATTCTAAAAATTAACAACAGCCAGAGCACATTAGCACATACCTGTAGTATACCAATACGTAGTGCCAATACTTGGCAGGCTGAAGCAGGAGGAGTCCATGCATTTGAGGCCAGCCTGGACTATGCAGTTAGTTCAAAGCTTTTCTGAACTACATGCCAAGACCCTGTCTCACAAAACAAACAAAAATAATAAAAAACAAGAGTAATAAACTCCTATCTGAACTACAATAAAAACACAAAACTCTACCACAAAAATAATCTTTATGGGGCCGGGGAGATGGCTCAGTGGAATAAGCACTTCCCTGGCAAGTGCAAGGAACTGAGTTCAATCCCCAGTTCCGAAAAAAAAAAAATAATCTTTACTAGGGCCGGCCAAATAACTCAGGGGATTAAAGCCTCTGCAATCAGGTGCAGAGGCCGGGGTTCAATCCCGGGGCCTGCCCTGCCAGCCCCACCCCCAGGGTGCACTGAGATAGTGATTGAGACTGGGGGTGGTGGCGAATGCCTGGAATCTCAGCTCTTGGGAGCCTCTAAACAGGTGGATCACTATGCGTCCGATCTAGTAATGAGACCCTGAACACCCTATAAACCCTTCCTTAAAATACAGGAAAAAATCTTCAATTATCACACCCAGTTTTCATTTATGAAAACTGCATATTCCATACATAAGTATTGTTCACACTAATAGCACATATATTTTGTTTTCCTATCTTTTTTGGTAAGACATAATTGCCATCTCACTGGGCTTCCTGGTTTCTTTTTCTTTTCAAAACAGGGTTTCACTATTCAGTACAGGCTGGCCTTGGACTCATTTTATAGCCCAACCTGGCCTGGAAATTGCAGCAATCCTCCTGAATGCTGCGATTTCAGTTGTGTTCACCACACCTGGTTTCTTCTTGCTTTCGTAGAAGGTTCTTGTGCTGCTGCCTCACCTATCTCTTCACCAGGCTGCTCCAGAAGTCTTTGGTGGAGCTCTTTGGGCACATACATATTGCTATTCCCCTCTTGTACCTGATCACTTATCAATTCTAGTCCCAAACCACTAAGAAAATTTCTCTGTGATATTTTGTACTTGTTATTTTCTTTGTATATTATGAAACTATTTATGCCTGATACATTTAGGATCACATAAAACACAACCACTAGCTAACACTTTGTGTTTTGAGTGACATCATAGTTCCTGTATACCACATTAAGAGCATCTATTCTGCTTTACTTGTCTTTTCTTTATTTTTTCTTTTTCTTTCTTTCTTTTAATTTTTTTTTTTTTTAATTTTAGGGAAGGCTCTACAGGGTGTTCAGGGTCTCACTACTAGATGGGACTTGTAGTGATCCGCTTGTTTACAGCCTCCCAAGAGCTGAGATTACAGATGTGCACCACCATGCCCAATCTCAATTGCTGTCTCAGTGCACCCTGGGGATGGGCCAGCGCTGTAGGCCCCTGAGCCTGCTTGCAAGCACTTTAATCCTCTGAGCTATTTGGCCGGCCTATTCTGCCTTTCATTTTGGTGTAAAATGTGACATTTCTGGCTTCATTTATGTTGAGGATTAACTATCAACTTTTTTTTTTCTTTTCTTGAGACAGTGTCTTAGTGTGTGCATCAGGCTAGCCTTGAACTCATTATGTAGTACAGGCTGACCTTGAACTCACAGGATCCTCCTGCCTCAGCTTCATCAGGGCTGGAGATTATAGACATGCACCACCATGTCTGACTTCAGTATCAATCTGATGTTGACAGTATCAATATTGTTTTGTTTTTCTTCACTACACACAAAGCCAATGATGTATCTTTCTGAAATCCAAAGATCTTACTAAATATTTCTGTTGCAAACTTATATCATTTTCTTGAGAATCTTTACTTTGTTCTTGTATGTGTAATGTAATGTCAATGGGTAAGTAGTGAACCAATTGACAAATGTGATATTTTGGTTACTGTATTTATTTATTTATTTATTGCGGAACCAGGGATTGAACTCGGGCCCTTGTGCTTGCCAGGGAAGCACTTGTTCTACTGAGCCAACTCCTCGGCCCTCTACTTTTTAAAATTTTTATACTGGGAATCAAACTCAGGAACTTGAACTTGCCAGGCAGGCATTTGGGCTATTGAGCTATATCCCTTGCTTGGTTATTTTTGAAATACAAATCTGTTCACAAAGTCATATGATTACTATTACATTAGTAAACTCCTGGTGGCTGAGCTCCAGGATAAATTTCTTAATTCAAGGTGTAAAATGTTTTTGAGGGGCCAGTGAGATGGCTCAGTAGAATAAGCGCTACCTTGGCAAGCGCAAGGGCCTGAATTCAATTCCCGATTCTGCAAAACAAAACATAAAAAACTTTGTATCTATGAGGGTATATATTTTTGTACTATATTTATTTATTTATTTTTTAAAGTTTTTGACGCAAGCAGGGATTGAACTCAGGACCTTGGGCTTGCCAGGCAAGCACTTATTCTACTGAGCCATCTCCCCGGCCCCTGTGTGTCATATTTATAAGGTTTATTTGGCATATATTGTGGAAAGCTACAACCATGAAACAATGCAAGTTGTTTGTCAACTGACATGTATTCAGATGACATATAAATTGCTTGACAGTTTAAAGCAAAGTTTTCAAAAAACGAGAAAATAGCAGCCAAATTGTCAGATCTTTTTCTTTCTTGGCAGGCCATATTGTCATCAAAATGTAGACAATTTTTAGATAAACCAAATTTCTTTTTATTTTATTTATTTATGTGTATGTGTGGCCAGCTCAGCCCACCAGGGGGCGGGGCTGGCTGGCATGTGGTGCTGGGGGATTGAACCGCGGTCCCTGTGCTTTGCTAAGCTTGTTCTAAGTAGGTGCTTTAGACCACTGAGCCATCTCACCAGCCCAAACCAAATTTCTTGAGTGTCATTATTGTTCTAGAAATCCAAATGTCATGTTTGTCACTTCTGCATAAATCCTTTAGATTCTGAATATGAGTATGATAAAGTTCTGCTATGAAGGCTTTTAGTTCAGATAGTGAGGTGTAATGATAACTACATCTTTTCGTATTCACGTTGGCACACACAGAACATTGACTTATATTTCAATTAGTAGTGTATTTAAACAACATCTTGTAGCACATTGTCCATTACAAACAATTGCCAACATTGAATTGCAGTGTTGGCATTCCGTCCAATAAGTTTCACCCCTGGCAAGAACGTGATAATGTTTTCTTTTTTCTTTTTTGGCAGAACCAGGGATTGAACTCAGGCCCTTGCGTTTGCCAGGCAAGTGCTTATTCTACTGAGCCATTTCCCCGGCCCCCTGATAACATTTTCTGACCTAGTTCTAACATTGGACTTTTGGGGTAAACAAGACCTCTTTGTAGTTTTTATTTTATTTATTTTTATTTTATTTTATTTGGATTTGGTTATTTTGTTTGTTTGTTTTTTAAATGGGAATCAAGGGCTAGCCAAATAGCTCAGTGGATTAAAGTGACTGCAAGAAGGCACAGAGAATGGGGGTTCAATCCCTGGGTCTGCAGTGCTGGCCTGGCCCCAGGGGCGCGTGAAGATGGCAACTGAGACTGGGCATGGTGGTGCACACACCTGTAATCCCAGCTCTTGGGAGGCTGTAAACAGGCAGATCACTATGAGTTCGATCTTGTAAGGAGACCCTGAACACCCTGTAAACCCTTCCCTAAAATACAAAAAAATTGAAAAAGTAAATGAGACCTTATGCTTGTCAGGCAGATGCTGTGCTTCTGAGCTCCACTTTGTTGTATTTTGACTAATCAAATACTTATTTACAGTACTATTTTCTTCTTCATCTGAAATAAGATCTTCATTTTGTACTTCTCTGTCATGTCTTGCTTTTTCTCATTGTTACAAATTCTTTGGCTTACATGATCCAGGCCATAATGGTCAATCAAGTCACCTGATGACTCACTTTCAATCTCCTCTCAAAATTGTAAAAGTGAATTTTCATGTGACATTGTACTGAACTAGGCTAATTCTCCAAGAAAAAATCAAAGGCAAATATTTAATAAATTATAGACACATACTTCCTGGAGCAAGGTCCTGAATTCAATCCCTGGTACAAAGAAACGAAAAGAGAAAAATTAGAAACACACAAAAATGTAATAGCACCTAAGATAGCATAATGGTTGATACAAGAAGGCAACTGAGAAGTTTAGAAACTTAGTGAAGGGGGCCAGCAAAATAGCTCAGTGGATTAAAGTGCCTGCTTAGGCACATGCAGGGGCCTGGAGTTCGATCCCCAGAGGATCACTATGAGTCTGATCTACGCAGTGCAACCCCATAGACCCCATACACCCTGTATACCCTGTCTTTAAAGAAAAAAGAAAAAAGAAGGGCCAGGGAAATAGCTCAGTAGAATAAGCGCCTGCCTGACAAGCACAGTGTCCTGAGTTCAATCCCTGGTACTACAAAAAAAAAAAAAATCATTCAGGGGCTGGGGAGATGGCTCAGTGGAATAAGCACTTCCCTGGCAAATGCAAGGGCCTGAGTTCAATCCTCAGTTCCCCCCAAAAAAAAGAAAAGAAAAGAAAAAGAAGTTTAATGAAGGGACTCAGCAGGGGGTCGGTGTGCTTACTTTGTAAACATCCTCATCCTGTGCAAGATGGTGTGAGTGCTATACCTGCCTTGGAGGAGGTAGCCTACTTAAAATATAAGGGAGGAAAAGAGGCTTGTTCTACTTTTTACTCTTTTGGCTGTTACTGTCTTTGGCCTGCATGAGCTAATGCCCCTGTTCCATGCCACCCTGCCTTGTAGCCAGCTGATAACAGACTTTTTTTTTTTCCGGAACCAGGATTGAACTCAGGCCCTTGCGCTTGCCAGACAAACACTTATTCTACTGAGCTATCTCTCCAGCCCCCAATAACAGATTTAAACCTCCAGATACTATGAGCTATATAAACCTTTCCTTCCTTAATTTTGAGTATTGTGTATTTTGTCTCAGCAATGAGAGAAAAGTAACTAAGACAGGTGGGTAAACCTCACCTATTGGATCAAGGAAATGACAGTGAATCATGGTGAGTTTCAGTGAGTCTCAATGAGCCAACAAGGAGAGAAGGAACACTACCCACCACTCCTGCAGCATTATGGGAGCCACAGTGAGCCACCAAGGGGCTCAGGAGGTTGAGAAGCTCAGGTGAGACTCTTCTCCTCACACAAGGTTTGATGAGCCTTCCTGAGCCTAGGGAGCCTCAGAAAGATACACGCACTGCCCCCTAACATTGCTGGAGAGACAGTGAAACTCAGTGAGCCTCAGGAGCCTCAGTTAGCCACTCAAGAAGGGAGAAACCCCATCCACCGCACCTCCACCATCGCAGGAGTACAGTGAAGTTCAGTGAGCCTCAGTGCCTCAGTGAGCTGCTTGGGAGGAGAAACCCAAACCGTTATCCCTCTGCCATCCACGGAGCATCCATTTGTAAGAATCCTGGTGCCCGGCCCATAGTCCTACACAGCAGTTCAGGCATCCTGCTGGGGCAGCATGTAGGACAGGGTGACCTGCTGGTCTGGAGGAACTCAGGGTAGGTACATGATAACAAGGGGAATCTCTTTGCACACCAACTCCTAATTTACAATGGGTTTTGTTATATACCTATAGACTTTGCTCCTATGGTCTAAATAAAAATTGGAGGGCCAGCCAAATAGCTCAGTGGATTAAATCACCTGCAAGCAGGCACAGGGCCTGGGGGTTCAATCCCGGGGCCTGCCGTGCCAGCCCCACCCTGGGGTATGCTGAGATGGCAATTGACACTGGGCATGGTGGTGTGCGCCTGTAATGTCAGCTCTTGGGAGGCTGTAAAGAGGCAGATCATGACAAGTCTCATCTAGTAGTGAGAGCCTGAGTACCCTGTAAACCCTTCCCTAAAATATAAATGAATAAATAAATAGATAAATAAAACAAAATAAAATAAAATAAAAATTGAATAGCTACCACAGTTGGTCCGTTTCTAAATTGTGCTTACTAGTAACTATACTACTGCAGTTAGGAGGTCATATCTGTTGTAATCAGTTGTCCTCCCTTGTGTAACAATATTGGAAAGCTCTGGAGTAATAACTTTACCACAGCCCTACATCAAAGGACTGGGGACTGAGCCAAACAGAAACCAACATCCCACTCTTGATTGAGAAGATAGGATGTCTGGACAAACACAAACCAAGAATGTCCTACACACAGAAGATATACCTGAAGTACAGACTACTCTGGGAGAGGCTTGATATGAGTGATATAACGACCTACTACGAAAAGTCACAAGGATCTTCACAGAAAACAAAATAAGAAAAATTTGTGAAGCAGAAAATGTCAAAATGAAAGAAGAAAATAAAATCTTAAGGGATCGGGGAGATGGCTCAGTAGAATGAGTGCTTCCCTGGCAAGTGCAAGGGCCTGAGTTCAATCCCCGGTTCCACCAAACAAAAATAAATAAATAAAATAATAAAATCTTAAGGGACCGGAGAGATAGCTCAGTAGAATAAGTGCTTCCCTGGCAAGCGCAAGGGTTTGAGTTCAATCCCCAGTTCTGCCAAAAAAAAAAAAAAAAAAAAAAAAAGAAAGAAAGAAAAGAAAATCTCAGACATCCTGCTTACCCAGAACAAATCCAGGAGACATAGACATAGAAGAACTTGGAAGACTGGGTGTGGTGCACGCCTATAATCCCAGCATATGGGAGGCTGTAAACAGGCGGATCACTATGAATCCAATCTAGTAGTGAGACCTTGAACCTCCTGTAGACCCTTCCCTAAAAATACAAAATAAATAAATAAATAAATAAATAAAAATAAAAAATAGAAAATGAGAAGACATAGAAAGAAGACCCAATCCCAGGCCTCCAACTCACGCAGGTACTACTGAGGTGGAAGAAATCAAAAGCCACCCACTTGAACTTTCTGAAATGCTAACAGTGGAAGTATAAAAGCAGATGAATGAAGCACTAGAAGAAGAAAACAAATGAATCATGGGCCAGGGATACAGCTCAGTTGCACAGTTTCTGCCTGGTAAGCACAAGGTCAAGAGTGACTCCTGGAACAAAACAAAACAAAAAAAAGAAACAAAAATGAAATTATTTCACATATAAATAAGAGGTAAATACCATAGTGAAGGAAATGGTTTGTGAATCTAAAGTAGATAAAGATAAAAAATAGTGTTTATGAAAAAAAAAGCAAGAAAAAAATTATTTAGGGGCTGGGTAGATGGCTCAGTGGAATAAGCGCTTCCCTGGCAAGCACAAGGGCCTGAGCTCAGTCCCTGGTTCCGGAAAAAAAAAGCAACAAAAAATAGTGTTTATGATGAATGGGCCGGGGAGATAGCTCAGTAGAATAAGCGCTTGCCTGGCAAGCACAAGGACCTGAGTTCAATCCCCGGTTCTGCAAAGAAAAAAAAGAAAAAGAAAGAAAACTAACAACAGAAAAAATAATAATATGACAAGGATAATTTGTATATATCAGTTGCAACACTCAGTGTAAATCGTCTCTGTTCACCAATCAAAAGAAACAGGCAAAATGGATCAAGAAAAGATCCAACAATATGCTGCGCAAAAGAAACAAATTAAAAAAAAAAAGAAACAAATTTACCTCAAAGAGAAATTTATAAGGGCCAGGGAGATAGCTCAGTAGATTAAGCACTTGCCTGGCAAGCACAAGGGCTTGAGTTCAATCCCCAGTTCCGAAAAAAAAAAAAATTGTTCAGAAGAAACAAAGAGGGGCTGGTGAGATGGCTCAGTGGTCTAAAGCACCTACTTAGAACAAGCTAAGCTAAGCAAAGCACAGGGACCGCGGTTCAATCCCCCAGCACCACATGCCAGCCAGCCCCGCCCCCTGGTGGGCTGAGCTGGCCACACACACACAAAATAAATAAATAAATAAATAATTAAAAAAAAGAAACAAAGAATGTCAATACATACTTATTAATAGAATTATCCAAGAAAACCAGATAACAATCATAAATATATACATGCACCAAATAATAACACCAAACTATATAGAACAAGCATTAATGGATATGAAGAGTCAGACAAGCACTAATACAATTGTAGTGGGAAATGTTCTTATACCACTGTCACAGATAGATCAACTAGACAAGAAAATCAACAAAGAAATATCAGGGTGGAAGGGCCAGCTAAATAGCTCAGCAAATTAAAAATGCCTGCAAGCATGCAGGAGCCTGATTCAATCCCCAGGCCTGCTTTGCTGGCCCTGCCCCCAAGGCACACTGAGATGGCAATTGAGACTGGGTGTGGTGGCGAGTGCTTGTAATTGCAGCTCGTGGGAGGCTGTAAACAGGTGGATCACTATGAGTCCAATCTAGTTGTGAGACCCTGAACACCCTGTAGACCCTTCCCTAAAATACAGAAAAAAAGAAAAGAAAAAAAAAGTAATATCAGGGTACAACTAAACCTGTGAAGAAATGGTCTTAGTAATATCTATAGAAGGTTCCACCTCACGATAACAGAATACAGATTTTTCTCAGCTGCACATGGGACTTTCTTGAAACTAGAGTACATAGTAGTTCACAAGTAACTAGTATACAATAAAGTAATTGCAAATAAAATTATCCCATGTATATTATCAGATAACAGCACAATGAAATTGGAAATCAATGACAAAAGAAACCACAAAAACTGTATAAACATATGGAAATTGAACAATACCTGAACAACTAACAGGACACAGATAAAATTAAAAAAACATTAAACAGTTTCTGCCATCAAACAATAATGCCAATATGACACATTGGAACTTATAAGACATAATGAAAGATATCCTGGAAGTAAAATTTATAGTGATGAATTCCTGTATCAGAAAAACAGTGTGAGCTCAAATAAATAACCTAATATTGAGCCTCAAGCTTTTAGAAAAAGAGGAGTCAGTTAAATTCAAATTGTGGACAAGGGAGGAAATTATGATCTGAGCAGAAATTAATGAAATCACAACTAAGAAAACCATTCAAGGGCTGGGGAGATAGCTCGGTGGTCTAAGTGCCTGCCTGGTGAATAGAAGACCTGGGTTTTGTGGAGGACCACCTGGATGACTCTCCTTGAAAGAAGAGCAGTTGTCTCCATTTTGGCTGAGCCTGACCCTATTTCCATGTATTGATAGATACAGAGCTGGCTAGGACTTTTCCTTATCCCTTCAATTGGCTTTAAGCAGTGCGTAT
>NW_004524777.1:4230870-4231940 GCF_000260255.1 Octodon degus
TTTTTTTAAAAAAGAGGGCCAGGGAGATAACTCAGTAGAATAAGTGCTTGCTGAGAAGTGCAAGGGCCTGAGTTCAATCCCCGGTTCTGCCAAAAACAAAAACAAACAACAAAAAAAAGAAACAAAAAACAAGGATCAGTGGAGCAAAACAGAAGATGCAGCAACAACTTCAAACATACTCAGCCACCTTATCGTTGACAAAGGGCCCAAACACCTTCAGTGCAAGAAAGTCTCTTTGGTGAGTGTTGTTGGGAAATATGGCTTTTGAAAAGTAAAACTATACCTATCTCTGTCCCCATATGCTAAATTGAAATTGAAATGGATCAAAGATCTAAATATTAAGAGAAATAATCTGCTGGAAGATAAAATAAGTAAAACTCTTGAGGACATAGATGCTGTAGTTAGGGTTTGCATGGGAAACAAATACAGGACACATAATTTATAGGATTAGTCTGTAATACTCACCAAATCTGTCCACACACTAGAGATACAAAAAATCCAGCTGCGGTCCTGAATCTATGGCAATGCCCCGCATGAGTCCCCCGAAGACCTAGAGACCATGGCAATGCCCCCAACAAGTCCAGCTGGAGGCCTAGAGCCCACAACAATGTCACCTTTAAGTTGATTTCGGCCCAAAGATCAGCAGTGGAAACTAGATAGTCTGACTAGAGGATCTTCACTGGGGACACTCAATATAAGGACCAGAGCTTCTCTGAAGAGTACCACAGCCATCGTCAGCAACAGTAAGAGGTCCTCCGACAATGAGAACAGCTGAGTCCATATCAGGAAAGCCAGCCTGACAAGCTTCTCCAGGAGAAGCAACTGCACCCCTCTTCCTCTCCAGTTCTTCTTTTTATGCTACTGGCAACCATCTTCCGGTGGGCCCTCCATGCCCTGCACCATACTGACTCAGTTCAGGAGCATATTACAAATTGACCACCAGTTGTCCATCCACCACAATCCAATCTTGGTCAACTTGATAACCACACACATTTCCTTAAACCTAGTGTCCAGGGGCCAATTTGTGATCAGTTAATATGTTTTGGTCTATTCAGATTTATATTAGTGTA
>NW_004524777.1:4232496-4245034 GCF_000260255.1 Octodon degus
TTTTTCAGTACTGGAGATTGAACACAGGCCCTTGCGCTTGCCAGGGAAGCGCTTATTCTACTGAGCCATCTCCCTGGCCCCTCTCTGAATTTTTCCAAACTCTTCCCACAAGCTATTCCCAAAGGCTCTTGAACCACATGGTCAGGTAATGTCACAAAAATGACCCCACTGCTCTGGTACCAAATTCTGTCTTAGTTAACTTTTCTCTTATTGCTGAGACAAAATACTTGACCCCCCAAGTTAAAGAAGAAAAGGTTTATTTAGTCCACAGTTTGTGGAACTTTCAGTACATAATCAGGTGGTTCCAAGGCAGGGTGGCATACAGCAGAGGGGCAACAGAGCTTGGTGTTGTAGGCAGCTGAATTACATAAAAATATTATAGGCAGTGAGACAGGGCCAGGCCCTGAAGGAGGCAATGGAAAAGGCAAGATGACTTTGCAACTTGAAAGAGACAGATACTCTCCGCTATGGGCCAAACCTCAAGACAAAAGAGTAAACAAATGTAGCCACATACTTCCCTAGGAATGGGCATCGGGGACTGATTTTTTTTTTTTCTTTTCTTTTGCAGAACCGGGGATTGAACTCAGGATCTTATGCTTGCCAGACAAGCACCTATTCTACTGAGCCACCTCCCAGGCCCCCTGGGATTGATATTCTAAATAGGTATCCATCATCTTGAAAGAGCCCAAATGAGTCACTAACTCAATCCCCAACCGGAAGAGACCCTGTCCTGCATTCATGCCTGGTTGCTACATGACTTGCTCTCCTATTTGGTACTGGATTTAATCAGTTTTACCTGAGCAGTAGTACTTGTAATCTCATTGGTTGACCATAGTTTTGTCCCACCTCATGCCCACCTGAGTTCCCATGTTCTCCACCTTAGGCATGCATGGTTTTCCTCTACAAAAGTCCTTAAAAGAGACAACTTCCCAGGGACAACTCGATCGGGCCACTATTCTGTCCCTCTCTAGGACAGGAGCTTTCTTTCCCCCAAGAAATATATTCTGCTCATAACCTCCGTTTGTTCCTAAAATTCATCCTTTGGTTTTAGAGAACACAAACTTGTCCCATGTACCTTTCAGGTTGGGAGTTTCATTTTTCACCTATATCATTTGGAGACCTCTGTATCAGTGGCAGTGGAAGAAAATAAAAGTAGCAGGAGCAAAAGGAGACAAAAAGGGAGACTTTTGGGGCTAGGAAGATGGCTCAGTAGAATAAGTGCTTGCCGGGCAAGCGCAAGGGCCTGAGTTCAATCCCCAGTTCTGCCAAAAAAAAAAAAAAAAAAAAAGTAAGATCTCATCATATGAAAAAGCACAGCAAAAATAATAACCAACAAAAGTACAAAAGGAAACCGGGAGAAAAAAGCCAAATGAAGTGCTATAAACCAATTATATTTGAATTTGCTTTATTTATTTTTCTGAATTATCAGCAACTCTCACAGTAACACAAATAAAAGAGTAATTGCACAATGATCATTTGGTTTGATTTCCTTTGTATCTTTCCATAATGTTTTATTTATTTATCTATTTTGGTGGTACTAGAGATGGAACTCAGGATCTTGCACTCGCCAGGCAAGCACTTATTCCACTGAGCTATCTCCCCGGCCCACCATTATGTTTTACACTGGTCTGTGTCCAGGAGGTGTTTCCTAAGAGCTAGTGAAAGGCATCCTTCAGCTCCATTCCTGTTCTGGAATTCTGGGTAGTTGGAGTTCCTGTCGCTGACTTCATGCCCTAGTCATTTGACAAACAGTTCGGGTGCCTCCTATCTGCTAGGTGCGATGCTAATCTTTGGGAATACCAAAATGCAAAGCATGGCTCTTATCTTCAAGCAACTCTCTGTTTAGTGGAGAGAAAAGCACAGGAAAAATTCCAAATATGTGGTAAATAGTATCACTGAGGTATATTCAGGGTACGAGGAAAGCACAAAGGAAAATCTGTTTGGAGTTGTAGGGTCATATCAAGGAGAGCATGTGATTGATTCTTAAAGAATTTTTGAGGTGGGAGGATTTCTTTCTTTTTTTTTTGTGGAACCAGGGATTGAACTCAGGCCCTTTGTTCTTGCCAGGGACGCGCTTATTCTACTGAGCCATCTCCCCAGCCCCTAGAACTGAGCTAAGGGGCAGGCCCTCGAGGTGGGAGGATTTCTGACAGACACTAGCTTGTACAAATGCCCTGAAGAATGAGAAGTGTCAGTAAGTAGTGTGGGAGCGTGGCTTTTTTATAGTGTGGTGGGAGATGTTGGAGAGGTAGTTTGTAAGTCATGGTTTATTACCTAGGGTCACACAGGTAAGGTGACAGGGACAATACTAGAACCTCATTTTTTTTTTTTTTGCGAAACTGGGGATTGAACTCAGGCCCTTGCGCTTGCCAGGGAAGCACTTATTCCACTGAGCCATCTCCCTGGCCTAGGGACAATACTAGAGACCAGAGGAAAGAGGTAGGAAAGGCCGCATAATTTATTGTTCATATCTCAAGGAGGCAGTTTTAGTTGAATATACATATTATGGGAATATGGATTCAGTGTTAACAGGTCTTTTTTTAAACAGAAAAGCTGGAAATTACATTACTTAAAGTGTAAAATCTTCAAATTTCTAAATGCAATTGATTTTTAAAATTCAAAGTTTTAGCAAATACCACATTGTACACACCTGTTTTCTGAATGTGGCCTGCAGGCTAGTTTTGAGACCTGTGCTGCAGAGGATAGGGCATTTATAGAAGCTAACTGAAGCAATGCTTTGAAACACTTAAACACTTAAAAGAATAACCACAGGCTGGTGGGTGGAGCTCAGTGAGAGTGCTTGCCCTGGGGTCTATCTCCAGCCTAGTGTGGGGGTGGGGTGGGGTGGGGAGAAGCATAGACATTCCACACCAGACTCTGCTGCTGCGATTCTACATATATGTATAGATTTCCTCCGGGGAACAAAAATGAGGTCTTGGGTCAAATGCAATTACCAAGGCTCCTGAGGACAAAGGTGCAACCCAGGGTCTCAGTTGAGCTATTAAAAACCTGACAACTACAAACAAAGTAAAGTGAGATCATTATGGCCCCTGGGCATCATCTCCACAGCCTTCAGGAGATGGCTGTCGTGTATTCCCTTTTCAGTTCAGAGAGAGGCCCAGACTTTTTAAACTGTGCACACCATGAAGTCAATATAACCAGGGATAAGACAAATAAAATGGGGTTGGGGAGATGGCTCAGTAGAATAAGCGCTTGCCTGGCAAGCACAAGAGTTCAATCCCCGGTTCTGAAAAAAAGACAAATGAAATGTGGAAGTAGTAGCTGTTATAGTTCAAACTTTTTTCTTACAGTTGAAAATATTAAGTCCCTCCCAGTATGGTGACTTAGTTGATACTGATGGCACAAACGGGTCATCCCAGCATTTCAGGAGGCTGAAGCAGGAGGACTGCAAGTTCAAGCCCAGCCTGGACAATTTAGCACTTTGTCTCAAAGCAAAACATACTTTTTAAAAAGAGGTAACTAGGGATTTAGCTCAATGCGAAGGCCTTGGTTCTAATCCCCAGTATGTGAGAAAGAAAAAAAATAGAAATAAGGAAAGAAACAGAAAGAAAAAGAGAGAGAAAGAAAGCGACTTGCTAAGAGTGACCCAGTATACTAGTGGCAGTCAGATCTTCTGACTCCTGGTCTAGCATTCTTTCCAATAATCCTGGGCTGTGATAATTAAGTAAATCAGCCTGGCAGTTTTCCTAGCATCTAGAATTCCTGGTCTGGACAAGCAGGACTTGAGAGCAGCTGTTAAATCCCCCTCCCATCTGAATGATGAGGATATTCTTTGCAAATTTTCTATGTCATGGGTAAAGGTTAAAGAGAGGACAAAAATATGTTTTTGAAGCACTGAGACAATTCCCAAAGGTTGTGGAAGCAAAGTTGTGTGTGGCTAATATGCTTAAGGCTCTCAACCTCTGTGCTCTCTGGACTGACCGCCCCACCATATGCTTTTAGTTTTGTTTTGTTTCTCTTCTTTTGTCTTCTTTTCTATTTCCCTTGGTGTTTTTCTTGCCCTTCACCAGCCTTGGGCTTAGGCCTGCCCATGAGCCTTCCTGGTATCACTGAGCCTCCTTGGTGGCACTCAAGATGTCTGCTTCAAGCCAATAAAACTGTTCATTTCCTGCAAACAGGGGCCTGAGAGTGTGGTGGCTCAAAAAGGTGCAGTTGATTCCTCTTGCTAGTTATTTCACTCTCCACAGTGTGCGACTAGTAGCTCGTATCCACTGTGACTTGGCTTAACTAGTTCTTTCCATCCTTCATTTTAGGTTCTATTGTTCTGACATTTGCCACTCATTTTTTGCCCTGAACCCGTTTCTGATTGGTGCAGCTGTTGAAGTTGCTGCAGTTGCAGCAGTGTACATCTGGAACATTTGGCTGACTTGTTGAACTTCCCCTAGGGAATACTCCAGGGGAAGGATGGGAGGGGTAGAGAGGCCAGAACAGTCGCCTGCAAAGGGAGATGCCGATAGTGTCTGGCCATTCCGTGGAGCACCTTTGTAAAAATCCACCTCACTGTGGCTCTCGGTTTCCCTCTTTGCTACCGGAAGGTGTACATTCTCCACCCAAAACCCTTGTGGCACTGAAGGAGGACAAGCTATTCTACTTTATCATACAGCACTTTCTGCACTGTAAAAGGGATCAATACATATCTGCTGAATTAATTAATATGTCAAAAACCCTAGAAGAGCGTTAAACTTCAGAAGGCAACGTCAATTCCACTTGGCGGGGGTTGCCTTCTCCACGGTGCCCCCAGACTCACTCCAGGAGTGAGGCTTGCTTGATTCCCAGTCCCGTTGGCTCCCAGGATCCTAGGTCTCCTTTTCTTTTGGCGAGCCATTGGATTGCAAACACAGCAGGCATGGTTTCATTCCAAACCCAGAACTGTTTTAATTAGTTTAACGTCTGCTAAATGCTTTGAAGATTGAAAGCAACAGATAAGTACTGGATGATGTTATTAACAACTGCAGTTAATTGCAAACATTTCTATTAATGCTAGTTTCTGCCTCCTTTTCTTTGCTCCACTTTCTTTCCAAGGTTCCCAAATTCTTCTTAGCCTCCCCCTCCTTCCCTCCCCCGTACTGGCACAGAAGGGTTAAACTGGGGCGGAGTCTGGAGATGAAGGACACTGGCAGACACCAACTAGAACTGGGCAAACGGGAAGAGCTGGGTGGGGCTGCCAGGCGGAGAGGAACCCTCACGCCCCCAGGCCCCGCCCCGCGGCGGGAGGCCCGGGCCGAACGATAGGGGGCGGGGCGCTGAGGCTCGGCGGCCCACTGGTTGGGCGTCCCCGCAGCCCCTGGAGGGGTGGGGCGGGGTCGGAGGGACCTCCTCCCTCATTCCCTCGCGGGCCGAGCCGCCCCTCTCTCCTGCCCCTCCTCCTCCCTTGCCCACCCCTCGGAGTGGAGCTGCACATGCGGCTGCTCCCTGTTGCGTCCCGCCCAGCCACCGTCGCTCAGGAACGGGTCCCTGCAGCCCCCAGCCGATGGCAGAACAGTAGCTGCCTGTCAGGGGTCGTGAACGGCGGAGGCAGAAGCAGCGGCTCCCGGGCCTGAGAGAGTGGGTGTCTCCGGAGGCCATGGGCTACCCGGAGGTGGAGCGCAGGGAACCCCTGCCTGCGGCAGCGCCAGGGGAACGAGGGAGCCAGGGCTGCGGCTGTCGCGGGGCCCCTGCCCGGGCGGCCGAAGGGAACAGCTGCCGGCTCTTCCTGGGTTTCTTCGGCCTTTCGCTGGCCCTCCACCTGCTGACTTTGTGCTGCTACCTAGAATTGCGGTCCGAGTTGCGGCGGGAACGGGGAGCTGAGTCCCGCCTCGGCGCTCCGGGCACTCACGGTATCTCTGGCACGCTGAGCAACCCCGGTGGCCTCGAACCTGACGGTCCCATCACCCTCCACATCGGGCAGCCGTCGCCGCAGCGGCAGCCGTTGGAACGGGGAGAAACTACACTCCCCCCTGACTCTCAGGACCTGCACCAGGTGAGTCACCTAGCAGGGGCGGCGGCGGCCGAGGCCCCCTCCCCCGGTGGGTAGGTGGGTAGGGCGGGGGCCCTCCGCTGCAGGGCCCGGGGCTGCTCTGCCACTTGGCGCCAAGTTGGAGTGCAGGGCCAGGGAGGGGGCAAGTAAGCAGGGGGAGGTTGTCCGGGGCAGGTTGTCCTCAGTCCCTGGCTTAGCTCGCCCAGACTCTTTCAGGTCTTCTTGACTTGGAAACTCTAGCCTACTCCCGCCGCCCCCGGCTGTGCGGTGCCTCTGGAAAAGTTGGCGACGCTCCCGCCCCAGCCCGTTGAGGAGGTGCCCGCGGTGCCCCCCTGGAAGACTAACGGGGAGCACTTTGGCCCTTCTGCTCCTGCTGAAGTTCTGTGCTCGCGGTGCTTGTTTTTTCGTGTTCAGAGCTGATGCCAGCAGCAGCAGGCTGTCTTTTGGAGTCTGAGCTGTAAACAGCTATAATAACTGCTCCCAGCCCGTTTAAGCAACTTTTCACCGTACTTTGAACGTGGGGTCTTTGCGCACTGACCGCCACGTGAGCTTGTTCACACTCACCTGCGATTGGAGACAGATTGTCCTAGGTGTTCTAGTGAAGATAGGTGCCCCTGAGGAATTTTGGTATGAAAATATGCTGGCTTGCCAGGCAACTTCTGCAGAGCAAGTTTTTAAAAAATTATGGAAATAATACCATGTCGCTTCTACTGGAGGCTTTCTGGTGGTAAGGTGTGAAATATGTTCATTAGTGCTAGCTGAAGAACCAGAGTCTATCAATGGAATACTCAGGAACTGTCTCACAAGAGAAGATTTTTTTTTAATATAAGGGGTGTCTGTACATTTATTAGCAAACTATTTGCTTTGGTGTTTGCTTCCTACTTTTTTCTAGCTCTTTATTCTAATAAAATTAGTGAACTTAGTGAAAGTTTTGTGCTCAGTGAAAGTTTCTGATTGCCATATTTTGTCTAACATGTGAAACTCAGAAGCATCCATAGAATCTTTTGAGGTGGTTGAAGGAGGATGAGCTTGAACTTGCGCCTCTTGGAGGGGAGGGCAAGTTGTGCAAGCGAGTTTCTTGAGGTGAGGGACCTGAGACTTACATTTATTGCTACATCCAGAGTCATTGTCATAACTTTCAAACTTCATTTGTGCTACTGTGACCACTGAAGTACCATTCCATCGAAAGCTGGACACTGGATCGAGGCATTACATTCATGGACAATGCTGTAATGTTAGGATTGATACTTTTCTTTACAGCATACATGATAAAGTTGCCCTGAGCCTTAAAATGTCTAGCTAGCACCCTCCAACTTATACAACTGCTTGTCAAAGAAGAGTCAACAGACATGCTTCTCATATTTGAAGCTTTAAACACTGTAGCTAAACGACAGTTAACTATGATTTTGGTTCCCCTATTTATCTACCCCCCAATGCCCACTTGAAATACTTAGCAGCTGAATATTGATATTCTGTGAAAGGATGAAGGAATTCAACTTGTTTAATCAATTGATGGAATTCCGAATGGACATAGACATGTATGTGGACTCAAGATTAGCAGGACAGCTGTACTCTAGGACTCCTGTGATGGTATGGGACTCTCACAGGTCTGTAAAGGCTTGCAGTTGCCTCCCTTTTGTGTAGCCCTGAAATGCTTCTATCTAGGTTTAAGCACACCTTTCATACTTTATTCTTTGTTTTATTCTTTTTGAGCATTGTAAGCACAAATACTGGCCCTATACATTTGTTGATTTGAACTTTGAATACGAGCTTTTTTTTTTTTAAGAGTTGTGAGGGGTCATCTGAGTCCATTTCATTGATTTCCTTGGAAAATGCAAGGACTTTGTAGGGGAAGTGACTTTCCCAAGATAATAGGGTTGACGCTAGGATGAAATTATTCTTCTAACTCCCAGTTCACTGTTCGTTCCCCTACAGTGTACTATCTACTGAGGCTTTTTTTCTTTTTCTTTCTTTCTTTTTTTTTTTTCCGGAACTGAGGATTGAACTCAGACCCTTGCACTTAACAGGCAAGTGCTTATTCCACTGAGCCATCTCCCCGGCCCCATGAGGCTTTTTTTCTTGGAGAGGAGGGAATAAGGTAGAACTTCAGCAAAGTAGAGGGTTCTGGTCTTTGTTATTTTGTTCTACTTTACCTATGATTTGAACAGACTAAATGTTAACTGTATTTCTTAGTCATCCTGAGCTTCACTTTTAGGAGACTTGCAGTATGAGCCCAGATTGAACTAATGCTTGTGTTGAAGATACTAGTTTTGGTGTATAATGAGTAAGTACTGTACTGAATAAGTGAATAAAGGAAAAGTTGAGTGGCTATTAGTTAAATTAATACTGCTACATCTTGGGTAAAATTTCTAGTGCCCTGGTGCACCCTCTGCTGGCTTTGTAGGGACATTTAATTCCAGTATTTGCTGAGAGTCAAAATTCTGAGTTGTGCTGACAGATTCTAATTCATAAATAAGGAAGTAAACAGCCTTGTGGAATTTGGCCACATAGGTCATATTTTTATATTTTAGTTTTTCAACACAAACAGCTGCTGTTATAGTAGCTCTTGGATGAAGAGGAAGAAAGATAAAGCATGCACCATCCAATGGGTAATACATTCAGGTTGCTTACTGGTGTTATCTGCAAGGATTGAAGACAAGTTGATGAACATAAATTTGCAGGAAGATGTTATGAGACCTAGTAAGCAGAGCTGTCAGTCACTTCATTGTATAAAGTCAAGCAGTTAGGCAAAAGTAAGCCTAGCCACACCTATGACATGATGGGATTGGGCTCTCAGGTATGATTTAAGAAGAGACTTAGAAGTCCCGCTTACATGTGTGTATGTCATATCTCAGTATAAAAACCTTTTAGACAGGATGCAGAAGGAAATTAGAGTAATGAAGATAAAAAGTAATGAGTAAAAAAGTAAGAAATAATGAGATCAGTAAAGTTCTGCAAAGAACATTTTAGAAAAGTCTTGCAAGTGGGGACACAGTTGCTAATGATAATAAGTGAGTTTGATGTCACTTTTTGGACTTGCAACTGTCTTTAACTGGAGCAGCAAAGTACCTATAGATTTATCTGTATGCTTGAAGGAGATACTCTTACAGGCTAGAGACACTTTATTAGTCTCTGAATTTGACAATAGAAAATGTATACAATAAAATTAAAAATACCTGTGAATCAGGGCTGGGGAGATGGCTCAATGGAATAAGCGCTTCCCTGGCAAGCACAAGGGCCTGAGTTTAATCCCCAGTTCCACAAAAAACAACAACAACAACAACAAAAAAAAAAAAGCAAAAAAAAAAACCCAAAACAAAGAAAACCTCTGTGAATCATTCTCTGGAGAAATTGGTCCCGTTGTGATTGTTTCTCCAGGGTCAAGAACATGGTAGGCAGCCTCAGGAAGAATAACAATGATAAAAAAAAACCCAACCAAATCCTTATCTTTTCCATGTAAAAAGACTAAAAGTGGATTTCATTTGCCATCAGACAGAAAATTCTGGTGACTGCTTCTGAAGAAAAACTTAACAGTTAATAAAAGCCCTCTCTCCCACTCAGTTAAATTGATGGAAAAGACAGAGAGATTTTCTAGTTGTTTTTTCCGTTGGGATCCTTTAAGAACTATGATCAAAGTCTCCCAAACCATGACAGAGATGAGTGTGGCTAATGCATTGGTGTAATTTAATAATCCAGTTCAATAAGTAAAAAGTCTGCTCTGTTAGACACAGTGATAAGTATTAGATTTATTTTTCTTTTGTGGTACTGGGGAGTAAACCAGGGCCTTAGTGTGAGCAGTGTTCCCTACTAACGCCCCTTTTACAATGTTTTGAAAACATGGGATTATATGTGTGCTCCACCAAGCCTACCTAAGTATTAGATATCTTTTAGTCCTTGGAAAATTGCTTTGGGAGGGAGACAAATGAAGGTAGTGTTTCATTCAATTCATTTTCCCAAGTGATATCCTAAACCATAAATAGGTCAATAAGAATTTGCTCAGGACTGTTGGGGATGTTTGAGGTGTGTCTCTAATTATTTGAGAAGGTATCATAGAAGTTAATAACTCAAAAAACATCTCTTTTTAAAAAATTTTATTTATTTATGTGTGTGTGTGTGTGTGGCCAGCTCAGCCCACCAGGGGGCGGGGCTGGCTGGCATGTGGTGCTGGGGGATTGAACCGCGGTCCCTGTGCTTTGCTAAGCTTGTTCTAAGTAGGTGCTTTAGACCACTGAGCCATCTCACCAGCACCCTCAAAAAACATCTCTTGATATAACTAGGTAGACCATTAATATATGCAGACTTGACTTTACCTATATTAAGTCTGATTGATCAAGAAGATAACTAGGAATAATTCAAGTGTGCATAATGAATGAGCCCACACATTATTTTTGATGTGTAGGATACAGATAAAATAGTCTTCAAGGGATTTAAATGAAAAAATTTTGGTGTGACATTCAAAAACTTTAATCAGTTGATTTCATTATTCTCATATCATTTTCTGTCTTAGTAACTGTACTCCTGCAATCCACCCACCATATCCTGTCTTGGGATCATTTTCTAGTTTGTTCTTTTAAATAAATCTTGTGTCTTTACATTAGAGTTTCTCAGAAATCTACCTTCTTTTTTTTTGTCTTTCTCCCCAATGCCAGACACGGTACTAGCTATAGTTAGGGTACTCAAATTATTCTTTTTTATTTTTTTATTTATTTTTTATTTTTTTTCAAATTATTCTTGAGTTGGATATTATTTTGGGACTTTGAAGAAGTTTACAGGAAAGGAAGACAGTTTATATAACAGGCTTGTCTTCCTCGGGTCTTGCTAAGCCTGTGAACTATCTGTCAGCTCTGCTTAGGTAAGTAAAGAGTTCCTTTGGTAATGTTCCCCTGATATCTCAAATAATTAGAAATTGAAATGGAGAAGAGCCCTTCCTGTGTGATCCATTTTCTGGTTTCGCACCTTACTTTTATGATGGTGCAAAAAGCTTTCTGCTAAAAAACATCTTTCTGTCATATATCATTTGATGTTTTATTTGCTTTTAGGTCTCATCTCTCTTGTGAGAAATGGTCTGTAATTTCTGCGCAACTACCTTCATGTAGTTAAGATCTCTTTATACTAGAGAACTTCTGAGGCCACATGGTTCTCAAGAACATTACCAAGAGAAAATCACTCCTTTTGCCTACAGAGTGGCCCTGATAGTGGACATCTTGGATTCTCAACATCCAGCAATTAGGTTTCATTTCTTTACTTTTCTTTTTTTATTGAGTTTAACACACACAGAGAAAAGTACGAACATCATAACTTCACAATGCAGTCTAATGAATTATTATAAAAAGAATGTGTTCATTTTACTAGCACCCAGGCCAAGAAATTGGTCATTATTAGTATTCCACAACTTCTAAATCTGATTGTGCCCCATTCCATCTCTGTATCATACTCATTTTCCAAAGTTAATGGCTATCCTGACTTCTGTCATAGATAGTTTTGTCCATTTTCCATTTCATATAAATGAAATCAAACAGCATGAGTTCTTTTAGGCCTAGTGTTTTTTTTTTTTTATTTTTAATTTGTGTTTTAGGATGGGCTGTACAGGGTGTGCAGGGTATTACTGCATAGATTGGACTCATAGTGATCCTCCTGTTTTCAGCCTCCCAAGTGCTGGGATTACAGGCGGGTGCCACCATGCCCAGTCTCAATCCCCATCTCAGCAGGTCCTGGGGGCGGGACCGGCACAGGCAGACCTGGGGATTGAACCCCCGGCCCTTATGCCTGCTTGCAGGTGTTTTAATCTGCTGAGTTATTTGGCCGGCCCTAGGCCTAGTATCTTTTTACTTATTTATTTATTTGTCTGGTGGAATGGGGGATTGAACTCAGGCCCTCATGCTTGCCAGGAAAGTGCTTATTCTACTGAGCCATCTCCCTGGCCCTGGCCTAGTGTTTTTTGATTAATGCTGTATTGTGATATCCATTCATGTTGCCTGTAGGTGTAGTTGTTTTATTGGTATTTTTGTATGTTCACATTTTCTATTTTAATATATCCTAATTTATATAGTCACTCTACTGATAATAAATATTGGATTATTTCCAGTTTTGCGTTACTATGAATAATGAGGTTATGAATATTATTTTATATCTTTCAGTTAATTGTCTTGGGTATATACCTAGGATTAAGAGTTTGTAGGTCATGAGGGATGCATATTTTTGACATTATTGATAGCGATAATTTTCATAGGTGATTGGCAATTTGTGTTCTCATCAACAATGTATGAGATTCCACTTGTTCCACATCTTTGCTTATGCTTGGTATTGTGCATGTGTTTAATCATACATATTCTGGTGCACAATATCTTTTTTTTTTCTTTTTGGCAGAACCAGGGACTGAACTCAGGCCCTTGAGCTTGCCAGGCAAGTGCTTATTCTACTGAGCTATCTCCCTGGCCCCTTAAAGCCTTTTTTTTTCTTTAAACAATTTATTTAACTGAAATGGACTTAAGTTTGTTTCTGAAGTGACTTCCATTTATTTTGATACATCTTTTCCCCATGATGATTTACAGGATCTTCAAG
>NW_004524777.1:4245594-4257525 GCF_000260255.1 Octodon degus
CTTCAGTTGAACCCAGGTACCTTTCTCTTTGGCTTCCTTCTTTTTCTGATCATTTTCCTTGACATGTTTCAGGAAGCTATCATGACTTTTTGAGTGTTTAATATGCTTGATACACACATTAATCCTCTTGGCAAGTATCTTGCCCTTAACTTGCTTGTTTACAACAATGCCAACAGCATGCTGGGTAACGTTGTGGACTCTTCCTGTTTTGCCATGGTACCATTCGTGAAGCATTCCTTTTTGCACAGTACCCATTCCCTTGATGTCTACAATATCACCCTTTTTGTAGATTCACATGTATGTAGCCAAAGAAACAACCCCATGTTTTCTAAAAGGCCTGGAAAACATATACTGGGTCCCCCTCCTCTTACCTTTTCTGTTAGTCATTTTGGCAAATTACTAAAATGAATCTTCCAGCACAATGCTCAAGGTGCAATCCAGTAACAGCCTGGAAGATGGCGGCTCTGGCTGAAAGTTAAATCCTTTTTTTCTCTTTGTTTGTTTTGTTTTTGGTGCTGAGGACCACACCCTGGGCTTCCAGCTTGCTAGGCAAGTGTTCTATGGCTGAGCCAAATCCCCAGCCCCTAAATCTTTTTTTTTTTTTTTTTAAATGCAGTTGGTATAGGATCTCACTACATAGCTTGGACTCATGGTGATCCTCCTGTTTTCAGCCTCCCCAGCATTGAGATTACAGGTGTGCACCCACCACTCCTGGTCTCAGTGTGGCGTGTGGTGCCAGGTATCAAACCCTGGTCCCTGTGCTTGCCTATGCAGGCACTTAGTCCACTGAGCTATCTTGCCAGCCCACTAATTTTTATATACCTTGGTTACAGGCTACTTTTGTACTGTGTTGCAAACCCAGTCCCATATCTGTGGATTATTTTTCTTTATGGCATCCTTTGATGAACAGAAGTCTTAAAAATTTTTTTTTTTTTTTTTGCGGAACTGGGGATTGAACTCAGTCCCTTGCACTTGCCAGGGAAGTGCTTATTGCACTGAGCCATCTAGCCCCAGAAGTCTTTAATTTTAATGTGTCAAAACTTTCGGCAGTTTCTTTTATGATTATTTGTTCCATACAAAGAATTTTCATATCTTGATATATAGTATTTCCAGTTTTGAGTTACTAGGAATAATGTATTATCTTCTAAAAGTTTTATCTGTTTGCTATTCACATTTAGATCTAGAATTTGCTTTTCTGTCTTTTGGTGAGTGTGGTGCTGGGGATGGAATTCAGGGCCATATGCTAGCCAGGCAAGCATGTGTAGTACTCACTGTGTCCTCAGCTCTACAGTTCTCCTGGAATTGACTTTTCTTCAATGCGGGGATCAAACCCAGGCCCTTGTACTTTGTAGGCAAATGGATGAATGATGAGCTACACCCTAGACCTGGAATTGATTTTTGTATGTAGTGAGATATACAAGTCAAGTTCCAGCTTTTTCTGTGTAAGTATCCAACTGATCTAGCACCAATTATAAGGCCTTTTTTCTCAGCTTTTCTACATCATCACTTTTATCATCAATCAGGTGTCTGTATATATGCTTTTAAACTTCTATTCTGTTGGTCTATTTATCATTCATTCATTTTCTACTACTATGCCAAAATGACTGAGGGGGCTGGAGAGATGGCTCAGTGGTCTAAAGCACCTACTTGAAACAAGCTTAGTAAAGCACAGGGACCGCGGTTCAATCCCCCAGCACCACATGCCAGCCCGCCCCCACCCCCTGGTGGGCTGAGCTGGCCACACACACACACACACACACACACACACACATGCACACACAATGTAAAAATAAATAAATAAATACAAAATGACTGAGGCTAGGTTCTTATAGATAAAGTTTGTTTAGCTCACAGTTTTGGAGAGTCAAGAGCATGATGCCAGCATCTGTACAGCTCTAGTAGGGGCCTCTGTTGGTAATTTTTTTTTCTGGAACTGGGGATTGAACTCAGGCCCTTGAGTTTGCCAGGGATGCACTTATTCTACTGAGCCATCTCTCTGGCCCTGGGGCCTCTGTTGGTTAGGATATAGTATGATGGAATAGTGGAAAAGAAAGGACCACATGAATAAGAGAAGAATGTTTGCTGCAAATTTGTTGCCACATAACAACCTACTCTTGTAAGAACTAACTCTGTGGGAGTGGTAAATGAAAACAACTCATTCTCTCTGCGATTTAGAACCCAGACACTGTAAAATAACAACTTGGGGAATTAAAAAGGGAGAACTAGATCCTTGGGAACCAGGAAGGATTAGATGAGAAAATTAAAACCTATAGAGAAATTGAACAGGCAGAAAACAGTATGAAGGGAAGGCACAATCTTCATGTTTCCCCTGGCTTCTAGCTCATGGCTTCTGGGAAAGAGAGAGACCCAATGTAGGGCGACAGTAAAAGCTTCAGTCTCCAGAGAAGGCTTCAGGGAGGAACACAACAGTGGAGTGATCTGTGGGTGCTGTGATCTATAGGGAGAGCACAGGATTCCACTCCGACGTGATTCCTTTCACAGTAAACAGCTGGTGCATGACTCCAGTCCAAGTACCTGTCATATACTCTGGAGACAGTGCTTGGTCAGATGCCATTCCAGGGAAGAGCTGGTTGTTTGAACCCAGGACTCAGACCAGGGTCAGGATAGCTTCAGATCAGAGTTCCCTCAGTATTATGTTCCCACAGTGACTGGGTGAGAGACACTAACTGTAGACAACTGTGCTCAGGGAGCTGTGGTCAGATGGGTAGGAACCCCTGAGGGCTTGAAGCTAAAGCATGCAGACTCTGCCCACACCACCAGAGGCTAGGCTCTTTGTGCTAGATTTGAAAAGTATGATGTTGTCACGCTTACTGTAATCCTACTGTCTGCTGTGGATCATATCCAGCCCAGATCTGGGCCCTCCCTGCTTTATCTACCCACATGAACAGAGGCATGTCTTGACTTAGACACTGTCCCAACATTATAGATGCTGGGGGAAAACTACACATTCAAAATGACAGACTTTTTTATGGTTTGTTGTTGTTCTGTTGAGCTTATACATGTATGTATGTATATATGTATGTATGCATTTTTGGTACTGAGAATTGAACTTGGGATGTTATGAGTGCCAGACAGGAATTTGTGCCACTGAGTTATCTCACCAGTCCTGAGTATGTATAGACTTTAGGGTTTTTTCTTTTTTCATTGTTTTTTCTTTTCTCCTTCATCAATTTATTTTTTTTTCTTCTTTTTTTTTCCTTTTTTATTTATTTATTTGTGTGTGTGTGTGTGGCCAGCTCAGCCCACCAGGGGGCGGGGCTGGCTGGCATGTGGTGCTGCGGGATCGAACCGCAGTCCCTATGTTTTGCCAAGCTTGCTCCAAGTAGGTGCTTTAGACCACTGAGCCATCTCACCAGCCCCAAAACTCTTAAGTCTTTTTTTTTTTTTTTTTGGTGGAACCAGGGATTGAACTCAGGCCCTTGCGTTTGCCAGGGAAGCACTTATTCCACTGAGCCATCTCCCCAGCCCTCCTTCATCAATTTATTGAGGCTTGAATTTTCCTTTCCCTTTTTTGCTTTTTTTTTTTTTTTTCGCAGAACTGGGGATTGAACTCAGGCCCTTACGCTTGCTAGACAAGCACTTATTCTACTGAGCTTTCTCCCCAGCCCCCCTTTTTTGCTTTTTATGTGTTTTAGTTCTTCATTTTTTCCTCTGCGCTTTTCAGTTTTTTTTTTTTTTTTTTTGTGGAACCAGGGATTGAACTCAGGCTCTTACGCTTACCAGGCAAACACTTATTCTACTGAGCCATCTTCCTGGCACCTTTTTTTGCTGTTTTTACTTCCTATGTAATTTCTTGTTTTTTTCTCTCCCTTTCTTTTCTCTCTTTTTCTTTTTTCTTTATTCGTTCTTTCTTGTGCCAGGAATTGAACTCAGGACCTTGCACTTGGTAGGCAGGCCTGCTGATCTATATTTCTGGTCATTTATTTTGTCTTTTTTCTCTTAACATTGCCTAATTATATAAACACCCTTTTACTTCATAATAATATCATTTATTGTCATAAATATCACTTCTCTCTTGCTTGTTTCATATAGTTTAAGGTTTCAAATTTTTCCTTTTGCAGTCCCCTCTTCTCAAACCCTCCATCATTGATATCATAACCAGAGAGCTGCCAGGGATATAGCTCATTGGCACATTGTGTGCCTGGTAAGTACAAGGTTATGAATTCAATTCACAGCACACACACACTCACACACACACATACACACACACACCCCTCAAAACAAAAACAAAAAACAGGGCCAGCCTGGTAGCTCAGTGGACTAAAGTGCCTGCTTAGGCAGAGCAAAGCAGCTGGGGTTTGATCCCCAGTGTGCAGGTCCTGCTCCAGGGGCTCGCTGAGGTGGCGGTTGATACTGGGCGAGGTGCTGCACACCTGTAATACCAGTGCTTGGGAGGCTGAAAACAGAAGAATCATTCCAAATCTGATCTACGTAGTGAGACCCTGTAAACCCTGTGGACCCTGTCCTAAATACAGAAAAACAAAACAAAACAAAACTGAAAAAACCCCACCCACACAGCCTTGTTACTCTTTTGATAGTTAATTCTGTAAAACTGCTATTGAATTTTTTTTTGTACTATTAGCAGACATACAGCTGCTGCATTTAGCACATAATTATGTGCAAGCCAATAATACCTGGGTTGTTTTAATGTTAGTACTGTAGTTGTGGATTTTGTCTTTCTCAAGTTAAGGGTGGTGCAAAATTAGTTCTTATGGCATGTTAATATCCAGTTAGTCTGTACAGTACTACTGTAGCATATTCACTTGATAATATTAGAATCTCTTAAGTGCTGCTATTTCACTGTAAGCCAACACTCAGATTACCTTTGTGACATGAACAACACTAGAGTATATTCCCAGAGAACTGAACTGTTGGATTAACTACACTGCATTCTCCTCTTCTAAATTAATCAAGGTGGTTTGATATTGGGGATGAGGCAAAGAACTAGAGTTAGCTGCACCTGAAGTACACTACAGAAAAGCAACTGAAAAGATTTTTATACTAGCAACAGTCTCTATACACTATAAGCACCCACAAACCTCAATAGAATACAAACAAAACAGTAGATATATGAAAAGACAAGCTAACAAAGTGCCTCCCTAAACTCCCAACTGACCTCCCTCATTTCACTCAAAGGCAGTCTGTTGACTATTGTGGGGGCAGAATGGCATAAGCTACACACCTAAATTACTCAAAACAATAACAAGATTAGGGCTGGCCAGATAGCTCAACAGACTAAAGTGCCTGCTTAGGCAGGTGCAGGGACCAGGGTTTGAATCCCACGCATGCTGTACTAGCCCTGCCCACATCCCCGGGGCACCCTGAGACAGTGACTGAGACTGGGCATGGTGGTGCGCACCTGTAATCCCAGTGCTTGAGAGGCTGAAAACAGTATCAGTACGAGGCCAATCTGTGTAGTGAGACCCTGTAGACCCCGTACTAATTACATTTAAAAAAACCAGATAACAGAGGTTAGAAAACATCAAAAAGGGCTGGGGAGATGGCTCAGTAGAATAAGCGCTTCCCTGGCAAGCGCAAAGACCTGAGTTCAATCCCCGGTTCTGAAAAAAAAAAAGAGAAAACATCAAAAAGATGTTTAGCAGGGTCACATGATATAATTAAACTGATAATGGAAGTAATAGCTAAAATGATCCAGTACTTTTCAGAAGGCATTAATAAAAAACTAGATGAGCTAAACAAAATGATACAAAACATGAAGGATCAGTTTAGCAACAAAATAGAGTATATTATTATTATTATTATCATTAATAATTAGGGTTTTTTTTGGCAGAACTGAGGATTGAACTCAGGCCCTTGCGCTTGCCAAGGAAGTGCTTATTCTACTGAGCCATCTACCTCGGCCCCTAGAGTATGTTAGTTAGTGTTTTAATCAGAAATCCAGGAAGTTAAAAATTATATTGTGAGGATAGATTTTCAGAATTATAAGATAATGATCTGTTCAAGAACCAACTACTTCATGATATCTTTTTTTTCAAAGTTTTATTGATAAACAGATAGCAATGAGACAGTTTCAAATCAAATTGGAAGTACAGTTTCAACAAATAATACACTGCATATATTCTTCTTAGTGGTTAATTGCTGTACAAGATGCGGACTTGTGATCCTATTTACAAACATCATTAGAACAAATCCTTCTATTCATTAAGAGAATGCAACTATATATCTATCCCAACCACTTTGAATACACAGATACAAAATGGACATTCATCCGTATACCCCATTTTTTTCTAAGTTCCGTTATTGAATATTATAGGTGTGTAAACTCAGCAAAATATTCTAAAAGAGTCCAGTAGCCCATAATAGCATTGGGTCTTCTGTTGAACTGGCAATGTCAGAAATTATTGACCTGAGTCCCCCACAGCTCAACTTAACAGCATGGCTTTATTTCCTAAATTTCGTCTTCATACTTTTCTACTGGATGGTTAAGACCAAGGTACAGCAGGACCTATGCAACAAGAGTTGTATCTTTTGGGTCTGAGAAGGTCAGTGAAATGCCCTCAGGATTTATCCTGAGATCCTGTACCTCACATTGTAGAACCTTTGTCAGTGTCAGCCATGTGGATGAGTCACGGCCATGATATCTTAAAAGCAATAAGAGAGCATGAGAAATTGATCCAATGGGTGGTAGATGACACAAAGAAGACTAATATAAGAGTAATTTCAATTAGTGAAAATTTAGAGAAGAAAATAAAGATGGCATAACAATTCTGTTACAGAAATACTGGTAGAAAACTTCCCCTATATAGGAAAAGAAATAAACATACAGATAAGATAGGTTTGTAGAACCCCAAATAACCATTCCCAAAACAGAATCTTTATGAGTCACATTATAATCAAATTATTAGATTTGTCCCTCATAGGGACAGATCTTATAAACCCATTAAAATCACAGCAGAGCAATGGGGGATTTAGCTCAGTGGTAGAACGTTTGCCTAGCAAGCAGGAAGCCCTGGCTTCAGTCCTTAGCACCAAAAAACAAACCAAAACAAAAATCACAGCAGACTTCTCTATGCAGTCTTTACAGGCCAAGGGTACTTTGGGATAGCAAAGTGTTTCTAGCCCCTCAAAGCAACAAATTCCAACTCTTACTTAAGTATCCTGCAAAACTTTCCTTCAAAACTTATGGTGGAATAAGGTAGTTGTATAACAAGGAGAATCTCAGTAAACTCATGAGTACCAAACTAGCATTGCAAAAAATTCACAATGATATCCTAGAAAAAGATGATCAAATCAAGAATGCTATATTAGTGCTTGCAAAAGCTTGAAGGTTCTGCAAAACTGTACATGCTCTGAAGTAGTTTTTTTGTTTTGTATTTTAGGACAGGGTGGACAGAGTGTACAGGGTGTCACTGCATAGATGGACTCATAGTAATTCTCCTGTTTGCAGCCTCCCAAGTGCTGGGATTACAGGTGCGTGCCACCATGCCCAGTCTTTAATCTCTTATCTCAGTGCGCCCCAATGGCTGGGCCTGCCCAGGGATTGAACTCCAGCCCTCTGTGTCTGCCTAACCATGTGCTTTGATCCTGCTATTTGGCCGGCCCTGAAGCAGATTTAATGTAGGATATAGAAATTGACAACATTGGCCTACAAGGGCTACCCACAGAATTAGGTGTACAACAATATAAGAGATTTGTCTGTGTGCTAGAGAGCCAAAGGATCCAGCCAAAGGCCCAGAGCCCAAGTCAATGTTCCTTAAGGAGTCTGTATCAGAAGGCTGAGGGATCCATGACAGAAGACCAAGGGTTTGTGCTGGGAGGTTGAAGGGTCAGTACTAGAAGTCTGCTCCAGCAGGCTGAAAGGCCAGTGTTAGAAGCTGAACAATCTGCTGAAAGACAGGAAATGATGTCCAAGGTGAAGGTGAAGACCAAAGCTGCTCCAGAGAGAACAGCTGAAGCTTCTCCAAGGAAAATCAGCTGTTACAAAGCCCTCCCAAGCAAAATAATCTGAAATCCTCACCTCCATTCTGCTTTTATACCATTATGACAACAAGTGAGCAGAACCATGCTGACTCAATTCAGCTGGGTATTCCCCAGTCAAGCTGACAATCAGTTAATCACCCCAAGTTCCCATAAGTCAAGAAGAATGAATATATCTGGTGGTATGAGCAAGTAAGTAAAAGGACAAAAAATAAGGAAATCAGTAACAGGAAATAAATGTAATGACAGGAATAAATCATTATCTCTCAGTAATAACTATCAATGTGATTGTTCTCAATTCCCCAATCAAAATACCATGAAACGAGATGCAACAATATGTAATATGTAACATTTAATTTAAGAAGAAACTCACAGGTTAATAATCAAAGGATGAAAATTGATATTCTATGCAATGAGAACACAGAAAGCAGGAGTAGGTATCCTAATTTCATAAAAGGTTTCAAGCCAAGTCTCATGAGAAGAGACAAACAAGGTCACTGCATATTTTTGGTTAAGTAAATAATTCAAGAAGAAGAGATAACAACTACAGACATATGAACTAAATGCTGGCACACTCAAATTCCTAAAATAAACACTCATGGATGTGAAAAATCAGATAAACACTAATATAGTTGTGACCAAATAAATCAGCACAGAGATACTCGAGTTGAGTTAAACTTCAAGCAAATGGACTTAGTAGATTTTTACAGTGTTCCATCCATTGACAACATAATGTACATTCTCCTCAGCAACACATGGAACTTCCTTCAAAATAGATCACATCTTAGCCCATAAAGAATACTTAGGGGGGGCCAGGGAGATGGCTCAGTGGAATAAGCACTTGCCTGGCAAGCTCAAGGGCCTGAGTTCAATCCCTGGTTCCACAAAAAAAAAAAAAAAAAGAATACTTAGGTAAATGCAAAAGAATTGGAATTATCCCTTGCATATTATCAGATAATAGTGCATTGAAATTAAAAACCAATGGTAAGGGCTGGTGAGATGGCTCAGTGGTCTAAAGCACCTACCTAAAACAAGCTAAGCTAAAGCACAGAGACCGCGGTTAAAGCTCCCAGGACCACATGCCAGCCAGCCCCGCCCCCTGGTGGGCTGAGCTGGCCACACACACACACACACACACATAAATAAATAAATAAAATTAAAAAAAAATGGTAAAAGAAGCCACAGAAATTATGTAAATACATGATTAAATAATAGCCCCTGGAGTAATCAGTGGGCCACAGATGACAATAAGAAATTAGACACTTTGTGCAGTCAAATGATTATGCCACTACGATGTACTGAAACCCATGGGACACAGAGCAATCAGACCTTGGATAGTTTTATAGCAGTGAATTTTCACACCAGTAAAACAGATTGAGCTGGAATAACCTAATGATGCACCAAGTGCAAAGCTAGTAAAAGAAATAAAATTATAAATATCAAAGCAGAAGCTAATAAAATTGACAAAAGTATAATGAATCAATGAATAAAAGTTGATTCTTTGAAAGAATGAAGAAACTGGACAAATCTTTAGCAAATTTTACTAAAATAAAGACCCCAAATCATGCAATTAGAAATGAAAGATCAGTGGATCTGGCTGAAATTCCAATCATCAGTGATATTTGTATATATTCTTTCAAAGACCTGTGCACTCACAGGTGGGGCTTTGTGAAGCTAGCTGTATCTAGGGTGTGTGACACTGGGATTAAGAGCGTGATACTAAATTTTGTCTACTGATTGGAATTAGCATAACTACGGGTGGGGTAAATGGATTTCCTGAAGACAGATGGCCCACTCTGGGTGTGGGTGGCACTACCTGAAAGGACTGTAGCTTGATGCTATAAAAGAGAAAGTCAGACTTCCTTCGGATGCTTGCTCCTTCCTGCCTGCATTGCCTTGGACTGTTTCTCCTCTGTCATGCAGCATATTGTTGGATCTTGCTTCTTGATCTATTCTGCCAGTGTGTGTCTTTTGATTGGAGAATTGAGACCATTAATATTGATGGTTATAACTGATATGTATTGACTTATCCATGTTATTTTCCTCTCATAGCCTCCCCTTCCCTCACTTTGTTTAATTGTTTGTCCATCATAGTGGATTCTTCTGTTGGGGTTCATGGAGTTTTAGTCCTTGTTATTTCTTTTTTCTTTTTTCTCGGAACCGGGGATTGAACTCAGGCCCTTGTGCTTGCCAGGCAAGTGCTTATTCAACTGAGCCATCTCCCCAGCCCCAGTTCTTGTTATTTCTAAAATGTCCTTCAGAACATTTTGGTGTGCAGGGTTGGTGGCCATAAATTTCCTCAGATGTTCTTTGCCCTGGAAGTATTTTATTTCAGTATTAGTTTTTTTTTTTTTCCTTGGTACTGAGGATTGAACTCAGGACCTGGTGTTTGCCAGGCAAGTCAATATTAGTTTTGTTGCTATTTTGTTTTTTGGCAGAACCGGGGATTGAACTTGGGCCCTTGCGCTTGCCAGGCAAGCTCTTATTCTACTGAGCTATCTCCCCAGCCCCTCAGTATTAGGTTTTTTTTTTTTTTTTTTTTTTTGCGGAACCGGGGATTGAACTCAGATCCTTACATTTGCCAGTCAAGCGCTTATCCTACTGAGCCATCTCCCCGGCCCCTCAATATTAGTTTTGAAAGATAATTTTGCAGGATACATCAATCTGGGTTCAAGGTGGTTTTCCTTTAGAACTTGAAATACTTCACTCCAAGCTTCTTTGACTTGAGGATTTGTGCTGAGAGGTCAGCTATGGCTCTGATGGGCTTCCTTTATAGGTGATTTTTTTTCTTTTTCCTAACACCCTTTAAAATTCTCTTCTTATGTTAAATTTCTGGAATTATGACTGTTATGCCTGGCTGTAGATTTTCTTTGTTCATGGATAATTAGAATTCTTTGTGCCTCACTTACTGTATGTCAATTTTTTTTCTCTTTCAGGGAAGTTTTCTGCCGTGACATTTGTGAACAGTTTTTTTTTAATTTTTAATATCATTTGTGTTGCCTCCTGCTTTTTTTTTTTTTTTTGGCGGTACTGAGGATTGAACCACCAGGCAAGCGCTTATGCTACTGAGCTATCTCCCCAAGCCTGCCTCTTGGTTTTTTGTGGACTCCAACCAATCTGAAGTTATGCTTCTTTGCCTCCTCTTGCAGCTGCTGGATTGATTTCTCATGGTCCCTTCCTATTTTTGAGAAATCTTTCTTTTTATGATTGTTAACCACAAGCCTGTCATCTATATCTGAAATCCTGTTCTCACATTAGCTTAATCTGCTCTGAATAATTTCAATGGAATTTTTATTCTCCTGGATATCTGTTTGAATCTGTCATATGAATTCTACTTTGCTGTACTGAGGATTCATGGTTTCTATCATTTTCTTTCTTTCTTTTCATTTTGGTAATGGGAAGACCTCATGCTTGCCGGACAGGTGCTGGGCCGCTGAGCTAAATCCCCAGCACCCATCATTTTCTTAAGCTCCTCTATTTTTTGGTTTATATCTGCTCTAGAGTCACTAAATGTGGTTTTCATTATGGTTGCCATCTCTGCAGTTATTTAAGACATTATTTCTGATTTTATTTTTTCTAGAGTTTCATTCAATTGCTTTGCTGTTATCACTTCAGAAACATAAGGCGGGTGACTTTCAGATTGTCCCACTTCATTGTTCCCTGGGTTTGCCTTTGATGAACTGGATGAACTTGCATCTTATTTAAGTGTCTTCTCATTTTTTCTTTTTTTAGTTTAATTCCTGGGGGTGATGTTTATAAATTGTCTTTGGTGGGTTGTTTTATGGCTAATAATGCCCTTAGGAAGTGACTACTTCTCTGAGGCATCTTCCAAGTGTAACTGGTTTTTGGATTTTGAGTCTGATGCAAGACCCTACCTCTTCAATTTGTTGGGGATGAAAAGTTGCTGCCAGTTTGGCCCAGCCCCTTGTTCTTTGGCACTGTGCCACAGTAATTTTTATGACTCTGAGTTAA
>NW_004524777.1:4264965-4269464 GCF_000260255.1 Octodon degus
GTGTGTGTGGCCAGCTCAGCCCACCAGGGGGCGGGGCTGGCTGGCATGTGGTGCTGGGGGATTGAACCATGGTCTCTGTGCTTTGCTAAGCTTGTTCTAAGTAGGTGCTTTAGACCACTGAGCCATGTCTCCAGCCCCCTATGACCCATTTTTTTATTCCCCCATTTGTTACGGCTTTTGTCTAGAGTTGCCCTAAAGAAGTGGCTGAACTAGAGTATGTGATGCTGGGATTGAACGTGTGATAGTGGGATCAAGGGTATGTAATTCCTAAATTAGTCCATTAATGAGCGTAGTTCTTATTGTGGATAAAGGGAAGACCTACTTTGGGTAGAAGTCTGAATAAAGTGGACGGGACAGAAAGAGGGCTGCTAGGGTTGCTTGCTGCTTGCTGCTTGCTCACTGTTTTTCTGCTTTGCTGTTTTTTGTCTGCCCTGCTTTGACATGGATAGCTTCTTCTCTGTGATGCCTCTCTGCCGGGCTTCCTTATCTTAGAAACCTATTCAAAGTGACTTTCTCTCTTTAATCTTGGATGTTGAGTATTTTGTCTCAGCAACAAGATAACTCACTAAGACAGATTGTGGTACCAGAGCAGTGGGGTCTTTCCTGATTTTGTCTGACCATGTGATTCAGTCAGTACCTGTGGTGCTGGCTTGTGAGAAGAGTTTGGAAAGGTTTGCAGATGCCTGCTGAAGAAGTAACCCTGGAATACCTTGAACTGTACTTGATGGGAGATTCTGCTTAGAGCTCCCAAGACCAGAATGTTGATAGAAGTGCTGCCAGTAAAGACCAGGTTTGGGAGGTTTCTGTTGGGAAGGACTGTACTGGCTGTTGGACTCCAGACAATTGTGTGTTATGCCTTGGCAGAAAGTTTGTCTGCCTTTTTGTTCATGCCAAGAGACTCCCTATGGCTGAGATTAAGGTTGCAAGTTAATTTTGCAAAAGAAATTTTAAGACAGTCTAATGTTGAGGTGGTGACATGATTATGGTTGGGGGCCTTTTGTCAGATTTATGTTGAGAATCAAGAGCACAAAGCCCATGATGATTTGAAACATTATGAGTTAGGCAGAAAGAAAGCTCCAGTAAAGCTGCAGGCTACAAATATAGAGCAGTGAAAGACTTGATTGCTGAAAAAGAACAGGACAGTGGGAAAGATGGCCTCAGGACATCAGAAGAAATTTCAGGACTTCAGCCTTTGTGGTCTCAAATTTACAAAGGTAGTTAATTTTGAGAGGACAGCCACAGAGCACCATGTTCCAGAATGGCACAACCTAGAGAATTTGTTCATGAAATCTTTGCCTATACCTGTCTCTTCAGGAGTTCTACTTATTCTCTCTTCTAGCAGGTTTAGTTTTTTTTCTTTTTCTTGTGGAACCAGGGATTGAACTCAGGCCCTTGCACTTACTTAGTCTACTGAGCTATCTCCCTGGCCCCTTAGTTTCTGTTTTAATTTTTTTTTTGAGGAACCAGGGATTAAACTCAGGCTCTTGCGCTTGCCAGGGAAGTGCTTATTCTACTGAGCCATCTCCCCGGCGCTCTTAATATTTAGAACTTTGATCCATTTTAATTCTAGTTTAGTGCTTGGTGAGAGACATGGGTGTAGTTTTAGTCTTTGGTAAGCAGAAAAAGCCAGTTTTTCCAGCACCATCTAGTAAACAGACTATCTTTTTTTGAGTGCACATGCTTGACCTCTTTGTCAAAGATAAACTGGCTGAGTGTGTTTGAAGTTGTATCTTCATCTTCTAATCTGTTCCATTGATCCTCAGGTCTGTTTTTTTTGCCAGTATGATGTTGATTTTATCACAGTAGCTTTATAGTATAATTTCAACTCAGGGATTGTGGTGCCTCCAGCTTTGCCTTTATTCACCAAGACTGCTATTGCTATATTAGGTCTCTTCTGGTTCCAAATGAATTTTAGGAATGTTTTCTGTAGTTGTGGAAGGCATGCCAGTGGTATTTTGATTGGGTTGCACTATATCAGTATGATAATTTTGAGAGTATGGCCATTTTCACAGTGTTGGTATATCTTACCCATGAGCAAGGAATATTTTTCCATTTGATAAATTTTCCATTTATCCATTTTTCCATTTTTCCATCTGATATCCTCTTTGATGTTTTTTCAGAGTACTATAATTTTCTTTTCTTTTTTTAATTTTAATTTTAATATTTTTTTCTTTTCTTTTTTTTAGTACTGAGGATTGAACTCAGTGCTCCCAGGGAGGGGGCCAGTGTGGCATGTGGATCGAACCCTGGTCCCTGAGCTTGCCTAAGCAGGCACTTAGTCTGCTGAGCTGTGTTGCCAATCCTTTTACTTCCTTTGTTAAATTGATTCCTAAGAATTTCATTTGGGGGGATACTATTGGGAAGGATATGTTTTCTGTAATTTCTCTCTCAGTAAGTTCTTTTTGTACAGGAATGCTATTGATTTTTCGGTGTTGACTTTGTGTCCAGCTATGCTACTTAATTTGGTTATTAACCCTAGAAGTCTTTTGGTGGCATTTTTCAGGTCCTCTATGTAGTATCATATAATTTGCAAATAGTAGTAGTTTAACTTTTCCTTTCACTATCCTTATTTCTTTTATTCTTTCCCTTGTCTAATTGCTCTGGCCAATGTTTTCGGGCTATATTAAATAGATGTGGTGATAGTAGACATTCTTGTCTTATTCCTGATTTTAAAGAGAAAGTTTTATGTTTTGATCATTTATGATAATGTTAGCTGTTGATTTGACATAGATGGCTTTTATCAGATTACTGAGGTAAAGACCATGTATTCCAATTTTCTCGAGGGTTTCTAAAATTATGAGTGGATGTTGGTCTTTTTCAAATGCTTTTTCGGCATCTACTGATATGATCATATTATTTTTCTCCTTGGCTCTGTTGATGTGGTGTATTACATTGATTTGCATATTTTGAACAATTCTTGTGTTCCTGGGATGAATCCTACTTGGTCATGGTGTAATTTTCTTGATGGTTTGCTGCAGTCTGTTAGTATTTTATTGAGGCCTTTACATCTATTTTCATTAGGGAGACTGGCCTGTAGTTTTCTTTTTTGATTGAATCCTTCTCTGGTTTTGGTATCAAGGTAATGCTTGCTTCCAGGAAAGAATTTGAGAGTATTGCTTTCCTTACAATTTCATTAGTTTTAGCATTAGTAGCATTAGTTCTTCTCTAAATTTCTTGTAGGATTCAACAGTAAATCCATCAGGAGCTGAGCTTTTCTTTGTTGGTAAGGTTTAATTACATTTTCAATTATATTGACTGAAGTTGGGTAATTTAGAATTTTTAGGGCTGGGGATATAGCTCGGTGGCACAGTGCCTGACTGGTAAGTGGGCGATCCTGAGTTTGATTTCTGGGGCCAAAAAAACCTCCCAACAATTATGTCTTCTTCTTCTTGTTTTTTTTTTTTTTTTTTTTCCGGAACTGGGGATTGAACTCAGGCCTTTGCGCTTGCCAGGGAAGTGCTTATTCCACTGAGCCATCTCCCCGGCCCCAATTATATCTTCTTGATTCAGTTTCCAGTTTTTTTTTCTGTGTTTTTCATCCTACTAGAGTACAGTTTCTTAAGGTACATATTGATGATCATTTAGATTTCTGAAGAATCTGTTGCGACATCCCTATTCTTTCCTAACTACTGGAATTTGAGTCTTTTCTTTCCTCTTTTTGATGATGTTTTCTAGGGGTATATCAGTTTTATTTAATCTTTCAAAGAACCAACTCTTTGATCGATTGATTGTATTATTTTCTGAGTATCATTTGCATTAATTTCTGCTCTTAATTTTCTCTCATATGAGTTTTGCATTTTTTTTTCTTTTTCTAGAAGTTTGAGGTTTGATATTAGGCTGTTTATTTGAGCTTGTCCTATATTCCTGATGTGATTTCTCTTGTAAGACTACTGTCATTGCATCCCATAAGTTCTGTTATGTTGTACTGACATTATCATTTAATTGTAGATACTGTTTAATTTTTTTTTTTTTTTGGCAGAACCGGGGATTGAACTCAGGCCCTTGTGCTCGCCAGGGAAATGCTTATTCCACTGAGCCTTCTCCCTGGCCCCAAAACTGTTTAATTTTTTATTTAATTTTCTTTGTGACCTGCTGGATGTTCAGGAGGGTGTCATTTAATTTCCCTATGTTTATATAGTTTTTTTTTTCAGGAACTGAGGATTGAACTCAGGACCTTGTGCTTGCCAGGCAAGCACTTATTCTACTGAGCTATCTCCCAAGCCCCTGTTTATATAGTTTTTGTGGTTCCTTTTGCCATTGATTTCCAATGTCATTGCATGATGTCAGACAATTTATGGGGTGATTTTGATTTCTCTGCATTTACTTAAACATGTTTATGGGTTAATATGTGGCATATTTTGGAGAATATCCCATATGCAGCCCAGAAGAATGTTTATTCTAATGTTATGGGCTGATGGGGCCAGGGAGATAGCTCAGCAGCATAAGCGTGTGCCTGGCAAGCACAAGGTCCTGAGTTCTGTCCATGGTATCACCAAAAA
>NW_004524777.1:4269632-4271102 GCF_000260255.1 Octodon degus
TGTCTAGTTGAGCTATCTAACTGTGGGAGTAGGCTATTAGAGCCCCCCATAATTTTGTTAATGCCTATTTGATTTTTCAAGTCTTTTTTTTTTTTTTTTTGGCAGAACCGGGGATTGAATCCAGGCCCTTGTGCTTGCCAGGGAAGCGCTTATTCCACTGAGCCATCTCCCCAGCCCAGATTTTTCAAGTCTTTTATCCTTTATTTTATGTAGCTTGATGCTCTGATATATTTTTTTTTTTAGTGGAACCGGGGATGATGCTCTGATATTTGATGTGAATATATTCATGATTGTTGTTTCCTTTGACAATTATATAGTGATCTTCTTTGTCTCTTTTTGTTAGTCTTGTCTTAAGTTTTTTAAAATTCTTTTTATTTTAGGGAAGGGTCTACAGGGTGTTCAAGGTCTTACTACTAGATCGGTCTCATAGTGATCCGTCTGTTTACAGCCTCCCAAGAGCTGGGATTACAGGGGTATACCACTATGCCAAGTCTCAATTGCCATCTCAGTGTGTTCCGGGATGGGGCCGGCATGGCAACTGAAAACTGGAGGATCACTATAAGTCTGCTGGCAGGTGCTTTAATCTGCTGAGCTATTTGGCTGTCCCTTAAGTTTTTTGACTGCGAATAGAGTATCTACGCCTGTTTTTTTCTGGGTTGCTGTGGCATGGAGTATTATTTCCTATTCATTGAGTTTTAGTCTATTAATTTCTTTTTGGGTTAAATAGGTTTCTTGAAGGCTACATATTGTTGGATCTTGCTTTGTGATACATTCTGCCAGTCTGTGACTTGACTGCTGAGTTGAGACCATTTATATGAATGGTTATAACTGTTATGTATTAGTTTATGTTTTTCATGTTGTCTTTTGTTGGTTCTTTGTCTTCCCACTTTGCTTAATTGCTTGCCCTGCATGGTGGCTTATTTATATTCATGTTCTTGACATTGTCATCTTTGCTTTGAACAGGTGGCTTGGTGGTCATAAATTTCTTCAGTTGTTCTTTGGCCTGGAAGTATCTTTTTTTTTTGTTTGTTTTGTTTTGTTTTTAATATACTTGGTTGTTACAGGGTTTCACTATGCAGCTCGGACTTATAGTGATCCTCCAGTTTTCAGCCTCCCCAGCAACAGGGTTAGAGCTGTATGCCACTATGCCCAGACTCTGTGGCCAACTCAGTCTGCCCTGGGGGCAGGGCTGGTGCAGCATGTTATGCCAGGGATCGAACTGCAGTCCCTGCACTTGCCTAAGCTTGCCTAAGCAGGCACTTTAGTCCACTGAGCTATCTTGCTGGCCCCATAGCTTAGAAGTACCTTATTTCTCCATCAATTTTGAAAGATAATTTTGTAAGGAACATCAATCTGGCTTGGAGGTTATTTTCTTTTAGAGTTTCGTTTTCTTTCTTTCTTTCTTTCTTTTTTTGTTTATTGATGGAACTGGGCATTGAACTCAGGCCCTTCTGCTTGCCAGGCAAGCGC
>NW_004524777.1:4271202-4275595 GCF_000260255.1 Octodon degus
ATGTGGTGCTGGGGGATTGAACCGCGGTCCCTGATGCTTTGCCAAGCTTGTTCTAAGTAGGTGCTTTAGACCACTGAGCCATCTCTCCAGCCCTAACTTTCGTCTTGGAAAACCAAGAAAAGTAGCTGTTTAGAACAGTTATGTCACTTTTTGGTAAAGTGGTACCATCAGCAATAACAGTAGAAAAACTTACAGCCTAGAAAATGACAGACTGAGCTAATCATTAATTTACCACCTTTAACTATATGAACTAGGTTTGTAGTTATATAACAAATTTAAAAACAGCAGGAAATTATATGCAGTATGTAAGACCTTCATATGTCAATTTTATACTCAGGGATTAAAATTTAAAGGAGGCCATGGAAAAAATAGAGAGGTAGAAGAAGAGGAACAGATTAGAAGTAAGGCTGGAGATAACTTTTGGAAACTGGTATAGAAGACTGGAGGGAAAGAGAGAAGGAAGAGAGAAAAAGAACAAAACAGAAGCACAACCACAAAGAGGCTAGAAACCATGTTCACACTCATAAAAACAAGATTGAATAATGAAGGAGAAAAAACAAAAGCAAAAAGCAAAAAACAAAAACAAACCACTACCACAATGACAAAACAAAGGAGAGAGAGAAAAACAAGTCCACTTCCATGGTTATCGCTGCTGTCACTGGTAGCAAATGTATACAGAGTCCCAATCCATGCAGATCTTTCCAGCAAGCCAGCAGTAGCTTTTTGCAGGAGTATTGGATAATCTCAGTGAGCCTGCACCTTCTGCCCAAGAGTAGAATCATTTGGCCTGCAGCCATCAGCACACCTTCCATGTACCTGAGCCCACCAGGATCTGCTAGATGGAGCTAGCAGCCTCTCTTGCGTTCTGAGCTCAGCTGGCCCCTCTCCAAGGTGGCTTCCAGCCAGTTGCTCTCTCGCACAGGACAACTGAGCCCTCAGCACTCACTGTCCACTGGTGTAGTCTTTCATGTCCTCTGCTTCACTGCACTGCTGCATCTCTCCTTAGAGGCCTTTGAAGTCACCAGCACTCACCATATATGTGCAGGTTTGAGTTGGCCTTCTGGTGCAGTGGGTCCCATCTCAGGGAGAAGGCACCACTTGCTAGCTCTTTCTTCTTTGTGGAAACTTCTCCCTTCACTTTCTCTATGGGATTTATTCGAGACTGCTCTTTCCTTCATCCAGCGGCCCCACTTCCTTACATTGCTATATTCCAGTGTTTGGATGGAAACACTCAGAGAGGCTCTTTCTCTGCTGCTTACCACTCCAGCATCTTGGTGCTTCTGCCGTGCCACCTAAGTGAGATGTCTCCCAAATGTGATCTGAAATCAGCATTCTCTATTTCATTTATTTATTTATTTTTGCGGAAACGGGGATTGAACTCAGGACTTTGTGCTTGCCAGGCAAGCCCTTATTCTACTGAGCTATCTCCCTGGCCCCCAGCATTCCCTATTTTAACTTGCAAGTGTTGGTTATTTTTTTTCTAGCAATGATAAAATTAAAAGATATATTTTGGTACCAGATGTATGTGGTCACTGCTGTAATATTACTGGCAATTTGGTTTAGGAGCCTTTTTAATTGTGTGTGGGGCGAGTTAGGAAAGGTATCGAGACACTGGCAGAAGTAGCCCTGAGAGGCTGTAATTTGAACTTGAGGGGCAATTCTGGTGAAAACACTGAGGGCTACAATGCTGATAGAAATGCATCCAGTAAAGACCAAGCTTAAGGGCCAGTGAGATGGCTCTGTAGAATAAGTGCTTGCCTGGTTCATTCCCCAGTTCTGCAAAATAAATAAATAAATTTAAAAAAAACATTGTTTCAAAATTTAAAAGAAAGAACTGGGCAGGGGAGATGGCTCAGTAGAATAAACACTTGCCTGGCAAGCACAAGGGCCTGAGTTCAATCTCTGGTTCTGAAAAAAACAAACCAGGATTAGGAGGTTTCAGTTAGCTACAAAGGAATGCATTGGCAGTTGGACTCCATACCATGTGTGTTATGCTTTGGCAAAAAGTTTGTCTGCATTTTGTTCTTTTCTAGAGACTGAAATTTACGGTAATATACTAAATAATCTGGTGAAAGAAATTTTATTTTTTATTTTTATTTTTTTCGCAGAACCGGGGATTGAACTCAGGCCCTTGCGCTTGCCAGGGGAAGCGCTTATCCCACTGAGCCATCTCCCCAGCCCTGGTGAAAGAAAGTTTAAAGCAATCTAAAGTTGAGGCAGTGGCATGGATACTGTTTGGGGCTTTTAGCCAGGTCTATGTTGAGGATAAAGAACAATGAGATAAGCAGAATGTTTTAAAAGCTTGTGATGGAACTGAGATCACAAGAGATGGAACAGAGGAGAATTTATTACTGAACAGGATCAGGATTTCAGAAGAGATGGCCCGAGGACATCACAACAACCAGCAGTAGTTCAGCTGAACAATAGTTCAGCTCAAAATTGCAATGGTGAAACACATCGCGTTGATTTTTTTTTTTTCTTGGCGGAACTGGGGATTGAACTCAGGCCCTTGCTCTTGCCAGGCAAGCACTTATTCTACTGAACTATCTCCCTGGCCCCTCTGCTTGATTTTGGACTTGCTCTGATCTCATTCTTTTCTATCCTCTTATTGGGACCTTTTGGAATGGTAATGTTTATCCTGTAACATTGAATGTTGAAAGTGTTTAACTTCTTTTCATTTGTACAGTGGCTTAGAGCTGAGTTTATCTTAAATGTCAGCAGAGACTTTGGACTTGGAGTTTCCCACAATGCTAAAAGTGTTAGGACTTTGGCAACTCTTGGAGATGGACTAAATGCCTTTTGCATAAAGGAGTGTGGAAGAGTGCTTTGGGTTCCAGGGACAGAATGTTATGGCTCTTATTTAGCTCTCCCTCCATGCATTCAATATTTGGGTTTTCAGAGTCTATTGGATCTAAGGTATATGGTACTATTGTTGGGAGACATGGAAGCTGGAAAATTGGTCAAATGTGTAAGCAGGACTAGGCTTCAGTGCCTAAAGCAGGAAAGCTACCTCAGCCCTGAGATAAGCCTTCTGATTGGTTAATGTCAGTTCTTAGTTACTAGGCAACTTGGTATCACATGTTACTAACTTTGCAAAGGTATAAATAAACATCCATACTATTGCTTGGGGTCGTTTTGCCAACCAGGCACACGAGTCACCACCTAACCCAGCTCTTGTCTTTTTGTCTTTTTTTTTTTTTTATTTTTGCTGCCATTTCTCCTTGGGTAGAATGGATCACACTGAGACTGATGGATCCTTACATACTGTAATTAAAGGTGTTTGATAATAATTTTTTTTGTGGTACCAGGGATTGAACTCAGGATCTTGCACTTGCCAGGCAAGTGCTTATTCTACTGAGCTATCTCCCCAAACCTTAAATTATTACACTGATTGGAATTGGCATAGTTCTAGGTGTAGCTGAATAGATTTACTGAAGACAAAACTTCCACTCTGGGTAGAGGTGCCACCACCCCAAAAGTTTGTAGCTTCTATTTTGATAAAAGGGAAAGGTAGGTTCACTACTGCTCGTTCCTGCCTGCCTTGGTGCAGACTGCTTTCTGTGACATGCTGCTCTGCCTTGGAGCCAGGTGACTATACTGAAAGCTGTGACAACTGCAAGCTGAAAGAAACCTTTCATCCTTTAAATTTTGTGTGTTGAGAATTTTCTCTCAGCAATAAGAAAAGTAACTAAGATAATCAGTAACTATTTTGAAAGCCTGTAGTCTAATAAAATGGAAAATTTCGAAGAAAGGAATAATTTTTACATATATACAATATTCAACATTGTACCAAGAAGATATAAAAATTGTAAATTACCCAATATCAGTCAATAAAATTGAAGAAGTAATAAAAATAACTTCCAAGTAAGAAAGCTCAGGTCCCAAAAGATTTACTCCCAAATTCTACAAAAACTTTAGAGCTCTAACAGCAATACTCCTCAAGCTCTCTAATGAAATGAAACGAGAAGCAGTACTTACACATTCTTGGAAGGAAGGATTACCCTGATTCCCAAATCAAAAAGTATCCAACCAGTTTTTTTTTTCTTTTGGTTTTTTTGAGACAAGTTTTAATTATGCAGTTCAGTACCTTGAACTCACTTTGTAGCTCAGGTTGGCCTTGAATTGACAGCAATCTTGATTCAGCTTCCCAAGTGCTAGGATTATAGGCATGTGCCACTATGCTGGCTCCAGTCAATTTTTTTTTCAAAGTTTTATTGATAAACAGATAGCAATGAGACAGTTTCAAATCAAATCGGAAGTATAGTTTCAACAAATAATACACTGCATATATTCTTCTTAGTGTTTAATTGCTGTACAAGATGCGGACTTGTGATCCTATTTACAAACACCATTAGAAAAAATCATTCTATTCATTAAGAGAATGCAACTATAT
>NW_004524777.1:4283986-4284894 GCF_000260255.1 Octodon degus
TTTTTTTTTTTTGTGGAGCCAGGGATTGAACTCAGGCCCTTGTGCTTGCCAGGCAAGTGATTATTCAACTGAGCTATTTCCCCAGCCCCAGTGTTGTTATAATGTGCATTTCTCAAATGGCCAATGATGTTGAGCATTTTTCATATATTTACTTTCCATTTGTATTTCTTTCTTTGAGAAGTGCATATTCACCTCAGATGCCCATTTTTGGATTGGGTTTTTGAACTTGGGGGCCCTGATTTTAAAAATTCTTTATATGTTGTAGGTAGAAGGCCTTTGTCTGAAGAGACAGTCATGTGTAATTTTTTCCTAGTGTGTTGGTTTTCTTTTGAAGATTTGCTGTGAAGTGCAGAGACTTTTCAAAAAGATGAGATTGTAGTTATTGATTCTTAGAAGTATTTCCTGTGTCATTTGGATTTTGTTTGTGAACTCTCTACCTTTAAGATTTTAGATTTTGGGGCTGGTGAGATGGCTCAGTGGTCTAAAGCACCTACTTAGAACAAGTTTAGCAAAGCACAGGGACCGCGGTTCAATCCCCCAGCACCACATGCCAGCCAGCCTGCCCCCTGGTGAGCTGAGCTGGCCACACACACACACACACACACACACACACAAATAACATTAAAGAAAAAAGATTTTAGATTTAGTCTTTAAGATTTCTACCTACATTTTCCTCCAGAAGATTTAGTGTGTCTGATTTGATATTTAAATCTTTGATCCATTTTCACTGTAGCTTTCTGCATGGTGCTAGGCATGGATCTAATATTAGCCTTCAGCATGTGGAAAGCCAGTTTTTCCAACACCATTTATTGAAGAGGCTATCTTTCTTCCAATAAGCCTGTCTGGCTCTTTTATCAAAGATAAGGTGGCTGAGTGTGTTTGCAATTGTGTCTGCATCTTCTAATCTG
>NW_004524777.1:4285847-4304291 GCF_000260255.1 Octodon degus
TTCTTTCTTTCGTGGTACCAGGGATCGAACTCAGGACCTTGTGTTTGCAAGGCAAACACTTATGTATTAATTTTTCTATCTTTTGTGAGAATGATTCCTACATATTTCATTTTTTTGGTTATTATGAATGGCCTGGTTTCCCTAATGTGTCTCTCAGTGTGTTCATTCTTTGTGTTCAAAAATGCTACTAATTTTTGAATATTGACTTTGTATCCTGCTATGGTGCTGAATTTGGTATGTAAATTCAAAAGATTCTTGAAGTATTTGGGGTCCTTTATATAGAGTATTATGTCATCTGCAAAAATGATAATTTCACTTCTTTTCCAATCCTTATTCCTTTTATTTCTCTCTCTTGTGTAATTGCTCTAGCTAATGTTTCCATAACTGTATTAAATCAGAGTGGTGACAGTGGACATCCTTGTCTTGTTCCTGATTTTAAAGTGAAGGCCTTCACTTATTGCCCATATAGTATGATGTTGGCTGTTGGTTTCTCATAGATGGCTTTTACCAGGCTGAGATATAGACCATCTATTCCAATTCTCTGTAGGGTTTTTATCATGAACAAGTGTTGGCCTTTGTCAAAAGCTTTTTCTGCATCTATTGAGATGATCATGTGGTTTTTGTTTTTGGTTCTATTGATGTGGTGTATTACATTTAGATAAATCAGACCCATATGTGTAAACATTGTATTGTCTTCTTAGTGTGAGAACCTGAAAGAGAAAAATTGAATCTGAGTGGTACAATAGACACTGTTAAAAGGGAATGAACTTATTTAAAAGGAAATAGTTACTGAGTTGAAGAGCACAGCAGAGGAAGTGGGGAAGAGAAATTTATCTATGTATGTAAGCGGGATGTTTTGGACAGCTGTACTGTGCATTTCTGCTGGTCTATGGAAAGAAGCAGTTAATGTTTTAATTTGTTTTGTCTCCTTGTTTTCAATTGTTTCTCATTTTTGCCTTAATTTCTTTTTCTTTTTTTGGCCAGACCGGGGATTGAACTCGGGCCTTTGTGCTTGCCAGGGAAGCACTTATTCTACTGAGTCATCTCCCCGGCCCCTGCCTTAATTTTTTATGCATTTCTTTTTTTCTTCCAAGTTTACATGCATATATCTGGTAATATGAATAACTCATTGAAAGACAACAGCATGTATTACAACAAATACTGCAAAATTCATATTACTTTGTTAAGTGAAAATCTGTATCACTTATAGTTTTTTTTCTTTTCTTTTTTTTTCAGAACCAGGGATTGAACTCACCCTTGCACTTGCCAGGGAAATGCTTATTGTACTGAGCCATCTCCCCGGCCCCTGTTTTTATTCTAGTTTGTACTCTTTAAAAAAATAAAAAGAAAGTTATAAAAAATTAAAAAGTAGAGAGAGAAAAAAAGCATTAAGTGCTCCTTTCAATAGAGAAGCAGAAATCAGAACTACAATTATCCAAGCTGTCCTGTGTGTGTGTGTGTGTGTGTGTGTGTGTGTGTGTGTGTATATATATATATATATATATATATATTTTTTTTTTTTCTTTTTCCTTTCTTTCTTTTTTCCTTTCCCTCATCCCAGTTGGTCCTTCCCTTTGAAAAGTTTCTTTTTTTTTCAGAGTATCTATTATACCTTTTAGATTTTATTTATTTTTTGAGATTCTTACACTAGGGAGACAATATAATGTTTACACATCCAGGTCAGATTTATTTCACTTATGAGTATGGTCTCTAGTTGCATTAAATTACTTATACAAACCTCAAGTTTATCTTTATAGCTAAGTAATACTCCATTGTATAAAAATACCTTTTTTTTTAATCCATTCCTCAGTTAATAGGCATTTGGGTTGTTTCCAAGTTTCAGCTATGACAAATTGTGTTGTTATAAGCATGGGTGTACATATTTCACTGTGGCATATTTTCCATTATTCTGGAAAAATATCCAAGAGGGGAATAGCTGGGTTGAATGGGATACACTCTCCCAATGTATTGAGGGTGAGAAGTGCTATTTGGCTCAGCACCTGTTTCTTTGGTACTGTACTATAGCGATGACTATGACACTATACAATTATAAAGCTGTCATACAATGTAGAAAAGCTGACTATAGAAGGTATGACTTTCTGACTGAATTATTACAGTTACCTATAACAATAGTCTCAAGCACTGGTGATAACTATTAACGAGATACTTTTAAACATAGGAACAAATTCTTCAGTTTTATATATATATATCTCTAGCATATTTCAGGTACTTGTATATAATGATTTTCCCCTTAGTGGAGTGATTTTTACTGTGTGTGTGTGTGTGTGTGTGTGTGTGTGTGTGTGTGTATGTGTGGCAGGGATGTTCAAAGGAATGGGGATCAGATAGAGAGATGAATGAGGTCAAATATAGTAGGAGCATGACTGGAGGGTAAAGAATGATGACTGAATTTTTGAGAAACTGGACGATACAGGAGGGAAAGAATGGAAGGAAATACCGGGGAGATAGCTCAGTAGAATAAGCACTTCCCTGGCAGTCAATGCCTGGTTCCACTAAAAAAAAAGAAAGAAAAGAATGGAAGGAAAAGCAAAGGAGTATTGACGTGACCCAGAAAGAGAAGAGACAATATTTACTCACATGTGAATATTATAAAATCAATTAAGATAGTTGATGAAAGCAAGAAAGAAGATGAGTCGGAGAAAACAAAAAGACAGGTAAAAGGGGCTGGTGAGATGGCTCAGTGGTCTAAAGCACCTACTTAGAACAAGCTTAGCAAAGCACAGGGACCGCGGTTCAATCCCCCAGCACCACATGCCAGCCAGCCCCGCCCCCTGGTGGGCTGAGCTGGCCACACACACACACACAAACACACACACACACACGAATAGATGAAATTAACAACAACAACAACAAAAAGATTTTTTAAAAAAAGACAGGTAAAAAATCTAAGGTATGGAAGCAAGAGAAAAAAAGCAGAAAGAGAAGAAACAAAGAACCAAAATAATGAGAAAAAAAAGAGAGACAAAATGCAAGAAAACAAAGCCCAAATGGAGAGAATAATGAAAACCAGTCAAACAAACAGAATAAGTAAATGCACTACAATTCTTCTGGTGTTTATGGTTGTGTAAAAGGTCCAAGCCAAATCACACAACTGTGCTATGTACTCCAGTCAAGCATTTGTGGGATTTGTGCTGCATATAGGGCTGATCTTGGACTGTGGATATTAAGGGCTGGGACTGGTCTTCTTTGCTGGAGTTTTCCTTGAACTGTTTGAGCTACATCAGTGAGCCCACCCACCCACTTCTATTCCATGTACCTGTATTCTGATGTACAATGTTGGTTCACCTACTTTACCAACTGTTGGCTCATATTCTCACTGCTTTGGCCATTTACGTGCTGGTGTTCCTACTCGCCCACTGTGTGTTCTCCCACTAGGGCCTTGATGCCCACCTGGACCAGTGTTTGCAACTCTGCTGCAGGAGGCTTGCTGGGTTCTAAATACTTGTTTTGTCTTAGTGTTCGTTCTATAATTATTGATCTTGTTAACATGTTTATAGGTGGTACAGTGTTAAGAGCTTTACATTATCTTTCATATAACTAATGTTCGTGTTGAATGTAGTATTTTAACCAAGACGACAAGTTATTGTACTCAACTGGTGTTCCATTCATGCCAACTTCCAGAATGTTTGGGGTGGGGGATTATAAATATTACTATAATCCATTATGAAGGAACTGGGTACTATATCAAACAGGTCACAATCTTTCTTCCATAACAAACAAGGTGATATGAACTGGGAAAGAACCAAAGGGAATATCTGCCTAATCCTTTAGGGTATGTGTGAAAAGGTGATGTCATTAAAACCAGAAGTAATTCTGCATATAAAACAGAGACAGAACAGAAGTGGTAAATATCACTGGAGGTACAAAATTGAAAGGACTTCATGAAGAGGCAACATTTGAGTAAAAATCTTCATGGAAACCAGAAGCCCTCTTTACGCTAGTAGACTCAAGACAACATGAGCTTAATATAAATTAGGTGGGACATCTGTAATCACAAGAGATGCTCAAAGGGGCCGGGGAGATGGCTCAGTAGAATAAGGACTTCCCTGGCAAGTACAAGGGCCTGAGTTCAATCCTCCATTCTGCCAAAAAACCAAAAACAAACAAAAAAGATGCTCAAATTGGTTCCCATTCCTAGCATTTACTAGTATGGTAACCTTGCTCATATGCCTTGTTTGGTTTTGGTCTTTTAGATTTTACTGTAATTTTTGGTTGAATTGGTTTTTTTTTTTAATATTTATTTATTTTTATTTATTACATTTATTTATTGTGTGTGTGTGTGGCCAGCTCAGCCCACCAGGGGGCGGGGCTGGCTGGCATGTGGTGCTGGGGATCGAACCGTGGTCCCTGTGCTTCGCCAAGCTTGATTCAAGTAGGTGCTTTAGACCACTGAGCCATCTCTCCAGCCCCGGTTGAATTGGTTTTTTAGGGGAGGTTTATTTTTTGGTTTTGGTTCCGAGGACCAAACCCAGGGCATCCAGCTTGCTAGGCAAGCATTCTACCGCCAAGCCAAGTCCCCAGCACCACTTTGCTCATTGAGATACTTTGCATGCATTTTCAATTTCTGCTCTAGGGGCCAGAGGAGTACTGGGTTTTCTGCAATATGTGACCTCTTCCAGCATCCCGCATGTCAGGGTAACATGATTTGTTGAAAAAACTTAATATTTGTCTTTTCTTGAAATGTGAAAATATGGATACATTATTTTGGTTGTCTGTCTGTCTCTATCTCTGTCTCTCTCTGTGTCTGTCTGTCTTTCTGTCTCTGTCTGTCTGTCTATCTATCTGTTGGTATGAGGAAGCAAGGCAAGAGAAGACCCTGGAGTGCTTCCAACTCTGCCAAGGAAGAGCAGGTGGTTACAAAGGAAAAAGAAAGCAAATACCAGGCAGTGGAACTGGTTTGTAGGAGGGATGAAGAAAATAGAAAATTTCTAAGAAGAAATGAATGAAAAGTTCACAACAATGTCACATAATGTTCCCTTGGTGAATTAGGAGTTGTGGCATCACCCAAAGTTTAGGTATCCTGGAAGGGATAAAAGGGAGAGCTAGGCTCTGTGAGAGCTAGTACTTTTTCACTACTTTGCTGCTTTCTGACTGCCATAAATTCTCCTCTGATACCCCTCTTCCATGCTACACTGCTTTAGAACCAGTCAAGTATGAATGTTAATCTTTTTTTTGGTGGAACTGGGGATTGAACTCAGGCCCTTGCACTTGCCAGTGAAGCACTTATTCTACTGAGCCATCTCCCTGGCCCTTATGAATGTTAATCTCTTAAAAACTGCAAGCTACAAGAAACCTTTCCTTCTTTAACTTTGGTTGTTAGGTATTTTTCCTCAGCAATAGTAAAGGTAACTGATCTGGTGGGAATAAATAAAGTAAAGTGGGTGACCTAACCAAAACAGTTCAGAACTGTGCATGACCGATTCAGAAGGTTATAAAATACTCAAAAAGATGTCAGACACCTGGAAAAAAAACTGTAGAATTCATAAAGTACAGAAATGTCCAATGTCAAGACAGTAGTGGCTAAACTCAAGGCTAAAATAGTGAATTATCATGAAGTACTCAAATTATAAAAAATATTAGAGAGCAAGAGATTATCCAGTGGCAGACAGATCACAAGAAGACTGTTCTAAAGCTAATGGGAGATGGAAAGAAACTAAAAGAGAACACAAATGGATTTACTAACATGCTTATGGAAGTCATACAAGGAATGTTCTAAAATACATGAAGAGAGTTTAAAATTTAGGTGAACATTGGGTATGGTGATATACACCTGTAATACTAGCACTCTGGAGGCTGAGGCAGGAGGATTGCTGTGAGTTTGAGGTCAGCCTCGGCTACATAGTGAGTTAAAGGCGATACTGTACTATACAGTGGGACCCTGTCTTTAAAAAAACAAAGCAAAATAAAATAGAGCACAACAACAAAAACCTATATATGGGTAAGCAATGCTTGCAGAACACTAAACAAAAAGAAGCTCAGAAATGCATATCTTTATTTAATCTTCAGATATCCAGTGAAAAAACTCTCTGGAATTTTAAAAGCAGTCAGAAAAAAAGCAAAAACATAAATAAAGTTTAAACAATAAGAATGACATCAGACTTCTCAATACAAACCTTAAACACCAGAAGGCTTTTAAGTAAAGTATTTCAAGCTGTAAAAGAAGATAACTTCTACTCCAGATTACTCAGCACAGCTATCCTTCAAAATAAATAGAGAAATAATGTATTTTCATAGGAAGGACAAACGGAAAAGATTCATGAGGGCTAAGGCAGCACTCCAGAAAATAATTAAGAATATTCTTGCTGTGCATAGTGGTGGATCCCTGTAATCCTGGCACTCAGAGCAAGGCTGAGGCAGGTGGATTGCAAAGAGTTGAAGGCTACCTTGGGTTACATGGTGAGTTCAAAGCCAGTCTGAACTACATAGCAAGACCTGTCTCAGAGCGAGAAACATTCTCTCTCTCTCTCTCTCTCTCTCTCTCTCTCTCTCTCTTTTATTTATTTATTTGTATTTTAGGGGAGGGTCTACAAGGTGTTCAGAATCTCACTACTAGATCAGACTTATAGTGATGCGCTTGTTTACTGCCTCCCAAGAGCTGGGATTACAGGTGCATACCACCACACCCAGTCTCAGTTGCTGTCTCAGTGCCCCAGGGATGGGGCCTGCGTGGCAGGACTGGGGATCAAACCCATAGCCCCTGTGCCTGCTTGCAGGTGCTTTAATCTGCTGAGCTACTTGGCTGGTCCTACAAATATTCTTTATAGAAAAAACAAAGCTGACACAGCTGAAAATCCAGAGGAAACAAAAAAATCCAGAGATTGTTAATGGTTAAATAATAGAAAATGACAAGGAAAGTAAAATAAAGGATTTGCCGAAAGATAAAGATGATGACAGTAAGTAATGTGCACATCTCAGTTCTATATCTCAATGTCAACATCCTCAACTCTCCCATTGAAAGACAAAGATTGAGGGACTAGATAGAAAAATCCAATAGTCTCTTGCAGTTAAGAAACTCAACTATTCCCAAGCAATATTTATATACTAAATGTTAGTATATAAATAGTTCTGTGAAAGGTCCTGAAGAATATGTGTTTAATAAACATTTAAAGAGTACTTCAACCTTCTCCAACATAGTATACATTCTTTTTTTGTAGCACATGCTACTATTTTTTTTTTTTTTGCGGTACTTTGTGCTTGCCAGGCAGGCACTTATGCCTCTGAGCTGTATCCCTAGTCCTTTTGGGCTTTTTTTTCCCCCAACATGCTACTATTTCCAAAGTTAATAACATATTAACCCACAAATCCAAACCCTGTTCAAGTAAATATAAAAAAATTAAATGTATCTCATATATATGATATATATATATATATATATATATATATATATATATAATTTCAAAAAGGGTGAAACTCCTGCTAAATTAAAAACACACTCTTAAATTACCAATGTTGGGGTGCTGGGGAGATGGCTCAGTAGAATAAGCGCTTCCCTGGCAAGCGCAACGGTCTGAGTTCAATCCCCAGTTCCTAAAAAAAAAAAAAAAAATTACTAATGTTAAGGAAGAAGTTAAAATTTCTGGAAATTAATGAAAATGACTGCAGAACTCACCAAAACCTCTGAGATACTATGAAAGCAGTTGTAAGAGCCAAGATTGCAATCAGTGCTCACACTAGGAAATCAAACCCAAATAAACCTCCTTGAGAAGTATTAAAAATTAAGGAACAGGAACAAAACAGGGGCTGGGGAGATGGCTCGAGGCCGGGGAGATGGCTCAGTAGAATAAGTGCTTCCCTGGCAAGTGCAAGGGCCTGAGTTCCATCCCTGGTTCCAAAAAAAGAGAGGACAATGGATATTGAAACTAAATAAACAGTTAAAAAATCAATGAATCAAAGGACTGGGTCTTTGAAAGAATAAATAAAACACTCTTCACCAGACTTACCGAGAGAAAGAAGAGATTGATACCAATGCCATTATAAATTCAAAAGGTGGAATCATAACACATTGTCAAAAAGCAGAAGATAATAACTGCTTTGAAAAATTGAACTCTAACAAATTAGTTTTTGAAGAAGATTCCTAAACACATACAAATTACCAAAGGTAATTTGAGAAGAGATTAATATGCTTGCCAGTTGAATAATATGCAAATTAATTGACAAACTAAAGGGTAGTACTTGAGATTCACTGCTGAAGTCTCCAAAACCTTATAGTATATTATATCCCTCATATTCCTCTTCAAAGAAATGAAAGGGATCGAGTGCTCCCAAATTCATTTTATGGAGGCCAGTATCACCTTGATTCTAAACCTTGGTAAAGACCCAGTGTAATAATAATAATAATAATAATAATAATAATAACAATAATAATAATAATAATAAATCACCTTTAGGGGCTGTGGAGATAGCTATTTCATGTTGTGCTTGCCCCAGAACCCCGGGTTTGCAATGTCAGCCTGACACCTGGTGTGGTGGCGCATACCTGTAATCCCAGCAGTGGAGAAGCTGAGACAGGAGGATCACTATAAGTCTGAACTGTGTAGCGAGACCCTGTATCAAATAAAAATAAATAAATAAATAAATAAATACATAAATACATAAATCTTTAGGTCAATCTCTCTCTCTGTGTCTGTCTGTCTGTCTGTCTGTCTGTCTGTCTGTCTGTCTCTGTGAGACAGTGTCTCTCTATGCAGTCCAGGCTGGCCTTAAATTCACTTTGTAGCCCAGGCTGGAACTCACAATGACCCTCCAGCCTCAGCCTCCCCAGTGCTGGGATTACAGGCATGTGGCACCATGCCCAGTTTAGGCCAATCCATTTTAAAGAAGATATTAGCAGGCTGGGTGTGGTGGTGCACATCTATAAATCCAGCACTTGGAAAGCTGAGGGAGGAGGATTGCTTTGAGTTCAAGGCCTGGCTAGGTTATTCAGTGAGCTTCAGGCCAGCCTGGAATACAGAGTGAGACCCTGTCAAAACAAAAACAAAAACAAAACACCCAAAACAAAGACATTAGTAAGCAGCATGTAGTACATCAAAAAAAGACCATTGATTTTTGACCAGGGAGGTTGTACCGTAGAATACAAGAATAGTTCAACATATGTAATTCAATAAGTGTAATATACTACACAAATAGTATAGTGGAAATAATCCACATATAAATATGTCAATAGATGCAGAAAGGGCTTTTGAAAAACTCCAATGCCCCGTCATGATTAAAACTCGTAGGAAAATACATTTAGAAGGATGACATGTGAATTTGCTTAAAGCTTTTTATGAGGGCTGGAGAGATAACTCAATAGAATAAGCATTTGCCTGGCAAGCACGAAGTCCTGAGTTCAATCCCTGGTACCAAAAAAAAAAAAAAAGAAAGAAAAAATGCTATTTATGAAAAACTGACACCAACATAGTATCAACTGGGGAAAAAACTAAAAGCATTTACCTTAAAATCAGGATCAAGGCAAGGATGTGGACAACACTACTTGTATCCAGCATGATGCTTGATAAATTAGCCAGAGGAATCAGGGAAGAGAAAGAAATAAGGGATACATATAAGAAAGAAAAAACCCAAAATTACATTAATTTATAGATGAAATGATACTCTGCAAAGAAGAACCAAAGAACTCCACCAAAAATGCTTAAAAATCAATTTTAGCAACATAATAGGATATGAGTAACATAAAAATCATTAGCTTTTGTGTACACCAATAGTCAACTGAGAAGAAAATTACAAAAGCAGCACCATCTACAATAGTTTGAAGAAAAATGGTATACATAAGAATTAACCTTTGCCTGGCAAGTGCAAGTTCCTGAGTTCAATCCCTGATACCGGAAAAAAAAAAATAACCTAATGGAACAAATGAAAGGCCTTTAGAAAAACACAAAACAAAACAAAACAAAAAAACAGAAACCACTGTTCTCTGAAAAATGGGATGGTAGAGAACACCTGCTCTGCCTGCATAGCTCGGACCAACATTGTCAAAGTAACCATACTCCCAATACTTATAAAATTTGATGCAATTCCGGGGCCGGGGAGATGTCTCAGTAGGATAAGCGCTTGACAGGCAAATGCCAGGATCTGAGTTCAATCCCTGGTTCCGCCAAAAAAAAAAAAAAAAAAATTGATGCAATTCCAATAAAAATGCCAACAGTATACTTCACAGATCTAGAGAATAAAATCCTAAAATTCACATGGAGACAGAAGAGACCTAGAATAGCAAAAGCAATTTCTAGGATCAAGAGCAAAGCAGGAAGCCTTATAATACCAGATGTTAAGCTATAATCAAAAGCAATAGTGATAAAAAGAGCATGATATCAGGATGCAAACAGGTAATGCAGGCCAAGGGAATGGAATAGAGGATACATAAGTGTCCTCAGACACATGCAGCTATTTGATTTTTTGTTGAATAGATTTAGTACAGAGTCTCACTACACATTACACAGATTGGACTCATAGTGATTCGCCTGTTTTCAGCCTCCCAAGTACTGGGATTACAGGCGTGTGCCACCATGCCCAGTCTCAATCACTGGCTCAGTGTGCCCTGTAGGCGGGGCCGGCACAGCACGTTGGGATCGAATCCTGGCTGCTGTGCTCTGCCTAAGCATATGCATTAGTCTGTTGAGCTATCTGGCTAGCCCTCATCTATTTGATTTTTGACAAAGTGTTTGAAAGCATACATTGGAGGAAAGATTGTATACTTAATACCACTGGGTATCTGCTTGCAGATGATTGAAACTAGACCCTTATTTCTCACCATCTAGTAAATTAAAATGTATTAAAGATCTAAACATTAATACAGAAACAGTAAACCTAATGGAAGAAAACGTAGGTAAAACACTTGAAGCCATAGATATACAAATTAATTTTCTAAACAAAACCTCAATTGCACAAGCAGTAGCAGCAAGAATCAAAAAATGAGATTATGTCAGACAGAATCAATCAGTAGAGTGAAGAGACAACATACAAAATGGGAAGTATTTTTGCCAGCTCCACTTCAGACTGAGTACTAATATCTAGACTATATAAAAACTGAAAATACGGGCTGGAGAGATGGCTCAGTGGTCTAAAGCACCTACTTAGAACAAGCTTAGCAAAGCATCAGGGACCGTGGTTCAATCCCCCAGCACCACATGCCAGCCAGCCCCGCCCCCTGGTGGGCTGAGCTGGCCACACACACACACCACTCTCTCTCTCTCTCTCTCTCTCTCTCTCTCTCTCTCTCTCAAATAAATAAATAAAAAAAAGAATTAAAAAAAAAAAAACTGAAAATACAACCACCCATGCAAAATTAAAAACCTAGTGAAGACATAGCCTCATGGAATGAACAGATACTTCATGATGGAAGAAGTATGAATCTTAACAAATAAATGAAAAGACGCTTCCCTAAAAAATGCAAAAAAAACCCCAAACCCAAAACAAAACAAAAAAACCCAAAACAAAAAACCCCAAAACAATGTCAAAGAGAATGAATAAAGGCAAAGGGGATCTAGAGCAGGAGGGAGGACTGGGGGCAAAGGTGTTATGGCTTAAATCTAGGAGACCCCAATAAATATCATGTGGTCATAGGTGGGGAGTTGTAAAGGTGGTGTAATTTGGATGTGTGAATGTGGAGTAAGGGCACAATACTGGGATTAAAGGTGTGATACTGAGATGAAGCATGCTCTATTCTGGGTGTGCATGCCATCAATCAATAGGCCTACAGCCTTGATGGAATATAAATGGAGAAAGGGAAGGCAGGCCTGCTGTGGCTTTTGGAACTAATGCTGCTGGATAGTTTGCTGTCTACTGCCTGCTTGCCATGGACTGTTATTTCTCTGCATTGCCCCCCATCCCATCCCATGCCACCCCGTTTTGAAATTAGCTGACCATGGAATGAAACCTATATGAATAGTCAGAGGACTGGGGAGATGGCTCAGTGGAATAAGCACTTCCCTGGCAGGCGCAAGGGCCTGAGTTCACTCCCCAATTCTGCAAAAAAAAAAAAAAAGAAACGAAACGAAACCAAACCAAACCAAACCAAACCAAACCAAAACACCCTTAAACTGCTTATATGAATAGTGAGCTGATGAGCTAAAATACATCTTTCTTCTTTAACTGGGTGTTGGTTATTTTGTCTCAGGAATTAGAAAACTAACTAACAGATTTTGATAACAAGAATGGCATCAGTGTTTCCTGACCGTGTGGCTTAGGAACCTTTGTTTTTGGTTGTTTGTTTTGTGGTACTGGGAATTGAACTCAGGACCTTGTGCTTGCCAGGCAGGTGCTTATGCCACTGAGCTATATCCCAGGTATCTGGTTTAGGAACCTTTGGAACTGGCCTGTGTGGAGTGTTTGGGAAGGTTTTGAGATGGCTGTTGAAGAAGGACTTCTGAAATTCTATGAGTGGAACTTGGTGGGAGTTCTGGTCAAAGTTCAGTAGACCAAAATGCTGATAGAAATACAGCAGACAAAGATGAAGCTGGAGAGTCTTCAGTTAGGAACAAGGACTACATTGGCTATTAAACTCCAGATGGTGTGTGGCATGCTTTGCAATAAAATTTTTCTGCATTTTGTCTATGTCCTGAGACTTTGAGCCTTAGATCAAATGCGGTAAATCAATTAACATTGTAGAAGAAGTGTTAAGGTAGTATAATGTTGAGTTTGTGGCATGACTAATGTTGGGACTTTTTACCCAGACCTATGGTGAGAAGAGGAAAGAGCCTGGCAGAGTGATGTAAAATACTTTGAATTTGGTCAGAAAGGAAGTGGTGGAAAAGTTGTGGACTGCAAAAATGGAGCATAGAACTTGGTTGCTGAGAAGGGACAAGATGATAAAAAAGAATTTTTTTTTTGGATCCGAATGCCTTCAGGGCAGGTTTGGCTGGCTTGAGTTGTGGGGATGGAACCACAGCAACCTGAGCCTGACTGCTTTGTTGAAGCAGCCACTTAAAGAACTGAGCTAAGGGGCAGGCCCCCTATAAAAAAGAACGGACAAAGGATATCACAAGAACTAGCATGATTCAACCCTTTGCAGGCAAAAAAGTGCAAAGGTAAAGGTCTTTGCTTTTAGACAAGAACCCCTGGACACCATGTTGTAGAATGGGGGTGGCCTAAAGTGTTTTTTCCTTTGGATTGGGCTCATAGTACTCAGCAATCTAGGCAATGCAACACTACAGCGAAGAAAGAAGGAAGCCTGGCTACTGCTCTACTTGTCAGCAGACCTTGGTCTTATCCACATGATGGTGGTGTTAGGTGCATGTAGCATACCTGAGTTGTGGGTTCAGGATAGCTTCCTCCTGATTTTCAGAAGAAGAGCTGTGAGGCCAGGCAATGTGCCCATGAGAGGACAGTGTGTGAAGCCAAAACTGTAGTGATGCCTCCAAGGTTAGAGGAACTGAGGACATGGATTGTATAAGGACAGCTATAAGGAATAAATAAAGGCAGCCCGAGGGAGAAGCCAAGGGAGTTCCAACCACCAGCACAGTTATAGGTGCAGAGATACTCCAGCTCTTTGGCATTGCATCTTACCCTGGATTGCATCAGATCTTTGACATGGAAACATGGGACTTAATGTTGTCCTGCTGGATTTAGACTTGCTTTGGTTCTATTCCTTTCTATTCAGCTATTTCCCATAGCAGTGTTTATCTTGTATCTTTGTATTTTGGAAGTACTTAAATTTTTATTTGTGCAGGGTTTGGCAGCTAACGATTTACCTTAAAACAACAGATATCTCAAAGTTGAACTTTTCAGGAATGCTAAAACTTGTTAGGACTTTGGCAACTCTTAGAGATGGAGTAAATGCTTTTTACATAAGTATTTTGGGGTCCAGGGGCAGATTGTTACAGCTTTTCTGTAGATTTATCCCCAAAGCTAGTTGCTGTCATGGTGAGGAGTTACAATGGTGAATTAATTAGGGTGTGTGAATGTGGATTAGGTGAGTGATACTAGGAGTAAGGATGTGATGTTGGGTTAAGGGTGTGACCCTGTCAGGATTAGGGGTGCCCCACCTTGGGTATAGGTGGCATCAATCAATAGCCTCAAAGTGGGTGAAATATGAATGCAGAGTACAGAAACAAGCTCTGCTGCTGCTTCTGATGCTTGCTGCTTTGCTGTCTTTTGCTTGCTTGTCATGAATCATTTCTCCTCTGCGATCCCCTCTGTTCCACAATGCCACCATTTTGGAGCCAGCTAATTGTGGTTAGAAACCTCTTACAAATTGTGACCTGAATAAATTCTGTCTATTTTTAACTTTGGTTGTTAGGTATTTTGTGTCAGGAAAAAGAAAAGACAGAAATGGATTAAGATAAAAAGGAAATATGTTGTATATATTCAATATATGTTGAATCAGTTCCCTAAGTTGATTTAGAAATGTATGAATGCAAATATGTGCTAACAAAAAATAAAAATAAAGGAAAAACAAAATAGCTAGGAATTAAGTAAAATGAAACACCTCTAAAATGAAAACTACAAGGGGCCTGTGTTCAGTCTCTGGTTCACCAAAAAAAAAAAAAAAGAAAAAAAGAAAAGAAAACTACAGGTTAGAGTGAAGAGAGGTGAAAGCAATATCTGGCTCCTGCTCTCAGCCATTGCACTACACTGAGCTCTGTAGAGACAGTGCTGGGACAAGTGAGAGCCAGATGGGCACTAGGTGACTCTGCCTCCCTGAGGAAAAGAAGTAAACATAGGCAAAGGAGGTCCTAAGAAGCTGAGAGGCAAAATGTCATCTTATGCATGCTTTGTGCAAACTTGACAAGAAGAGCACAAGAAGAAGTACTTAGATGCTTCCACTAACTTCTGTGTTTTTCTAAAAAGTTTTCTAAGAAGTGCTTAGAGAGATGAAGGACCTTGTCTACTAAAGAGAAAGGAAAATTTGAAGACATGGCAAAGGCGAATGAAGCTCTTTATGAAAGAGAAATGGAGAAACAAAAACAAAGTTCAAGGATCCCATTGTACTCAAGGGGTTCTTCAGCCTTCTTGTTCTTTTCTGAGTATGGCCCAAAAAATCAAAGGAGAACATCCTGGCCTCTCCATTGGTGATATTCCAAAGAAACTTGGAGAAATAAATGTGGAATAATACTGCAGCAGATGACAAGCAGCCATATGAGAAGAAGGCTGCTAAGCTCAAGGAAAAGTCTGAAAAGGACATCGCTGCCTACCTGGCTAAAGGAAAACCTGATGCAGTGGAAAAAGGAGTCCTCAAGGCTGAAAAGGGAGTCATCAAGCTGAAAAAAGCAAGATAAAGAAGGAACAGGAGGAAGATGAGGAAGAAGAGGAGGAAGAAGATGAAGAGGTTAAAGAAGAGAATGAGGATAATAAATAAGTTGGTTCTAGCTCAGTTATTTTTTATTATAAAGCACTTACCCCCCATATACAACTCACTGCTTTTGAAGGAAAATTGGAAATGTTAAGGCTGTGTAAAATTTGTTTTTAAGCTGTACAGTGTCTTTTTCTTGTATAGTACAGTTAACATGCTACTGGCTGTGTCTTAAGATAGCCCTGTGCTTGTGGTATTTTCAGTGCCTACTAACCTTGCCTGGTGCAGTATGGGGGTTGTAAATTGGCATGGAAATTTAAAGCAGGTTCTTGTTGGTACACAGCACAAATTAGTTCTATATGGGGACGGTAGTTTTTCATCTTCAGTTGTCTCTGATGCAGCTCATACAAAGTAATTGTTGTTCTGTTAACTGAATACCACTCTGTAATTGCAAAAAAAGTTGCAGCTGTTTTGTTTATGTTCTGAATGCTTCTAAGTCAATATAATTATTTATTAAAAAATAAAACAAAAACTACAGACTGGCATAAAGAAATATAAACTTGATACATATGGAGGTAAATGGATGCACCTTGAGAACTTAATTGTATGTGACATAAATTAGACACACATGTTTAAATATCACATTGTTTCTCATGTGAAAAACCCACAGTGTAAATAAGGATCAAAACAGATGATAGATATTGGCAAGTAGGAAAATAGTATTCAAATGGGAAGGGAATTAGAGGAGGCAGGAAGGGGAAGGGAATAGACATATGAAGAATAAAAACAATGAATGCAAGGAAAACAGTGCAAAGTTTTATAAAGAGAGAGGCAAGAAAGATCAAAGGGAAAGGAGGGGAATGGGAAAAGAATTTAGATATATTATGTACAGGTACAAATTCTGTATGCATGTGATCTTATGTATATCATAATTATAATTAACAAAGTAAAAATTTGAAAAAGATAAAGTACTGACCCCCTCCAAAAACAAACAAAACTACAGAACTCTGAAAAGAGATTGAAAAGGGCCTTCGAAAATATAGATATCTATGGCCATATCACTCTGAATGTGCTTGATTTTGTCTGATCTTGGAAACTAAACAGGGTAGGGACTGTATTTGGATGGTGACATAGGGGAAATCAACTTCCAACTGAAAAGATATCTGGGATGAGTTTGTATTCTCTAAAACCAAAGAATAAATTTTAGGAACAATAGAGGTTAAGAGCAGAATATATTTAGTGAGGGGAAGAAAGCTTCCATCCCAGTGAGGGACAAAAGGGGACCCGAATGAGTTGCCAAGCACCCTTCCTTCTTAGGGACTTTTATAGTGCAAAACCATGAGGCAAGGCAGATCTAAGGTGGAAAACATGGGATCTCACTAGGTGGGCATGAGGTGGGACAAAACTATGGTCAACTAATAAGATTAATTGCTCAGGTAAAATTGATTAAATCGAGAGCAAATGGGGAAGCAAGTCATGTAGCAAGTGGGCTTGAATACAGAACAGGGGTTTGTCCTATAGGGGGTTGGGTTAGTAACTCTCTGATTTTTTTTCAAATGATTGATACCTATTTAGAATATCAATCCCTGATGTGCATCCCAAGGCAGGTATGTGGCAGCATTTGTTTACTCTTTAGTGGTTTTTTTTTTTTATTTTTAAATGATGGTATATAGGGTTGACAGGGTCTCACTATGTAGATCAGGCTCGCAGTGATCCACCTATGTTCAGCCTCCCAAGCACTGGGATTACATGCGTGTGCCACCACACCCAGTCTCCATCACCATCTCAGTGCACCTCAGGAGCAGGGCTGGCACTGCATGCCAGGGATCAAACCCCGCTGCTGCACTCTGCCTAAGCAGGTGCTTTAATCCTCTGAGCTATTTGGTCAGCCCTTACTCTTTTGTCTTGAGGTCTGGCCCACAGAGTAGGTGCCAGTCTCTCCTACAGTTGCAAGGCATCTTGTATTACATACTGGCTCCTTTGAGGCCCAGGCCTGTCTGACTGTCTATAATATTTCTAACTAACTTAGCTGTCTACAACAATGGGAAAATGTAAAGATATCTACTGCCTGGATAGGCAGAACCGATATAGTAAAAATTGCTGTACTTCCAAAACTATTTGCACATTTAATGGAATCCCAATCAGAATATCAGTAGCATTCCATACAGAGGTTTAGATAATTATCCTGAAATTTATATGGAACCAAAAGAAACCTAGAATGGCAAAAGGAAGTTTGAGCAATGTAGGGGACATGACATTCCTGCACTACTAGAAATCCTCAGTGGTGAAATCAACATAGTATTATCAAAAGAAAACAAGAATTAAGAACAAAATCAAATACAACTTGGGGGGCTGGAGAGATGGCTCAGTGGTCTAAAGCACCTACTTGAAACAAGCTTGGCAAAGCACAGGGACCGCGGTTCGATCCCCCAGCACCACATGCCAGCCAGCCCCGCCCCCTGGTGGGCTGAGCTGGCCACACACACACACAATAAATAAATGTAATAAATAAAAATAAATAAATATTTAAAAAAATACAACTTGGATAGCAATGAACAGAACAGAGGATGTAGAAAACAATCTCAAGCACATTCAGCTGTGTTTCTTTGATGACAATGTCTAGTACTTTTGCTGGAGGAAAACAAAGCCTCTTTATCAACCATTGCTGAGAAAGCTGGTTCTGCACATGGTGAAGATTGAACCTTGTACCATACCTCTACACCATCATATAAGCAAAGTGGATTAAAGGTCTAAATATTTTTTTAAAGGTCTAAATATTAAAACCAACAGTTATTCTGCTGAAGTGGAAAATAAGAAAATGTACTGAAGACATAGCCCCTAGCCAAAAACTTTTGGAACAGAATCTCATTTTATAAAAGAAATAGTATCAAGAAGCAACAAATGCCATCAGATGAAATTAAAAAGATTTTCCAGAACTAAGGAAACCACCAGCAGCATGAAGAGAGAACCTCTAGAAGGGGGAAGAAATATTTGCTAGCTAGTCCTCAATGGAGCAATACCTTGAGTATAAAAAAACTTAAAAAAAAAAAACCCGAACCCTTTAATTTAAACACCTAATAAAAATGGCCTTCTGAAATAGGCATTTCTTAGATGAAGACATGCAGATGACACATGAAAAGACGTTCAACATCACTGGCTATTTGAGAAATGCAGATTAAAATAACAGTGAAGTTTTTTTT
>NW_004524777.1:4312320-4312990 GCF_000260255.1 Octodon degus
GGTCCGGCCCACGCTGTGCCTGGGCTGGGACTGGTCCCGCCGGCGCAGGGTAGCAGGAAACTCTCCGCACACTCACCGGACCTGGGCTAGGACTCAACAGTGAAGTTTTATCATTGCAGATAGAGTGGCTTTCATCAAGTGATAAATGCTGGAATGAATGGGGTACAGAGGACCCCTTCTTCATTATGAGAGTGTAAACTGCTATAACCATTTTTGAAAATCATCATGGAAGTTCCTCAAGAAAGACTTAAAGAGAATTTGATTTGGCCTAGCCATTCCCCTTCTAGGTATTTTCCCCAGAGTGTTAAGATATCATGCTCCAGTTGTGTGTACATACCCATGTTTATAACAGCACAATTTGTAATCACTAAATCTTGGGAGCAGCTGTAAATCCAACTGATTAGTGGAGAATTAAAAGTTGCTATTGATATACGATGGAACAGTACTCCATTGTAGGACGATGGATGCACCTTCAGGCCATAGCATTAAGTGAAATAGATGATACACATAGACTTGAACATTGCACGGTTTTGCACACATTAGAATCTTAATACATAAAGCACAAAATAAAAGGTAGACAGGCCAGGGAGATGGCTCAGTGGAATAAGCACTTCCCTGGCAAGCATAAGGGCCTGAGTTCAATTCCTGGTTCCGCACCAAAAAAAAAAAA
>NW_004524777.1:4313430-4314600 GCF_000260255.1 Octodon degus
CTCTCTCTCTCTCTCTCTCTCTCTCTCTCTCTCTCTCTCTCTCTCATAAATTAAAAAAAAAGGTAGACAGTTAAAAAAACACTTTTAATTCTTCATGAAAATATATTTAGATGTTTAGTTGATTTATTTATTTATTTTTTTGCGGAACCGGAGATTGAACTCAGGTCCTTGCGCTTGCCAGGGAAGCACTTATTCTACTGAGCCATCTCCCCAGCCCCTGCAGTTAATTTAATATAATTGTAGTTCTTGTATTTTATACTTTTCTGGCTTGATATTCTGGCCATTAATCCACATCATAATTAACTTGATAGTGACAAAATAAATCAATCTGAAAAATGAAAACAAAATGGAGAGGCCAACTTAATAAATGTGTGTAAGGAAGTTGAGCAATAGTGATTGAGAGAAAATCAGTAAATTAAAAGTATTAGGAAAAATGTCTGGGCCTGATAGTGAATACCTCTAATCCCAGCACTTTGGAGGTGGAGATGAGAGAATTGCCTTGAATTTGCAGCAATCCTGAGCTACAGAGTGGGGCACTATCTCATAAAAAAAAAAAAATTAGTAAGAATAGAGGAATGCCAATGAGAAGACAAGAGTATAATACAATAAAAATTAATCATTGATAGGATTTATTGTAGATTTAATGGGAAGTTCAAAAAATCCAGAAAAGAAACATTAATATGGTAATGATTACACAGGACAGTGACAGTAAAGCTATTAGGGAATAAACCAAGAGTCATTCATTAAAAACAAAATAAAACAATAAAAAAAACTGGACATTGTAGAATGGAGATAGTTGCTTTTTTTTTTTTTTTTTTGTATTTTAGGGAAGGAGCTACAGGATGTTCAGGGTCTCACTACTAGATCGGACTTGTAGTGATTCTCCTGTTCACAGCATTCCAAGAGCTGGGAATACAGGTGTGCCCCAACATGCCCAGTCTCAATCACCTCTCAGCACGCCCTGGGGGCAGTGTTGGCCCAGCAGGCCCAGGGATCAAACCCGGGCCCCTGCGCCTGCTTACAGGTGCTTTAATCTGCTGAGCTATTTTGGCCGGCCTTAAAAACTTAGTTTAGGGTGGGGGAGATGGCTCAGTGGAATAAGCACTTCCCTGGCAAGCACAAAGGGCTGAGTTCAATCCCTAGTTCCGGAAAAAAAAAAAAAAAAAAAAA
>NW_004524777.1:4314715-4343826 GCF_000260255.1 Octodon degus
AAAAAAAAAAAGAGTATAGTAACAATTAATATGACATGAAAAATGGTACACATTTAGAAGACCAAGATGATAGGTATTTCAAGCATGGTTTTAGCATTACGCATTGCTGTTCTCAATGTAGTTGCTTAGTTCACAGATATCAGCATAGATGATTACTCAAGGTGAGAATTGTATCCATTAACTGCTATTTTCAAAAAACTGATGGAAATTCTTAGGACAATTGCCTTAGCCATCTTGTAGATATACATGTGTGGTTTTGCCCTTACCATATTTCCTATCTTTTTTTCCTTTCTCTCCCTTTGTTGTTTAATCTCTTAAATTCTGTTACTGTCCATTTAACTATGTCTATTTTACCTTTCAGTTTTTATTTCTTCTTCTTCTTCTTTTTTTTTTTTTTAGTGGAACCAGGGATTGAACTCAGGCCCTTGCGCTTGTCCAGCCAAGCACTTATACTACTGAGCTATCTCCCCGGCCCCTTTTGAGTTCTTACACTAAGGAGAGAATATGATATTTACACATGTGGGTCTGGTTTATTTCATTTTTGCATATAGCCTCAAGTTGCATCCACTTACCTACAAAGGCTTCGAGTTTTTCTTTTTCTTTTCCTTTTTTTTTCCTTTATAGCTGAGTAATACTCCATTGTATAAAAACACCCCCTCTTTTTCATCCATTCCTCAGGTGATGGGAATTTTTGGTTGTTTCTAAGATTTGGCTATCACAAATTGTGCTGTTATAAACGTGGCACATATATCACTATGATATGATGTTTTCAGTTCTTTTGGGAAAATTCCCAGAAAGGGAATAGCTGGAATTTCTAGTCCTAGTTTTTTGAGGAGTCTCCACACTGATTTCCATAATGGTTATACCAGTCTACTTTTCAATCTGCGGGCTTTAAAAATTTATTTCTGAACTGGTTTAGAGACTTACCTTCATCTAAGTGTGGTAGCCACCTGTGACCCCACACTTAGGAAGCTGAGGGGGGAAGATCACTGAGAGTTTGAGGCCAGCCTGGTCTGAAACTGTGAAATTATTTCCATGTCAGACTGAAGATTAGGAAAAAACCAGAGCTTTTTAAATAAGGCTAGGCACCAGATCCTTCCCAAGTTACAGATCTTAAATGTCCAGGGGGCATCTGAATGTGCTTCCCTGACCCTTACAGATCAGAAACATGTCCGGCCTTGTTCTTTGTTCATCTCTGCTTAAATACTTTCTTGGTTTCAATGGCAACCATGATGGAAAATTGTGGTTCTTGGGATTCTTCTTCTTCTTCCTCTTCCTCCTCTTCCCCTTCCCCTTCCCCTTCTTTGCCTACAGGGTGTTCAGGGTCTCACTACTAGTTCGGACTTGTAGTGATCTGCCTGTTTACAGCCTCCCAAGAGCTGTGATTACAGGTGTGTGCCATCACGCCCAGTGTCAATTGCCACCTCAGTGCATCCTGGGATGGGGCCAGCATGGCAAGCCAGGGGATTGAATTCCCTGCCCCTGCGCCTGCTTGCAGGCATTTTAATCTGCTGTGCTATTTGGCTGGCCCTCGATGTTGTAATTTTTAAAATTGCTTCAACTGGAGTTTTTCTGACATACCTTCTGTTTTCTCCATCCTTGGCTAATCTGTTAAATTCAGCCATTGAATTTTCAAAGTCAGTTTTCTTGTACTCTCTTATCTCAAAGAATTATCATTAGATATTTTTTAAGGAGTGCTGAGGATCAAACCGAGGGTCTCACACACAGTAGGCAAGTGCTCTGTCACTCAGATCCATCTCTAATACTTGTTCCTTTTTGAGATAGCATTCAGAATTTTGCCAAAACTCACAATCAAATCTTTTCTTTCTTGGAACATATAATTATGTGATAATCTTCATTTGATGACTCAATGATCTCATTCTTTGAGCGTACATTTTTATTACATAATATTTTGATTATCACTTTGCCTATTTCCTCATGTCTGGGTAGTTTTGATTGAATGACAGATGTTTTATAGAAAAAATTACTGTAGAGATGATTTGCGGCCTCAGCCTTTTTTATCTTTTGTGGATTTGTACTTATAGGAGGTAGTTCAGGTACTAGAAATACCATATCACCTTAGGCCAGTATGAGACGGAGGTAATCTGAAGTTGGTCAGTCCAAGTGAAACTTGATTTATCCTTCATTTTAGCACCTTTCCCTTTTCAATTGAAGCCCATAGCTTAAGTAATTATTTTTTTCGAGAGTTCTCAGTTCTTGGTGGTTTCTGAGTTTCAATTTCTCTTTTCTTCGCTTCATGTGTATGTCCTAAAGTATTTTCTCAGCTGATTTTTCTGTGATCATCCAATGACCTTAGGAGAATACATCTCTGAATTTTCCTTTCCTTTTCTTTGTTTTTGAGGTATGGTCTCATTATGCATGTAGTTCAGTCTGGCTTCAAACTCAGCAATTCTCCTGCCTCAGCCTCCTAAGTGCTGGGATTACAGGCATGCACTACCACGTGTGGCTTGAAGTTTGCATCTTGACTCCATAGTACTGGATTACTTCTTTTTTTTTTAAATGGGAGTCTCACTGTGTTGCCCACTGTCTTGAGTTCTTAAGTTCAAGATAGTTTCAGCTGTCCAGTTAGCTAGGATGACAGGTATGAATCCCTACCTGGGTGAATTACCTTTTAATAACTTTGTCTTTTATATCTTTAGTACAAATTACTTGTGCTTTGAGTACTAGAAGCAAAATCTTCTCATCATTTTTCCAACAACGTGTATTGATCGTCTTTCTTGTATCTTGAACTGTGTGAGACAATGTAGATGGAAGTGTTGAATGTGCTAGAGAGAATTCTTACGATTATGAAGCTTACAGGCCCATGAACAGGAAAGTACTGTATAATTTGGTAATGCCATGATAGCTTTAATCATGGGATAATCTGCAGTATTAGGAAGAACTCCTGACCCAAACTTTTGAAATAAAAAAAAAATGTTTTCTTGACCAAACATCATCTGAGCTGAAGTCTGAAAAATAAGTAAAATTATCTAGAATGAGACTGTTTTAGGCAAAAGAAAGAAGACCATGTACAATGATTGAGATGGAGAGAGTGGAATATTCAGGGAACAGAAGACCAATTTTCTACACAGCTTCAGTTACCAAGACAGTGTCATACTGGTGTGTAGATGAATAACATAGAATTGAATGACTTTTTTTCCCATCATATTAGGGATTTAACCCAGGGCCTTTGCTCTGAGTTATACTCCTACTCCTTTTCTTTTCTTCTTTTTTTTTTTTTTTGTGGTACAGAGGATTGAACTCAGGATCCTGCGCTTGCCAGGCAAGCACTTATTCTACTGAGCTATCTCCCCGGCCCCCCTGAATAACACAGAATTGAGTCCAGAACTTGACAAAAGTTCCAAAATAATTTATTGAGAAAAAAAGACATCATTCAGGGGCCGGGGAGATGGCTCAGTAGGATAAGCGCTTGACTGGCAAATGCAAGGATCTGAGTTCAATCCCCGGTTCTGCCAAAAAAAAAAAAAAGGAAATTTTGGGGCCGGGGAGATGGCTCAGTGGAATAAGTGCTTCCCTGGTAAGCGCAAGGGCCTGAGTTCAATCCCCAGTTCTGCAAAAAGAAAAAAAAAAGACATCATTCAACAGAGAGTGCTCTGAGAATTAGATGCCAACTTTAAAAAGACATTCGAAAATGGCAATAGCAAATGGGTATTTTTCAAAATAATATATGCAATTGGCTATCTGGTATATAAAAAATGCTTGATGTCACTGATCATCAGAAAAAGACAAATAAAAGTAGTCACCTAGAAATAATGGTTGACGTAAAAAATAACAATAACAACTGTTGACAAGGATGTGCAGAAAAAGGGAAACTGCATGCTTTTGGTGGGAATATATAGTACATTAGTAGAGCCTTTAGGCAAAACAGTATGAATGTTTCTCAAAAAAGTAAAAATTTCACTGGCACATATTATTATTTATTTTTATTTTTCATTTTTTTTGCGGTACTGGGGATCGAACTTGGGACCTTTCATGTGCCAGTCAGACAGTTATGCCACTGAGCTGTCTTCCCAGCCCCTACTGCCACATGATTTAACAATGTAACTACCAAGTATATATCCAAAAGAAATGAAATCAGTATTTCAGAGATACCAGCACTCCTGTATTCATTCTGCACTAATAGTCAAGAAATGGAAACAATGTGAGTATCCATCAAAGTTTGAATGGATAATGAAAATGGTGAGGAGATCCAACATGGCTGAATAGGAGTCACATCTGAACCACTCCCAGAGGAACAATTGAAAACACAGGTAATTGGAAGAGGGGGCCACACTTAAATGCTGATTAAAAAGTCAATTTGAAGGAAGAGACTTGCAGATCAATGAAAACATCAGCATAGGATTTAAAAAGAGGTGCAGCAGTAGTCTGGAGGGGTGGTGCACAGGGCCTGCTGACCTCTACTATCATTGGAACAACCATTTAGAGGACTTCCCTAATAGCTGGTAAGATCCAAGCTGTGTAGCAAATTCTAGCCTCACAGCAGAGACTTGAGGTATATGGGCTCCTTCCTCTAACTGTCCTCTCTCCAAACTGAAGAGACTGCAGCTGAGTATCATTTTTACCAGCATACACCGAGGGCAATTGGCCAGGGACAGGAGAGGCTCCTGCCCACCTGCCCAATCTCAGACCTTGAGAAGTTAAAAAGGCTGTCACTGTTTATGTGAGGAGTCTTCAATATTAGACCCCTGGCACAGAGCTGAGTTACCAATGAGAGCCTGGAGTTTAGCCTCCCCCAGCCATGACATTCATCCGGCACAGACAGCTAATGTGTTCCTGACTCAGGCTGTGCTCAGCACCCTGGGCTCGCTTGAGCTGACACTCAGCTCTCACTGCCCCGCTCCAATCCTAGACCTGCCAGAAATGCTGTCTGATATGTAGCAGTAGTACGCAGACATCCTGAGTTTACATGGGGTATCCCACTTCAGCTTATGTTTGGTACATACCGCCTAGGGCAGCATCAATTCAGCACCAAGGGTACTACCCCCACTCTGGATGGATAAGTCTCTGCTGAGAATTCTGCAGTCCCAGAGACGGTCCCTCCCTAACACAAGATGCCAGACTTTACCTACCTAGTAGGAAGGGTTAACCCATCCCACATTAGATTTGGGCACACTGAGTTCTCCTTTCCACCCCAAGGCACCACAAGACTCTGCCTGGGATTAGAGTTCTCGCAACACTGGAATATACACCAGGTACCCAGAACTGGTCCCCAACCAACAGTGATCCCATGACAATAGCCTTAGGACGCGATGCCTCACACCTTCTGTGGTTTAATAGAATAGTTTGAACAGCTACTACAAGAGAGACTCCAGACTGGGGTCCCCTTGAAATGAGTAACAACCATAAAAACTATAAAGACGGGCACAGAGGACTGTGATTTGTGAGATTAAAGACTACAGGCCCTGAAAGAAAATAGTCTTCTGGAAATATATAGGAATATTTTTCTCTTTTTCTTCTCCATTTAACCTGTTTGTTTGTTTGTGTTTTTTGTTCTTCCATGGTGATTTTTTAGTTTTTTCTTTTTGTGGAGGTTGGTTTACCACTGGTTTCATTGCTTCCCCCAAATATTTATTTTAGTTGTTTGAATATGCCATCCTTAATTTTTTATCTTCCTTCTTTTTGTCCTCTCTTTAAACTTGTTTCCTTTGTATTTTTTTAAAATTTTATTTATTTTTTTATGTGTGTGTGTGTGGCCAGCTCAGCCCACCAGGGGGTGGGGCTGGCTGGCATGTGGTGCTGGGGGATTGAACCGTGGTCCCTGTGCTTTGCTAAGCTTGTTAGGTGCTTTAGACCACTGAGCCATCTCACCAGCCCTGTATTTTTTTTTCTTATGCCCCCCTTGTTTAATCTCCATTCCCTATTGCTTATCCATTTCCCATTTTGGTCTTCTCTGTGATTGTTTTATAATAACAGAAATTTTCCTTTAGTCCTTAATAGTCTCAACACATTCTTTGTATTTTGCATCACTTTATTTTTCATAATCTATTTCTTTTCTCCTTTTTCCTCATGGCTCCAGATTCACACCATTTACCTATACTGCTCTACAGTCAAAGGGGCTAAAAATTGCTCTGTTGAGTGAATATTTGCTATATATATAATTAACTGACCTGTGTTAAGCTTTCTTACTTTACCTCTGGCTAAAGGCGGGAAAGCATTAGTTATTGTAGCTTGTCAGATAGATAGATTTATTTATTTATTTATTTATTTATTTATTTATTTATTTATTGGTGGAACTGGGGATTGAATTCAGGCCCTTGCGCTTGCCAGGGAAGCGCTTATTCCACTGAGCCATCTCCCCGGCCCTTGTTGGTTTTATTTTGTGCTTTTTTTGGGTAGAAATGGGGATTGAATTTAGGCCCTTGTGCTTGCCAGGGAAGTGCTTATGCCACTGACCATCTCCTCAGCCTTGTGCTTGTTGATATTGTTATTGCTGATTTATCCAAGGTGACATACTTGTTTTGATAAATTGATTTCTTTTGTATACCAATACCTAGATCATCTGGGAATCATAATAATACTACGTAGTATCAAAGACTTGGGTGCTAGGCCAAACAGGCTGCAACTTTTCATTCCAATAACAGAGATGGGATCCCAGGACAGACTCAAAAGCCAAATGTAGCTCAAAGGCATCATTGAAACATAGTCTCTACCCAAAGAAGTCTTGATGCTAGTAGTAAAGCTACTCACCATGAGCAGTTTATAGACCTAACTACAAAAACCAAACAACACAAAATAGAGAATGAGGAAACAAGGAAGCAAAATGCACCTAAATATTCCCAATTCTGCCAAAGCAAATCCAGGGTGCATTGAAGAAGAAGAAATCAAAAACCACTCAGCTGGGGTAGAGTACTTGTGGGAAAATGGCAGAGTGGTGAGAAGCAGAGAAAGAGCTTATGAGATTTTATGTTCCGACACTGAAATATGGCAACATAAAGAACAGATGGAGGGAAGCGGGTTTCCTCGGCCCAGGAAGGATCTGAAGTGAGAACTGAAGTTCACATGGAGAGTAGAGAGAGAAATTTCAATGAAGAAGGAACTGGCAGCGCCTTCTCTGAGCCTGGACTCACTGTGTGGAAGGGGCAGCTCATCCTGCAGACACGGTGACTACTGGTGACCCCAGAGGTCATCAACAGTTGAATGGATAAGAAATGTTTTCTAGGGCTGGTGAGATGGCTCAGTGGTCTAAAGCACCTACTTGGAACAAGCTTAGCAAAACACATGGACTGCGGTTCAATCCCCCAGCACCACATGCCAGCCAGCCCCGCCCCCTGGTGGGCTGAGCTGGCCACACACACACACAAATAAAATAAATAAATTTAAAAAAAAAAGAAATGTTTTCTATACATTGGAATACTACTCTGCCATAAAGGATAAGCTTGAGACATTTATGCATATGGATACATCTCGAGACCATCATTTTAAGTGAAATAAATCAAAGACACCAGTTTAAATATCTCAGTCTTTCTCTTGCATGACAAAACCAAAGGATAAATAGGAAGCATTGGAATAATTGGTTTAAATGGGAAAAGAAATGAGGGAGCAGGTAGCGGGAAGGAAAACAAGGCAAGTGTTGTTTTAAAAAAAGAGAATTGAAGCAAAAGAAATAGCAACAGAGCTTATGTAAATGGGTAGGACAAAGAGGGTTGAAGGAGGGGAGAAGGGAATGAGAAAATAGTATGGACAGGTACAAATTCTCCATGATCAGTGTGAGCATTCTCTATTACCACCCTGTCCTAACAATGAAACTGTTGCTAACATACACAAAAGGAGTACTATTTTGCCATCAATAAAAAAAGACATCAAAAAAAGACATCATTTGCAATTGTCACATGAAACATGCCAGACACAGAAAGACAAGTACTTCTGTGTATTCACTCACATGTGAAACCTAAAAAACCCAAAAAAGTTGATCTCATAGAATTTGAGAGTAAAGTGGTTGTTAGCAGATGCTTGGGGATGTACCAGAATGGAGGGGCAGAATTTGCTCAATGGGAACAGAGTTATAGTTGGATAGGAGAAAGAAATTCTGTTATTTTATTGCCTAGCAGAGTGACTACAGATTATAGTATACATTTGGAAAAGGGTACTGTACATTTCAAAAAGATAGAGAAAAGGCTTTTGCAAGTTTTTACAGAAATTGTATTGGAGATGTATTTAACCTGATCTAAACATTAAACCATGCATTCGTATAAAGAAACATTATATAGCATCCCATTAATATATAGAACTTGAGTATTTTTACATACCAGTTAAAAGTAAATTTAAAAATAGCTGTAAAATAAACTGGAGAAGTAAAGAGATGAACTTAGGTAGGTACTATATACACACTATGCCCCAAGATTAACACAAAAGGGGCTATGGACTTAAATATAATTTCCAAAGGGAGCTAGCCCCATAGCACAAGTGCCTGCCTGGAAAGTGTGCAGGGGCCTGAGTTTGCCCTGGTACAAAAAGTAAGAAAAGAAAAGTAAGTTATAAACCATAATGTGTTCAGAAGAAAATACAGAGAGCCTTTAAGACCTTGAATTGGACAAAGATTTCTTAGACACGACATCAAATGTATAATTCAAAAAAGCTTTTGTTCTGAAAAAAAGTTTCTTTTTCAAAGGAAAACTTTGAAAAATGAAATATAATAGATTAGAATAGAATATTTACAAAACATATCTTCAATAAATAATGTTTCCAGAATTTTCAAAAGACTCTTACAATGCAAAAATAGTAGGACTTATAAACTAAAGAAAAATGTACAAAAATGCTCAACATTATTATCCATTATAGCAATACAAATTAAAACCACAATGACATACCAGTTCACACCAACAAGAGTGACTGCTGTAAAAAGACAGAAGTATGGCTGTGGAGAAGAGGGCATCCTCATACATTGCTGGTGTGATATAGTTGGTTTGAAAAATAGTATGTTAGTTCTTTATAAGTTAATATAGAATTAGTATATGACCCAGCAACTCTACTTGTAGGCATATACCCAGGAGAATTGAAAACATATGTTCACACACAAACCTCTGCATGAATGTTCATTGCAACATATATATTAGCCAAAAAGTGGAAACAACCCAAATGTCTGATGAATAAACAGAATGTGGTAGAACATTCTATACAGTGGAATATCTTTCAGCCACAATAAGGGGAAAAGTATGCATATATGCTACAACTTGGTTGAACCTCCAAAAATCTGCTAAGTGAATGAAGTTATTTAAAAGGAAATACACTGTATGATTCCATTTGTATGAAATGTCCAGAATACGCAAATATATGGAAATAAAAATTAGATTGTTAGATATCTGTGGGGACATTCACTAATAGGGTCATTAGGGCTCTTATTAGGTAAATGAAAATATTCTACAACTGATTTCACACAGTGTGTGCATTACATCTAAATCTTTTAATTAATTAATCAATTTATTTATTTACTTATTTTGCAGAACCAGGGATTGAACTCAGGCACTTGTGCTTGCCAGGCAAGTGCTTGTTCTACTGAGCTATCTCCCCAGCCCCTAAATCTTTTATTTTAAAGAAGTGTTTGACACACACAAGATTATGAATAAATATGTAAAAGGTAATGGGTATGAGTGATACGGATTTTGTTTTTTCAGTACCGGGGATTGAACTCAGGTCCCTGTGCTTATTCTACTGAGCTATCTCCCCATTCCTGAGTTTTTTTACAGGAAGAGAATCTTTTTTTTTTTTTTTTTTGTGGCCAGCTCAGCCCACCCTGGGTGTGTGGTTGGTGCAGCATGTGGTGCCGGGGATTGATCCGTGGCCCCTGCGCACTTGCCCAAGCAGTTTCTTTAAACTGCTGAGCTACCTCACCAGCCCTGAGAATCTTTTTTTTTTTGTGTTTTAGGGAAGGGTCTACAGGGTGTTCAGGGTCTCACTACTAGATCAGACTCATAGTGATCCACCTGTTTATAGCCTCCCAAGAGCTGGAATTATAAGCTTGTGCCATCACGCCTATTCTCAATTGCCTTGTCAGCACGCCATGGGTGCAGGGCCCTGTGGCTGGCACAGCAGGCCCAGGGATCGAACCCCTGGCCCCTGCGCCTGGCGCTTTAATCTGCTGAGGTATTTGGTTGGCAGTTGAGTAGGATTTTTTTTGTTTTTTTTGCTGACTCAGGCTGCCTTAAGGACGAGTCTGGGGATCGAATCATGATTCCCTGCTCCTGACTGGGTTTGCGAGAGCAGGTGCTTAAACAACTGAGCTAAGCCACCTGGCCCTGAGAATCTTAACTGTTATCTCACAGTCAACTCAATTATAAGTCAGTCAATTCATATATAATTTGTTTGTTTGTTTTTTGCAGAACCAGGGATTGAACTCAGGCCCTTGCGTTTGCCAGGCAAGCACTTATTCTACTGAGCCATCTCCTTGGCCCCATCATATATAATTTGAAAAGGTCTCTTGTGTTCCTGGTTTTTGGAGTGTACCTCCGACTCTGAATTTATGATTTATGTTATTGTGAATGGTTTAGTGTGGCTAAAGTCTAGAGTGTACCTGCTATGGTTTGACTGTCCCCTCCAAAACACATGCTGACATGTAATCTCTAGTGTAATACTATTAAGAAGTGAGACCTTGAGGAGGGGATTAGGTCATGAGGGTTTTGTCCTTATCGATGAAATAGTGTCATTTATCATTGGAGCGAGGCACACCTGGCTTTCATGATATATTTGGACCCTACAACTATAAAAAGTTCTACATAGTATCTGTCAATAATTAGCTGTTTCTATCAGGAAGAGATTTTTTTTTTGGTGGAACCTGGGATTGAACTCAGGCCCTTGCACTTGCCAGGGAAGCCCTTATTCTACTGAGCCATCTCCCTGGCATCTATCAGGAAGAGTAAGAGAGAGGTAGAGAGGAGGGTAAATTAGGGAAATGGAGGAAGAGATACAGTAATAGGTGAAGCCCATTTAGTTAGTTAGGCACGTATTATAGGAATGGGACTTACCCTGATTGCAGGATAAGTTCAGGGCCCCTTGTCTTTCTGTCTTATTTGCTCTTGACCTTCCACCTTCTGCCAGGGGATGTTGCAGCCGGAGGCTTTCATCTAATACTGGTTTCATGTTCTTGGTCTTTCCAGCCTTCACAGTTGTCAGAAATAAATTTCCTTTATCAATTAGCCTGTGCAAGAGACAAGACACAATAGCACAATGGCTGCATGTGGGCACAATGGCTGTTAGTATAAGACAGTAATTTAACATCTTGTCCCAGGGCTAAGGGTGTGAATAGCTCATGGAAGGGCACTTGACTAAAAGGTATAGGTGTCCTGTGTTCCCTCCTTAGTGTGACAAATAACTAATTGGTCTTCACCTATTATTATCTCTCTCTTCCTCCATTTCCCATTATTTCCCCTCCTCTCTCCCTCTCTTTTACTCTTCCTGATAGAAACAGCTAATTATTGACAGATACTATGTAGAACTTTTTGTAGTTGTAGGGTTCAAATATATCATGAAAGCCGGGTGTGGCAGCAGATGACTGTAATCCGTGTTTAGGAGGCTGAGGAATGAGGATCACTGTGAGTGCGGAGTCCAACCTGTCTCCAAAGTGAGTTCAAGGTCAGCCTGAACTAAGTGAAACACTGTCTCAAAAAGACCAAAAAAAAAAAAAGAGAGGAAATACATATATATGTGTGTATATGTATTTCTCATGAAGATCATCTTTGACAGTGTTTCTTAATCAGAGGTACATGTTAATCTTGTCTGGAGGCCTTTACCAAAATGCACGTTTCTGGCTACAGCTAGACATGTATCAATCGTGTTTAGGGAGGGCATCTACTAAAACATATATACACACTTCAGTAAAAGAAACAGTATGATGTCTTTTCAACAGATGGTGTTACCCTCATATGTGTGACTCTAGAGGATGTTTTATGTCACAGAAAACCCATTACACTGTTGGCCCTTAGAGAACAAATTGCAAATGTATGTGTGGCAATCTCAATGACCAAGGTTACCCAAGCAGCAATTCACCTTACTAATAAATGTGTGAAATGTCTATTGGCCACAAAGACACATCTTGTAATTGCCGATGCCAAAGGTAACTTGTATTAATCTCATGATATCTCCGTACATATATTGTTAAAATATTTATACAAATTTTTCACAAGTGTGTATATATATATTTTGTGTAGTCTGTGTAGTTTGACCTGAGTCTTTTTTGTTTTGTTTGTTTGTTTTTGCTGGTTTAATTCTTCGCTTTGAAGTATTGGGGATTGAACCCAGATCCTCATGGAAGTTAAGCAAGTACTCTTATCCTGAGTTACCTCCCCAGACCTTTTAAAAAACCTGAGACAGGATCTTAAACTTGAAATTCTCCTGCTTCAGCCTCCCAAGTAGCCAGATACAGTTTGGAATTATAGACATCTCAGATGATAACGATGCTCACCTCTATTTGAGAACTATTCATCTCAAGAAAGAAAAAAAATTAGAATTCTAAACAATATTAAGCTTTAGTGTCTGTGCCTTACTTCAACTCCATTGTTAAAAGTTATTGGGTCTCTGCTGCCTTTGTTGTTGGGCCTACCTTTGAAGACTATTGGCCCAGGAGTTGAGTCTTGGGGAATGCAGACTGAATATGTCTGTGGAATTCGATGTGGAAAATCAAGTCATACACTCTATCTTTTGGGGAAAGAGGAGTCACATTTCAGTTGTTCATTCCTTGATCAGATAATAGTGCTGTCTGGGGATGGTTCCTACCCTGTGTTTTGTGGCTTCCTGAGGACTTTCTTGCTGCTAGCTGCTGAAACTGCTCTATAATAATAGGCTGCTGAGTAATTTTCTCCATGTTCATACACCTGTCAGTGGGCTTACTCTTCAGATGAAGAGTAATTTTTATTGGAGTGATGGTATATAGCAGGGGTTGAAACCAGACAGCCACAGTGAAATTGATTTTCAAAAGGAAATTACCTCTGAATTGTATTTTGTGGTTTGTGGGTCATTATTCTTATTTCATCCTGCCACACCAATGGCCTAGAAGAGCAATGAAAGCTTGAACATAAGGAAGAGTTTTGGACCAATCTACAAGGCTCTGTGCCTAGAAGCATTGTGTACTTCTAGAGCAATTTTCTGTAGTATAAATGCTTAAATGGGAAGCTCTGAGGGTTCTTATGTAGAGAAGGATTTCAACACCCTTACAGCTAGTCAGAGTGAGAAAAAAGAAGAGAGGTAGATATCAGGAGTTCCTTCAATTTCCCCGAGTCCCTATTAGGTACGCATAAGACAGAGTGGGTTCTGTCTCTCTTTTGTTTTTGTTTTTTGGTGCTGAAAATTGAACTCATGACCTCATGCTTGCCAGGCATGGGCTGTGCGGCTGAGCTAAATCCCCAGTCCTGGGGTTCTATTCTTAAAACCAATTTAGCTAATAGAGTCAAAGGACTACAAACCTATTTCGTTCTTAATATCATTAGAGAAATCCTTTCAATTGCATTTGTTTCTGTTTGCATTTCCAGCCGACATCTCAAATTTATTAAGTTAAACAGAAGCCGTCTCCATTCTTTCCTTCCCCCGCAGATACTCACCGAAGTTTACAACATTAAACTTTCTGTGCTCAGTCACTTAGGCGTAAAGCATTAGATACTTCTCTCACTTCTTTTCTTTTGCTACTCTCTTTTAGCAATTAATTCCTGAGTTGATTCTTACTGTGTGATATTGATGTACACTGCTTGTGATGTCTCTTCCATCACCCCCTTTCTTTATAGCCCCACTGCTACCACTCTAGTTTAGATAGTGTTCAAGTTTCCTCCCAAGCCAGGAAATCTGCTATTCATGCCCAGCTTATTACCTCGCTCTTGCAGTGGCTATGTGCCCAAGAGTTGCTTTGTTCTCTCTTTCATCTGCACGCCTCAGCTAGACTGTGATTTTCAAACACCACTAAATCATGCCACTACCTTCCTCAGAAATCTTTGCTGTCTCCCATTGCCTGTAGAATAATGTTCAAACTTACTGATGTTTTGAGACCAGGTTTTGTTAGGTTGCTTAGACTAAGCCTCAGAAGCTTGGATTTAAGCAGGTCTCCTGTCTCAGCCTCCTGAATGGATGGGCCATGGGGCAGGCTACTGCACCTGGCTTGAATTCTAACTTCTTAAACAAATATTCCAAGTACTTCTGCAATCACACTTGAACTGTCTGGCTACTCCTCTAGTTATTCTATTTCAATCCAGTTTCACACAGATCGGTCTACTGACAAACCTCCTGCATTCTGGCCCTTGCTCATGTGTTTCTCAAGGTTGAATGTCATTTCTTCCAACCTGCTTCTTGCAGCCCTCCAGGTCCCGCACAGTGTACCTCCTGGGTGAGGAGGTACCCTTCTTCCTTGCCCATGCATCTAGCTAAGCACTTCTTCAAATCCCTCACTTGCCACTGTATGGTGTTAGAGGTTATCTTGTTTCCTCAAGATGGAAAGGTCTTTAGAGCAGAGACTACATGTTATGCATACTTATTTGTATCTCCTATGCCCACAATACTATTCTGTATTCTTTAGTTAATGTCAATGTATGTCTTAAGCCATTATGGCATTCCCTTTAATGCTGAACTCTGAAAGAGAATTGTACACATCAAATGTGGGCAATATCATGCTACCCTTTGGCTTCACTAGAACTTCTTTCCATTTAGAGCCCTGCTTAAAGTCAGGCATTCTCATAGAAAGTTTATAGGACCCCAGAGCCTCCTTTCTCAGTGCTTTTGCTCCTTCAAATCTATAAAAGCTTTCTACATAACAGATATGCGTATTCTGCTTTAACGTATCAATCTTCTTGATTTCCTCAATGCACCAGGTCCTTGTGTTCACAATACCTTTGGAATTCATTTGTTCCTGCAGGGTGAAGGTACCTTAAGTTCTTGGCTTTCAAATTCTAACTGATTTGCCAGGTTTTGAAAGGTTTCTTACTCAAGTTTCATTTTAAATTGCAATCACCACTCCCACCACCTTGTTATTTATCAAAGGTCCCTGACTCTTTGTAGTTTGAAAACTATCTTATAGGAAATGTGTCAATATAGTTAAGCCCTTAAGGTAGGGACTCTGTGTTTTTTGTCTCTCAAAATATAGGGCAGTGTTTTAAAATAATAAAGGCCTAGTACAAGGCCAGGATTGTGATTGTATGTGTGACTATTGTATCTGTGTGAGACTGGGGGCATGGGGGGGTGGGGGGAAGTGGTGGGGGTGAACCGATTTGCTTTTGTATGTGGTTGCATTTAAGTGTTAAACACTCAAATTTTTTGCACCAGAAAGTGTAGCATTATATATATCACAGCTCTGTAGGGAATATAATTTTGCTATTTGGCATCATCCTAGTAAGAGCAGTTTCAGTGTTTTTCTTATCAAGAAGCACGTAGTTTATGACCTGAGAATGATAACCTAACAAAAATATATTTACCAGCCACAAACAATGTATATGCAGATGGGATTTTCTGCCACTGAATTATTGTCAACAATTACTTGAAGAAATATGACTTATAGTTTAAAATTTTAGACATTATATCTAGGATTTTATAAACTACCCTTTTTTATTTCCATTAATCCTTTTTCTCCTCAGGCTTTGCCTTTATTTACTAAGTCTGGCTCCCACCTGTGAAGCTGAGTGTTTCATGCTTGTTTCAGTCTATTTGGGAGAATTCTAGTGTCCCAGACGTTTTGGAAAGAGAAATAGAATGAATTTTGGCCATTCACTTTACCAGTTAACACATTTTGATGTTCTTATTTGTACAATGGGAAATATACAGGTAGTCTTCATTTAATGACCCAGCTGCTTACTGTCTATACTTACCACCCAGGCATTCTGTTCAGGCCTATAACTCACTGCTAGAAATTATAACCCATCATTTTTTCCCCATCATTTTTTATGTGCAGTTCTATACATTTTGTTTATAGAGATGCAAATGTTTTATATAGTATACCTTATTTATACAATGCTGCACATAGTTTTTGCAGACTGTACTGTTGCTTTCACAAATTATACTACTGCAAAGTCATCAAGCTAGTGTTTCCTTTGACAATTTCTTTGTTTGGAATATGTACTGTTATGTACATACTATATACAGTTTCTCCCTTCATGACTGATTCAGCTAATGACCTAGTGGCAGGAACACAACTAGGTTATTAAATGAGCAGTGTCTATAATGTTCTCCTTGTGACCTTCACAATATTTTTTCTTTTCTTTTCTTTTTTTTTTTTTTTTTTTTGTAGTACCGGGGATTGAACTCATGATCCTGAGCTTGCCAGGCAAGCATGTATTCTACTGAGCTATCTCCCCGGGCCCCAAAGTATTTTTTCTAAAAAAATTAAAATATGAAGCTATGCATAAATATAATTTATTTCTGAGAACCCTTATTGATACTGCCTCCTTAATTGTGTAAAATTTTTATTTGGTCAACTTTCATTTTACATATACTTGATTTTCTGTTGACATAAATTCATAGGGACTAGGGTGGGCAGATAGCTGAGCATACTAAGCACCTGCTTAGGCCAGAGCAAAGACCACTGCTTGATCCCTGGTACCACATGCTGCACTGGCCCTGCCCCCTGGGCACCTTGAGCTGGCCATCGAGATAGGCTGTAATCCCAGCATAGGGGAGGCTGAAAACAGAATCACTATGAGTCTAAGCTGCGTAGCGAGACTGTACCAACTATATTAAAAGAAAAAAAATCCACAGGGACTGATGGTACTGTATTTCTTCAAGTTATCTGCCTTTATGTTATATTTCATTTTTGTATTCATAACTGCTTTTGCTTAGCCATTTTGTTTGACAGTTTCTTACTTTCTGGAGGTAAAAGGAGAACTAAAGTAGAAAACAGAAGATGAGGTTTTGGTGCCATTTGTAAGTTTGTTTCCCTCCTTAAGTTGTGTCACCTTAGGTAGGTCCCTCACCTTTGTTGCTTTCAGTTTCCTGGTCTGTAAAATGTTGATGGTTGAAGGTGGTGGCCTGTATGTTCTCTTTTAGCTGCATTAATGTTATCACTGCTACTAAATAGAAGCCCCACTGCCTTTTGTCACTTCCCCTCTGTACCCCCTCACCCTGAGAATCATTAGCCTCATCAATACAATCCAAGATTGGCTTTCTGGCTGCACATTCCTGCCTTCATTGTCACACATCATTTCCCCTGTTAAAATCCTCCTTTTGGCGAGAGAATACACCTATCTTTAAGGACAACATTAAATGTCACACTTTTCCTATGATGCTTTTCCTGATCGCTTAGGTAACTGTCTCAGTTACTCTTCTCTCGTGGCTGGGACAAATACCTGATACCCAAAATGAAGGAAGGAAAGGTTTTTTTTTTTTTTTTTTTGTAGAACTGGGGATTGAACTCAGGCCCTTGCACTTGCCAAGGAAATGCTTATTCCACTGAGCCATGACCCCAGCCCAGAAGGAAAGGTTTATTTAGCTCACAGTTACTGGAGCTTTCAGTCCATATTCAGCAGGCTCCAAGGCAGAGCAGCACATGGCAGAGGGCAACCTTTCATGGTGGGAGCAAAGAGGAAGCGAGTAAAATGGAGTAGCAGCAGCAACAGTGGCAATAGAGAGATCCCATCCCAGGCTGGGTGTAGCTCTCGCACCCATAATCCTAGCAGTACTCAGACCCCTAATCCCAGTGGATCATGAATTATTCTCAAACTAGAAGACCCCACCCCATGACTGCATGAGGCTCTGGGGGGACAACTAGACACAAACCATAACAGTAGCCCTTAGTGATTTTTTTCTGTTTCTTATGAATCAAGTTTGCATTTATTACATGGTAGACACTGTACATGACCATTGTAGGAGATTGGTAAAATAAGCTTCTGATACTAGAGGTGGGGTGAAATTGGGAATGACCATTCTGGGCAGAGGGATTAGTATAAACAAGGACTTAGATTCACTAAAATGTGAGGTGTGTCTTGCCCTTACTTAAATATAGTCTCTAACCACCATCTTCTGGCAGTTCTTATAATAGTGCACCATCACATAATATGAAATTATGATTCATCTGCCATTTATTGGTTACCTGGCTTCCATTTCCTTTTCCTAATAGCTTTGTATTACCCTTCGGAGTAGGCTCTTTTCATTAGGAGGTAAATTAATGCAGACGTGGGAAATGTAGATACTTATATCCCACAAAAGCTAGACGGATCAGGATGTTCTTACAGCCACAATAAAACCAAAGAGCAGGGCCATGTGAGAGAAGGTCAACTGTCTTAGCTTATTTTGGAGACTGGCTTTTGTCTTGCTAGTCTAGTGTCTAGTCTTAGCACATATCTCCATCCAACTTCTTGCTCTTACTTTCAGATCTCTTCCCTATCTGCAGATCTTCCCATCTTAAAAGGACCTCTCCCCAAGATAAACTTTTTCCTTTCTTGGGCTCTGTCAGTTCTACTGTTGAATAGAATTGGAGAGAATCCCAGAGCCACTGCCAACCTCTCTGGTGGGTGCTTCATTAGTACCTAGCAGTCTCTGTCTCTTTCTGTCTCTATTTCTGTCTCTCTGTCTCTCTCTCTCTCTCTCTCTGTCTCTCTCTTGCTCTTCCCTCTCTTTCCCTTTCTTTCTCCCGTATGATAAATGCTCCACTTAGTTTGGGCAGGTCAGGCTCCAAGAGGAACCCTAGTGTGTGTCTGTCTCTGTCTCTCTTTGTAATTCTCTTCCTCTCTCTGACTCTTCATGTCTCTGTCTCTGTTTTCTTGACTCTGTCGCTGTCTCTTTCTGACTCTCCCTCCCTCCCTCCATCTCTTTTTTTTTTCCTCCCTCCATCTCTGTCTCTGTCTGTCTGTCTCTGTCTCTCTGTGTGTCTTTTTCTCTATCTGGTTAGCCCAATTTTCTGATCTTGTCAGCAATTCCATACTTTTCACTTTGGTCCTCAAACTTCCTAAGATGTACTCACTTGCAGAAGACTCAGTGAAATCACCTGAAAAATATACTCTCCTTACTCACTGGGAGCATCTACAGATGGAACTCCATTTGCACGACTTTTGTGCTCCTGCCTCCGTAGAGAAAATGTGTTGCTTTACTTTGAGACTGGTCCTTTAATGGAAGATTTTTTTTTTTTTGTATTTTAGGGAAGGGTCTACAGCGTGTTTAGGGTCTCATTATTGGATCGGACTTGTAGTGATTCTCCTGTTTACAGTCTCCCGGGGGGCGGGGCCAGCAGGGCAGGCAGGAGGATCATCGAACCCCAGGCTCCTGGGCCTGCGCCTGCTTGCAGGTACTTTAATCCCCTGAGCTGTTTGGCGGGCCCAAGACTGGTCTTTCAAGTACCAGACTTTGGGGACTTTTCCTTCTGTCTCTCTATTTTTTTCTTTCCATGCTAGAACCCAGGGCCCCATGCTTGGTAGGCAAGTGCTCTGCCACAGAGCTGCATCTCTAGTTCCTCCTTCACCTTTTCAGTCTTTCTTTTGGTTATTTATTTTTTTCATGTTAATGTATCTTTGATTTCTCTCAGATGTGGTTTTTGTTGTTATTGTTATTGTTTTTCTCATTGAATGTACTGGGGATAGGACCCAGGGCCTCCTCCACTAAGCTCTATCTATTGCCCCCTTTTCTGTTTTAGTTTGAGATGGCATCTCACTGAGTTGTCCAGTCTCTCCTTGAACTTGGGGTCCTCCTGCTGAGCCTCCTGAGTGCCTGGAGGTGTGGGCCTTCTCCACCTTGCTCCCCTTCAGATGTCTTTTTCTCTCATACCATGCTCACATCTCAACTTGTGTGCTCAAGCGAACATTCTTCGACCCAACATTTTTCTAAAACTCTTAATAGTCAAGCTTAACTAATGGAATAAACTTCCTTTTTTGATTTGCATTTCTTTAATGACTGAAGACACAGCATATTTTATGTGCTTATTGACCACTTTATCTTCTTTGGAGAAATGTATTTTCAAATATTTGGCCCATTTGTAGATTGCATTATGCATATTTTTATTGTTGAGTTGCAAGGGTTCTTAATATATTCTGCATACCAGACCCTTAGAGGGATGATTTGCAAATATTTCCTCTCTTTGTGTTGCAGTTCTTCTTTTGCGGGGGGGGGGGGGGGGGTGTACTGGGGATCCAACTCAGGACCTTGCACTTGGCATGCAGGCGCTTATGCCACTGAGCTATCTTCCTGGCCCTTGCTGTTTTTCTTTAAACTCTCTCTGTGTCACTGGGCCTTATTTCTTTTTTCCTCTACTTTGCTGACTGTTCCTTGCCTTAAATGTTGGTGTTTCCTAGATCTATCCCCTTGATTCTTCTATTATTTAGTGTATTCTATCATCAGGATATCTTTTAAGCTCAAAGCTTTAACTGCCATCTATATGAGAATGACTGTAAGTGAAAAATTCTTTCATGTGGTCAATATCTACGGAAATCCAGAACAGTTTCAACTGGAAATGTCTTGTGTGTGTGCCACAGATGCCTTGAAATTAATTTATTGTAAGCCAGGCATGGTGGTTCATACTTGTAATCCCAGAAAGTTGTGAGGCTGGGACAGGTGGGTTCCAAGATGAGGCAAGCCTGGGCCATTCAGTGTGACCCTGCCTCAAAAAAATGGGCTAGGGTGTAGCTCAGTGGTAGATAGCCAGAGGTGTGATCCACAGTACTTTTAGAGAGAGGAAATAGAGAGGAGAGAGCAGGAGAGAGAGAGAGAGAGAGAGAGAGAGAGAGAGAGAGAGAGAGCGAGAGAGAGAGAGAGAAAGCAAGCGAGAGTGACAAAGACTAATTCATCATAAAGTGCATTTATTTCTTCCTACCCTAAACCCACTACTTCTCTCTTGTTGCTTTGAGTAAATAAGCACTATTGTTCACCTACCTACTCAAGCTAAAATTGTGGCAGTTCTGGGTATCTCTTCTCACCCCTTCCCTACTCACATTCTACATGAAGTTCTGTCTTTGTAATGCTTTATTACTTTTTAAAAAAATGTATTTAGTACTGGATCTACAGGATCTCAATATGTAGATTGGACTCATAGTACTTCTCCTGTTTTTCAGCCGCCCAAGTGCTGGGATTACAGGTGCGTGCCACCACATCCAGTCTCAATCACAGGCTCAGTGCGCTGTGGGGGCAGAGCTGACACGGCAAGTGGGGGATCAAACCGTAGTCCCTGCATCTGCCTAAGCAAGTGCTTTAGTCCACTGAGCTATCTGGCCATCGCTTTGTGATGTTTCTTTAATCTCTCCTCATTTTGTTACCTATTGTCTCCTGTCATCAGTTCTTCACTTTAGTTTAATTTTTACTTTTGAAAAAGCTCTCTTTAAAGTGTCACCTACTCCAAATTCTTAGGCTGGGCTTGGTGGTTCAAACTTGTAATCCCAGCACTCTGGGAAGCTGAGACAGGAAACATCACAAGTCTGAGCCTCACCTGGGTAATTTAACGAGACCCTGTTTCAAAAAAATGAAAATGGAGAAGAGGTAAGCCTGGGCCACTCAGTATGACTGTGACTCAACAAAAATGGGCTAAGAGTGTAGCTCAAGAGGAAGGGGGTGGATTTAGTCCCTAGTACCAAAACAGACAAAACAACCTTTGACTGTTCGTGGCCAAGTCTGAAATAATGCCCTTTGGTGGTCCTATAGATCACAAATCATGTCACTGCACTCCATTTATAGTCCTCTATGAATGTTACTTCACATGTTTGCCTTCTTTACTAAACTGAAGTCCTCTGTTCATCCTGTTTCATATGACTTTACAACTTCAGTGTCTAGAATAGTGTTGTACATACCTTAGGTGCTCAAACTTACTTATGTTTGGACCAGGGAGATAGCTCAGTGGAATAAGTGCCTGCCTGGCAAGCACAGGGTCCTGAGTTCAATCCCCAGTACTGTAAAACAAACAAGCGAACAAACAAAAAACCTTATTTATGTTTTATTGTTCTCAGACTTTTTTTTGAAAGTGGATATGATACTGAGTGGGATGCTTTATTAATCCCTAGGTAGAATAATATTGAAGGAAAGTGGCATTTCTTGCTGCTGTAGGTTTTTGTTGTCATACTTGTCTACTTATTGCGTAAATTGTTATTGGTGTTACCTACATTTGTGTGAAGTGAACAAAAGATTAATTATGCTTTATAAGACATGCCATCTCACTTTCTCCTTTATTATCCAGAGCTGGTGTTACAAGATTGTGGTATTGTCACATCTGGGACAAGGATTGGGAGGGCAAGATTTTCAGGCAGCATTTTTTTAGCATTGCCTTAGGAAATCACACAATAGTTAAGCAGAAAAGAATTTGAAGAAACTATCTTGTTCAAATACTCTGCCTTTTTCTCCCCCCTGCCTTTAAGCAGATGAATTCTAAAGCCTTCTTGCCTAGTGGTTGCTCATGTGCTTCTCATAATCTCACTGAGAAGAATACCAATGTGAATCAGAAGAAAAAGAAAAATGATAAAAGTTTGAGTTGATGAATATATTAATTACCCTGTTAAGCATTACCTAATTTATCTGAATCCAAAATTTATACTGTACCTCATTAATATATGTAAGTATTATGCTTTAACCAAAAATAAAATTAAAAGAATATACATGAAAATGCAAAAATTATGTACACTCATGAAAGTAGTACATGTAAGAAAGGATTATTAGAAAATGACTAAGGTATAAATCTATATAGTTTGCTTCCCTTAACAAATGGGAGGTTTTATTCCTTAGAGAGCTGAGCACATTTTCTGGTATGTAGTCAAAGAAAATAAAGGATCCGACAACAAAAGACTCTCGAATTGCTCCTAGGATCTGCACCAAAGGAATGAGCCAGCTGCTTTGGGTAACATCCACATCAGATAGATGAATCACATTGCTTCCCATTGCTTAATTAATGAGGTTGGGCTTTGTAACTGACCTGTTCCTATAAAATCTGCAGACGGAGGTTGGCACAAATTATCATAAAAATGTTTTGCATTCTAAGTGAAGGACTGTGGCGAGGTAGTCTACATGGCATTAAGATACATGGATTTCATAGTCTTACATTAGGATTTGAGTTCCAGCCCTGCTATTGACTATAATAGTCTTACTGGTTTTCTCCATGTTCTCATCAATAAAATAAGCATAATGAGGGATCTCTTCTATAAAGAAAAAGAAGTGTATAAGAAATGCATATGAGGGCAGCACACTAAACCTTACAGCATAGTGCTTGTTGTATAGTATGCACTCATTAAACATTACCTAGTAGTAATGTTTTAATCATTATTCAGCTGTTCTGAGAGACAGTGAAGAAACACATGGGGAAGTTCTTGGTTAGTCTTAGGAGGAAATTCTTAGTGATAGTTGTAGCTCAGTTTACTTAAAAAGACTTCCAACAATATACATGCCTGGAGAGTCTTCCTTATGGATACCTAGATCCTATGACATTACTATTATGCAACAACATCTGTAAATAACATGAAGCTTACGGCTATCAACCAGTATTTGACTTAAAACCCATATCTACTGTGTTAATACATTAATACCTAAGTTCAGGAATGCTTCTGTGTATGAACAGTTCATTTCACAAGGAGAAACGTTCAGTAAAATTTTGCTTTTATTCCTGACGTCCACATTGGGTAACAGACAGTACCATGGCCATCTTTTCTATATGAACACTGAATGCAGCCATGTTCCCAGCTCTGACACATGAGCATGGTTATGGTTTCCTCTAGTCATGGTTGCTGTCACAGACAGACCTGTGCACACTTGCCATGAAGTTTTTTTGTGTACTTTTTAGCACATACAGTGTTATTCTGTATTGTTTAATCCAGCGTGGCTCCAAAGAAAGTACAGAACAGTAATGAAGGGGACAAGAACTGGCAGAGTGATAATGAAGGTCACATACCAGTATGTGCAGAGTGGGAATGAAGGTAACAAGAAAGTGCAGAGCAAGAATGGTGAGAAGACTTGAAGAAAATAACATGGGATTTCAGAAGGAAATCATAGAGAAGCAAGAGCGTCGTCTTCATACGACTGCTCTGGTCTCTGAGTACACACTGGGAAGGCCAGCAGTCTCGACTATTTAGCAGAACACAGGTGCCATCAAAGGAGTAACCGTGTTAACCAAGCCGACAGAGGACACAGTCCCGGAAGAGGTAGCGCAGCTTTTGGTAGTGTGGCTGAATGAGAAACGGGTGGCAGGTGACAGCGTCAGTGAAGCTAGGATCTGTGACAAAGCCAGGCAATTGCAGCGACTTACCGCAAGCAGACCCCTCTACAAGGGCAGTGAGTGACTACCGTGAAGCCAGTAGAGGACGCTTTGATGAATTCCACAAAAGATGTGGCCTCCGCGGTGTGATGAGCCTCTGGCAGGCTTCTGATGAGGTCACACTAGAGCCCACAAGGAGGACTACATGAAGCCAGAAGGTGCCTCACCCAACAAGTGTTCAACTCTGATGAAACAGGGCTCTTCTGGAAGAAGATGCGCAACAGAACCTGTGTCCTACAGAGGTAAAAGGCACTGATGGGGCACAAAGCCCTTGAAGGACAGATTGGCCTTTTGCTTTGTATGAACATGAGTGCTGGTCTGACAAGTAAGCCACTGCTGGTACACCATTCCCAGACCCCTTGTACACAGAAGGATTGGAATGTGGACAAGGCCAGACTGCCTGTCGGGTGGAGGCCCAATGCAAAAGCGTGGGTCATGAAGCAGTTGCTTATGAAATGGCAGCACAAGGCGTTCTCACCCCCCTTTAAAACAATCTTTCTGACAAGCAACTGCCTGAAAGGTTCCTTTTTCTGATGGACCATTCCCAGGGACACCCTGCAGGCTTGGGGGGGTGATATGGATGCTGAGTGTGACTTCATAAAAGTCACATTCCTATCTCCCATCATGACACCTCTTGTGCAGTCAGTCTGTGGACCAGCAAGTGGTCTGCAACTTGAAGAAGCTGTACACAAAAGTGCTCTTCACCAGGCATTTCAATGTCACTGAAGAGACATTCTTGACTCTGAAAGAGTTCGGGAAGAAACAGTTCAATGTCCTCCATGGCATCCACCTCATTGACAAAGCCTGGGAAGTTGCTGCATACTGGACCTTAAAATCGGCCTTGAGGAAACTATGGCCAGAATGTGTCACTGAATATGACCTTGAAGGGTCTGATGCACAGGTAATGGAGGAGATTGTGTCCAAGGGAAGAAGGGTGTGGACCTGGATGCTCATGGTGTGGACGTAGAGGAGCTTTGTGAGGACCAGAAGGAGGAATTGATGGAAATTTTTGCTGAGCTCCAGGTTGAGCAGCTGAAGGGACTTGTTGCAGATTATGCCACTGAGGAAAAGGAAGACAGGGAGGTGGTAAGCAGTGCTGTGATAAAAGGCATTATGGAAAAATAGAATGTGTGCCAGGAGTTCTTTGAGAAACTCAACCCCAACTTAATTGAAACAAACAGAGTGTTGAACGTGATGAACAATATCATAGTTTTTCATTTCCAGACAGTTATGTATCACAGGGAAAAAATAAGTGACATTAGACAGAGTTTTCATCAAAATGGACCCTACAGCTAAGAGACAAAGAGGAGAGAAAATCCTTGGAGGAACTCTCCTTGATATCCTTTGGCAGGGAGACTCCTCATAAGCAGTAACCTCTTTCCTCCCTACCTTCCTATCCTCCACACCAGAATTTACCTCAAGGTTAGTGTTTTCTCTCTTCATAATGTACCATAATGTGTTTCACATTTTTGTTGTTAGAAGTACATATGGTTCAGGACAGATTAACCTTATTAACATTGCACTTTATTGGTAAATTTGATTTGGTTCATGACCAATTTGGTTTGCCATTAGAATTGTGGAATAAATTAAATGCATGAACAGAGGTTCCACTGTACTTTAGATTATGCTTTTTTGTTCATAAATCAATATAAACAAAAAATTTACCTGAAAATTCTACTTTGTTTTTTCCTCCTTTTTTCTTTAAAGTTTTTACTTCTTATTTTTATACATGGTCTTCCTAGTATGTCCAGACTGGTCTCAAACTTGTGATCCTCCTGCTTCTACCAAATGATTAACTGGGGGTACAGGTACACCACAGGGCCCAGCTAAATTTTCTTTCTTAATTTAAGAAATACTGTAGTTTCCCCCTTGCTCCCAATGTTGACACATTGCCAGTGAATTAAACAAAAAGGAATAAGGAAAAATATTGCATTGTACCCACAGTTGGTATTTCTGAATGAGTCTGTGACATAGAAGCAAGTGAAATTCATGAATATTTCAGTATGTAGAATCCAAATGTTTGCCACATTAAGGATCTCCTATAACAGGGTTTAACCTCAGTTTGAAGGACTTGTTTTAAAACAAACCTCCTGGTAATCATTTATAGTAGAAATAGCTATTTTCCCTTTTATAATAAGGGTTTTTCAGAGGAGAATAAGAGGTATACAATAGTAGTCTTTCAGTTATACTTTTGTGTTCAGCAGCAGAATATTTTCATCAGCACACTCTACAAATGATCTTCTCTTCCACCCTATGGGTCATGATTCCACCTGAGTCTACAGGGCGGATTTCAAAGAAATAGCTGTAGCTCAGTTTCACAAGTGATGCCTAGCCACCAGTAACTGTCACGGTCATTATTCATGTCCACAACACACTAGAACTTTGTGCGATATCCTATCCTCAAACTGTTAGAAGTGCTGGTCATTTACTTGCCATTCCAGTATTTATCTTATGTTTTACTATTAGTACTTCTTTGCTAACACGAAAACTTTTTCTTAGTTCAATTGTTTTGAAACATTTAATTTTCTGAATATTGCTTAATCTTAATTTTTGTTCTAAGATTTATACTGTATCTTTGACTTACAATTTATTTAAAAGACATTGTATGATATCTTCTCCTAGTATTAGAAACTTTAAAAAGTATTTTCCATTAAAAAAATAAACAAATTATGGTATTTTTCCCTCAAAAAGATAAAAAATTTAAAAAAATAAATAAAAATAAGGGTTTTTATTTAATCTTGCTCATTTAAATTCAGTCTTCAGTAACATATTTGGGGCTTAATAACTGTGTAAATGATTTTCTCAACTAGAGTTATGTTGATGCCAAGTGATGTGTTTTTCATGACTTCACTACAATTGTACAGAAACATGAATGTACTGAACAAAGCTTTTTTTAATTTTTTGTGAGTTTTTTATTTTATTTTTAAATTATTATTATTATTATTATTATTATTATTATTATTATTATTGGCGGAACTGGGGATTGAACTCAGATCCTTGCGTTTGCCAGTCAAGCACTTATCCTACTGAGCCATCTCCCCGGCCCTGAACAAAGCTTTTAGTAGTCTGATCTAGGTAGCAAGTTCAAGGCGCTCTACTATAGTAGGCAAAATTGTAGAGTGATAAATCACAGATGTCATTTTGTTTGTTCAATTTTTTTTAACTGTTTTACAACTTTATTGAATAGCAATGTTATTCAACCTGAAAAATTAAACTTTAACATATGATCTGTTCAATTTTTTTATTGTGGTAAAATATGCAAATTAAAATCTACCTTTTTAGCTCTTTTTAATTGTAAGTCCAGTGACATTAAATATAGTCATGGTGTTGTGCAACCATTTCTTCCATTCATTTCTATAACATTTTAATCATGCCAAACAGAAATCTCTCTACCTACTAAGCTCCTCATTCTCTCTTCCCTCTCACTCAGCAACCATTAATCTACTTCCTACATCTGTCATTATATAACTCTTAAATACTTCATATAAGTGGATTTAATCATAAAGTATTTGTACTTTTGTGACTAGCTTATTTAATTTAGCATGTTTTCAAGGTTCATCCATGTTGTAATGTGTATCACAAATTTAGTACTTTTTAAAGTTGAGTGATGTTCCAGTGTGTGTATATATATCACATTTTTCTTATCAGCTCACTTTTTTTTAAGGAGACATCTTTTTGGGGGCAGGAGGTTCTGCTCAGCCTGTCCTGGGGGCGGGGCTCGCATGGCATCTGGTGCCGGGAGTCAAACCACAGTCCCTGCTCTTGCTTAAGCTTGGCTAAGCAGGTGCTTTGGTCTGCTGAGCTATCTTGCCAGCCCCTCATTATATCAAGTATAAAGTCATAGTTTATTGTGTATTTATATTCAAACAAACTAATGATATTGAGCATCTCTTCATGCATATATTAACTACTTTTATATCTTCTTTAGATAAAAGTATATTCAAGATATTTATCTGGTTCCTAATCAAATTATTTTTGTTGACTGTTCTGGAGTTTAACTTCTTGTGAAATATGTGATGTGTAAATATTTTCTCCCATTCTATGAGCTGCCTTTCCACAGTTATTAGTGCTTTTTGTTGTATAAAAATCCTTAATTTTAGTCTAGTCCTATTTGTTTTTTTCTTTTGATGTTTGAGTTCTTAGAGAACTCAAAGTGAAGAGATCACTACACTGTAGTGTAATGTTATGAAGCTTTTCTCATGTTTTCTTCTACAAACTTTATAGTTTTAAGTATTACATTTATATCTTTGCATCATTTTGAGTTAATTTTTATAAATGACTTTTTTTTAAAGACAGGGTCTTGCTATGTAGTTCAGGGTTGCCTGGAGTTTGCTGTGCAGCCCAGGCTGGCTGTCTTCCAAGTTCTGGGGTTAGAGGCATGTGCCACCATGCCTGGCTGTGATTTAAGGTTCAGGTTCAGTGTTAGTCTTATGATGTATATATCTAGTTTCCCTAATACCATTTGTTGAAAACATGGACCTATCCTCATTGAATGCTCTCAGTGCTTTTGTCCAAAATCAGTAGACTATATCTGCAAGGATTTATTTCTGTTCTTCATATTTCATTAACAGATTATCACCACTAAGTAACAAAGCCAAGATTGAAAAGCAGTATGTGAATAAAGTACAACCTGTCTTAGGACATTTCCCTATCATAGAAAGTAAGCTCCACAAGGAAAAAAAGTGTCTCTTTTGTTTACTATTATATTCTGAGTATTAAAAGCAGACAGTAGTTGATAATAAATAATATTTTTTGTTGAATGAGCAATAATATCTCTTGAAAGGCTGTTGTAAGAATTGAATTAAATATGATGTAAAGCACTGAGCACACTGTCTGGCACATAGTAAGTATGTAAGAAATTATAGTTATTTAGACTATTCCTCTTAATAATATAACTCCTGGAGCCAGGGAGATGGCTCAGTGGAATAAGAGCTTCCCTGGCAAGCTCAAGGCCCTGAGTTCAATACCCAGTTCCACTAAAAAA
>NW_004524777.1:4343926-4362806 GCF_000260255.1 Octodon degus
TTGTTTTACTTTATTTATTTATTTATTTTTTGGTACCAGGAATGAAACTCAGGACCTCACACTTGCCAAGGCAGGCACTATGCCACTGAGGTATATCCCTGGCCTAAGATCATAAACTTTACACTGATCCTTTTTTTGGCAGTACTGAGGATTGATCTCAACTTGAGATAGAGCTATATCCTCATCCCAGTTTTTGCTTTGCGATAGGGTCTTTAAAATTGCTAAATTGCTGAGGCTGTGCTCAAATTTGTGATTGTCCTGTCTTAGCCTACTAGAGTGCTGGGATTACAGGGGTATGTCATCATGCTTCGTAGAACCAATACTATTTAAAATGGATCTCAAGATATGTGGTGTCATGGGTGGTTGAGAGATGTGTGTGTGTGTGTGTGTGTGTGTGTGTTCACGCATAGGCACTTATACATGTGACAGTAGCATAAAACATCAATAAAGCAGATGAGGACATTAAGGATGATGAATAGTTTCCCAATGAAAATTTTATAATTCTGCTAGTAAATGTTTTTTTTTTAATTTTTTTTTATTTTTTTATCTTTTAGTAAATGTAAGACTAGTTTGTTCCACCCTGCTTCTAAGCCAAACCAGTCATGTTTATAAACTCATACTGTTGTTTACAAGGAAGTAAGGACAGGAAATGTAGGTGGTTCATCAGAGTCACTATCTTTTTCAGAAACTGACTAGAGAGGTATCTTTTTTGGCCATCTGTATCATCTTCATAGAAGGAGGATGGGTTTTGCTTGCATGTATGCAAGTTATTCTAGGACTCCCATGGGTACATTCTATCTAGATGGTGACAGGACAAGAACCTCTGACATTGCTTTATAGTTTGTTCTGATACTGGCATTGTCATGTTGAGTAAGGTACTTAAGCAAACCAAAAGTTATTGTTTATGTGAAAAGTGCAAATAATAACAGGCTGTTGAACTCATAGGGGTGATTATGACAATAAAGTAATATATGCAAATCACATAGAAAAAGTTTTGGCTCACTGTTTCTAATACCTATTGGTTTTTGTAATTAGTTATTGACTATTATTGTTACTAGTGGTATAAGCATATTACAAACTTGGATCCAGGTAACTGTGGACTGAGACCTATATGAACAGTGAGCTAAAATAAACCTTTCTTCCTTTTTTTTTTTGTATTTTAGGGAAGTGTCTATAGAGTGTTCAGGGTCTCGCTAGTACGTGGGATTCATAGTGATTTGCCTGTTTACAGCCTCCTAAGAGCTGGGATTACAGGCATGCTCCACCGTGCCCAGTCTCAATTGCCTTCTCAGCATGCGCCAGGGGTGGGGCCGGCACAGCAGGCCCAAGGATTGAACTCCCGGCCCCTGCCCCTGCTTGCAGGTGCTTTAATCCACTAAGCTATTTGGCTGGCCCTTCTTCCTTTAACTTTGGCTTATGGGTATTTTCTCTCAGCAATTAGAAAGTAACAAGACAGATTCCAGTGCCTTTGTAACTGGCTCATGGGAAGAGTTTGGACAGGTGTGGAGATGCACCTTAAGAAGGAGATCTGGAATGTTATAGGATAAATTTGATGGGAGATTCTAGTCAGAATCTAGAAGACCAGAATGGTAATAAAAATGCAGCTCATAAAGAGCAGGATCAAAAAGTTTCAGTTGGAAACAAAGACTGAATTAGGAATTGGACTCTAGGCCATGTTCATCATTTTTTGTCAAAAATTTATCTGCATTTAGCTCATTTCCAAAGACATTGTGGGAGGTTGAGATAAAGGGAAACATACTCATTAATATGGCAGAAGAAATTTCAAAGCAGTCTAATGTGGAGGCTGTGGTGTGGCTACTGTTGGGGGCTTTTACTCTGTTCTACTTGAGTAAATGACTAAGCAGAATGATTTTACAAGTTTTGAGTTTAGTCACAAAGGAAGCTGTAGTAAAGTTGATGGTCTTACAGATGGAGCAGGGAGAATTTAGTTTCTGAAAAGATAACCCCAAAAAAGCCAAATGTTTGAAACAGGATAACAGAAATGATGACCTGAAGAAATGATAAGAAACAACATAAGTCCAGCCTCTGCAGCCTCAGAATTGCAAAGGTGAAAGACTGTGCTTTGAGAAGAGAGCCTAGGGCCCAGTGTTACAGAATGGTGGCAGTCAAAGGATTTTTTCCATCAGGATTGGGTTTGTAGTGCTCAGCAGTCCAGGTGCATAACCCCTTGGCCAACAGAGAAAAACATCTGGCTACTACTCCAGCTGGTGGCCTATCTTGGTGTCATTGACATTGTGCTGGTTTTAGGTATATGTAGAATGGAAGAACTGTGGGTTTAGAAGATCTTCCACCCAAATTTTACAAGAAGGCCTGGGAGGCCAGGCAGTGGGCCCCTTTGGGGGCAGTATGAGAAGCTATGAATATGATAGAGGAGAGGCAGTGAAGATCCCTGAAGGTGGGAGAAGCCAGGAGGGTAGATTTGCTGAGGTATGCTTCAGGGAGTGAACAAAGCAGGCCTAAAGAGAATCTGTGAGAGCCACAGCCCTTGACCATGCCTTAGGGGTAAGGCCACACAAGCCCTTGGGGGTCACATCATGCTGCAGATTGCCTTTGATGCTGGACATGGAACATGGGATTTAATGTTTGCCCTGATGGAATTTTTTTTTTTTGCTCCGAATGCCCTCAGGGGTGGTTTGGCTGGCTGGAGTGTTGTGGGGATCGAACTACAGCAACCTGAGGCTGACCGCTTTGTGGAAGCAGCCACTTAAAGAACTGAGCAACGGCCAGGCCCCCTTGCCCTGATGGAATTTGGTGTTGCTTTGGCCACATTCTTTTCTGTATTCTTATTTGTACTATTAGGAATGGGAATGTTTATTTTGTGCCATTGTATGTTGGATGTGTTTAACTTCCTTTTCATTTTTACAGATGCTCATAATAGTTTGCCTTAAATCTCAGAGCAGACTTTGGAAGTGAACTTTTCGATAAGATATTTTGTCCCAGAAACAAGAAAATAACTAAGACATAAAATAAAAATGGGTAGGGAAACAATGCCATTTAGTCACAAAATTTCAGCTTTTGAAATTTTTGCAGGTCAACTGTAAAACTGATTACCAGTTTTACAGTTGACCTGCTGTGTGATCTAGAATTTGACTTGTTTGTTCTTTCATTCATAAAATGAATGAAATAATATTAGTAGTGCTCACTTTACAGTTTTACTATAAAACAAAATTGAAATCACATATGTAAAAATACTTGGCAAGCTGAAATATGGTGTTACATATTTTATTGATGTTTCCCCCCTCTTCTAGAGAACTGAGAAGAAGTGAAAATGGCTTATCAAAGTGATAAATCATTAATGTTGCAAATAGTACAAAGCAGTAGGAAGTTTTGAATTATTATTGTACCATTTGTTGAAGATTTTCTTTGTGCTTAGTTACTGGCCACATTTATACCTTGTAACAGGTTTAGCAGTAGGTAGGTAAGGAAAGAGGAATAAGATGGTATATTTGTGTAGCATTACAGATAAAATACTGGGTGCTTAGTAAAACTCAAATTTCCAGTAAACTGAATAAATTATTTTATTATATCTCATGTACTATTTGGAAAATACTTATAACTCAAAATCGTTCATCAGAAATTCAAATTTAACTAGATATTTCATATTATTAATTGCTAAATCTAGTTGTTCTATGAGATGGAAATTGGGGCTGGGGAGATGGCTCAGTGGAATAAGCACTTCCTTGGCAAGTGCAAGAGCCTGAGTTCAATCCCTGGTTCTGAAAACAAAACAAAACTATGAGATGGGAATTATCTTTAATTCATTATTTTGGTTGAACTGGGGATTAAACTCAGACCCTTGCGCTTGCCAGGGAAGCACTTATTCTACTGAGCCATCACCCCAGCCCTTATCTTTAATTCAAAGTGAATGGAAGGGGCCAGGGAGATGGCTCAATAGAATAAGTGCTTGCCTGGCAAGCGCAAGGGCCTGAGTTCAATCCCCAGTTCTACACACACAAAAAAAGGATGGAATAGAGAAGGTGAGCGAGAGCACAGTATGAGATGAGATCAGAAAAACAGAAGACTTTCAGGCCTTTTGAAGTCTTCAGGAGACTTTGTTCTTCCTTTTGAGGGTCATGTGATATAATGGGAGAATTTTTTTAAGCAATGAAGGAACATGTAAAATGTCACTGTTTATTTATTTAAGCTTCTGGTACTAGAATTGAACTCAGGGACTTTACACTAAGCTACATCCCCACCCCTTTTTATTTTCTTTAAATTTTGAGACGGAGTTTTACTAAGTCATTGTGTTGCCCAGGCTGGACTTGAACTTACAATCCTCCTGCCTTAGCCTTGTAAAGTGTTGAAATTATAAACATATGCCACTACACCTGACTTTAAATTTCAGTTTTGAAATACTACACTAGTGGATGTGGGAAGAGTTGATAGAGGAAGAAATCTTGGAGAGGTTAACTTGCCGTTGGTCACATAGCCTGTAAGTGATGTAGGCAGGACCGGAGTCTGATGCTGATGCCAAAACTGCTTTCCACAACTGAAATTGGAAGATGGCTTTGGGAAGTGAAAAGAGTGTGAAGACAGTCCCCTAAGGGATGGGTGGAATCTAGACATGCCCACAATTATTGAAGATACCTTGAATAAATGTTTCTGTTTTTGTTTTCAACTTTACTCAGAATGTTATTGGGGAAAATATAAAACCTGAAGAATAATCTAGGGGAGCTATGGAACATAAGCCCCAGCATGAGCAAGGATGGTTACTTCGTTTACCATTGTATCCCAGTACCTACAATAGTGTGTGAACATAAAAATATAGCTATTTTTATTACATATGAAAATGAACCAAAATACATAGAGCAACACAAAGAGCTAAACATGCTTTTAGGTGGCTATGAAATACAATATTAGATAATTTTTAAAAAAGTAAGACTAGAAGTCCCATTTGACCTGGCTATTCCCCTTCTGGGTACAGTCTGTCATAACCAAATCTTGGAAACAGCCCAAATGCCCATCACCTGAGGAATGGATTAAGAAGATGTGTTTGTTGTTTTTTTTTTTAATTTCTTTTTTTCTCCCCCCCTTAAATTTCATATTTATTTACTTATTTATTTTTTTAAATGGTCTTTTTTTTTAACATTTATTTATTTTGTGTGTGTGTGTGTGTGTGTGTGTGTGTGTGTGTGTGGCCAGCTCAGCCCACCAGGGGGCGGGGCTGGCTGGCATGTGGTGCTGGGGGATCGAACCGCGGTCCCTGTGCTTTGCCAAGCTTGTTCCAAGTAGGTGCTTCAGACCACTGAGCCATCTCACCAGCCCTATTTATTTATTTTTGGCAGAACCGGGGATTGAACTCAGACCCTTGTGCTTGCCAGGGAAGCTCTTATTCTACTGAGCCATCTCCCCGGCCCCTAAGAAGATGTGTTTATTTTTCATTTAATTAATTAATTAATTTATTTATTTATTAATGGAACTGGGGATTGAACTCAGGCCCTTGTACTTGCCAGGGAAGCGCTTATTCCACTGAGCCATCTCCCTGACCTGAAGATGTGTTTTTTGTTAAAAACAAAAACAAAACAAAACAAAAAAAACCCCCAAAGTACAGCACTACTCTGATGTAAGGAAGGGTAAACTTGAGACATTGCTGGGTAAATGGATGTGGTTTGTGACCGTACTGTTAAGTGAAATAACTTGAACTCACATGTGTAAATACTGCATTATTCTCTGATGTGAGAAGCTGAAAGTGTAAATGAGGACCAAAATGTGTAGTAGGAATTAGGAAATAGGAAGAAAATGTTCAAGTAATTAGGGGAATGGGGGGTTTGAAAAGCAAAGAAAGGAGAAGTAAAGTGAACAAAGGAGGAATAAATGGAAACAAAGCTTCTGTGAATGGGGAAGGGAAGAGATGCTGAATGGAGGGTAGGGGAATGAGGGAAACAGAATTAAGTTATATCATGTACAGGTACAAATTCTCTGTGACGTATGTGATCATTATATATACCTGAGATGGACCAATAAAATATGCATTGAAGAAAAAAAAGATGAAATACTTTGGTAGTTTCTAAAATGGTTTAAAAGACTTTTGAGTACCTATAATTGTGAGGCATGCTAAATAATAGCCTGGGTTATTTAGTCCTGTAGTCACACTCAATAAGAGAATGGCAGTTCTATTAATCTGAATAAAAGTGCAATTTTGTTCATTGTCTGGGGACTGGATGCTGAGAACCTCCTGAGTCAGTTTTTTAAGGTACAGCTATTATTTCTTTGCTTCTTCTGGCTTATAGCAAGGTTCCCAGTAGAATCATACTATATGGAAGGAAATCAGTGAAGTGGATATTCAGGGGTGAAGAAAGAGATAGTGCTCAGCTAAAAGAAATGTTGGGGGGCTGACCAGATCTCAGTGGATTAAAGTGCCTGCTTAGGCAGATGCAGGGCTCCCCCCCCCAACCTTACATGCTGTGCTGGCCCCACCCCCAGGGCTGAGACAGAGATTGAGACTGGACGTGGTGGCGCATGCCTGTAATCCTAGTGCTTGGGAGGCTGAAAACAGGAGGAGCACCACATGTAGACCCTGTTCTAAATACAAAAAAAAGTAAAGAAAGTTTTGGGGCCAGAGGTATATGGTACAAGCACTTGCCTGGCAATCATAGGGTCTTAAGTTCAATTCCAAGTACAAACAAAAAAAATACAAAAAACAACCTGCCAAAGAAAGAAAGAAAGAAAGAAAGAAAGAAAGAAAGAAAGAAAGAAAGAAAGAATTTTTTTTAAACCAGAGTGCTGGGGTTATCATTGCTCTACCTGTATATGAAATGAAACTTAGTGAGTTTGTGTTCATACCATAGAGAATACTTTCTGTTGGGTGAAGGTATGTAATATGAGAGAAGGGGAGTAGGACATTGTGTTATATACTTTGTGACTTTGAGCAAAATTTTAAGCCACCTAGTATTGGACAACAGCATCTTTCTTACCTCATAGATATTGGTAAGAGCAAAAGGAACTAGTAGTAGTTTGTTTATTCATTCAAAAAATATTTATTGAGTAACAACTTTGTGTCAGTTATTGTATATTATTACATGTTGTGTATATTATTGCAGCAAGCAAAATGGTGTTTCAGACACTGAAGTAACTTTTAAAATATATTTAATTTATTTATTTATTTGGTACAGGGTCTTGCTATGCAGCTCGGACTCAGTGATCCTCCTGTTTTCATCACTGGGATTACAGGCGTGCACCACCACATTCTTCACCCAGGGCCAGGGCCAGTGCAGCATGTGGTACTGGGGATTGAATGCAGGTCCTTGCATTTTCTAAGCAGGCACTGAGACCACTGAGTTATCCCCCAGCCCCTAAGGTAACTTTTAGTTTAATGGTAGAAACAGCCAGCATATGATTAAACTTGTGTTTACAAGGGCCTATGAAAAGTACCCTGAAAGAATGGCAGGGAAGAACCTGCTTTAATTAGAAGACTACAGCAGGGCTCAGTAAGGAAGTAGCATCTGTAACGAGGAGGAAGGCAAGACTGGAGTTAGAGCAGGGGTCCTATTACCAGGTAGTAGAAAAGCCTCAGCGAAAGTCCTGAAGTGAGGAAGGTCTTGGAATGGTGGGGGAACTACAAAAAAGGTGCTAGTGAGTAAGGGTGGAAGTTATGCCAAGTGACATTATGAAGTGAAGAGAATCCTCATCTTCCTGGCCATAGTAGCAGAGTTTGACATCTGTTGTAAGGGAAAAGTGCTAAGACTGGAAAGAGTGTGGCGTGGTGAAGGTCCAAGAGGATATCAGTGTGATTGGAACTTAGCATGAGTGGAGGGAGCTTGGCATGAGCAAGGAATTTCGGTTGGAGCCTAAGTAAAGCAGGAAGCCGTGCGAGTGGGAAGTTATACGTAGATGTGATTAGAACAGCTGTGGATTTTCTGAAAGATTATTCTAGTGGACGTGTGAAGGAAGCATACAGACTAGAAAGTAAGAGACCAACTGGGGCTCCCCGTCCCCCCAGGACGGATGTGGAAGTAGTGAAGGGGAAAAGATGTGAAGAGATGGGAATTTCATCTGGGACACAGCAGGAAGCACAGGGTTTGTGGCTTTAGGGCTCAAGCATATGGTCTTCTATGTACAACATGAGGAATACTGGGGGAGGAACAGGTGGGGTGGGGGTGGGATAAGGTGGATATTGGAATAAAAATTGTACTTTTGGCTGAATTTGTTTCTGAGAGGTATGGTAAAATAATGTTCTTTTAGCAATGTGATAAAAGTTGTCTCGGTGGCATGCTGGAGTGAAAACACTTTAGGATGGGAGACACTAAGAATGTTGTGTAAATCCCTGAGGGTAAACTATTGAGAAGGAAAGAATGGAGATGTAGGAGAGATAGATGGGCTTACCAAGAGGTAGTCTTTAAAAGGAGGAAGAGGGGCTGGTGAGATGGCTCAGTGGTCTAAAGCACCTACTTAGAACAAGCTTAGCAAAGCACAGGGACCGCAGTTCAATCCCCCAGCACCACATGCCAGCCGGCTGTGCCCCCTGGTGGGCTGAGCTGGCCACACCCCCCCAAATAAATAAATTTTTAAAAAAGGAGGAAGAAATGGGATACCGCATACAAGTACAAAGTTTGGCTGACACAGAGGAGAGGCACGCTAGAAGTGTAGCTCTCTAGTGTAATATTTAAGGCCTGGTTTCCAGTTTAATATTGCAAAAGTAAGTAAGAGGCAGGAAAGTGGCAAATATGTACTAATGGCAAGAGGGGAGTGCCCATCTGGGATGATTCTCTTCTCCATGAGGTGTGGGGCAAGATCATCTGTGTTAGAAGAGAGTGTTAGGAGGGTTTGAGGAGAGAAAAATATCTAAAATCGGTGTCCTGCTGAGCAACTTAATAAAGCAAAGTAAATCGAGGCCTGATGGTGCACACCTGTAACACCAGTGGGCTCAGAGGTTGAGGCAGCACGATTGCAAGTTCAAACCCAGCGTGGGCAATTGAGAGACCTAGTAAAACCCTGTGTTAAAATTTTAAAAATGTTTAAAACAGCAACAAAAATTCAATAGAAGGCCATGATTCAATTTTCAGTAGTGTAACAGAACAGACCAAAACAAAAATCTATCTTTACGCTGGTACTGTTGTTATATATCTGTAATTCCAGCGATGACAAGATTGAGGCAAGAGGATTGTTTTGAATTTGAGACCAGCCTGGGCAACCTGAACTTTCTTAGCAAAGCCCTTTTCCTGCTGTGCCCCTCCCTCCCCAAAAAATGTGGGAAAAAAGTAATATATTTCAAACGGGCAACATTTAGTACCTGCTTGAAGTCTGCGTGAGGAACCACTTAGACTGCTTCAAAGCTCAGGGGTGTCTTAGGACACCTGGAGACATGACCTGGCTTGTGTTGTGCAGGCACACAGTTATGTAACCATGACTTAGCACAGTGCAGCACACATGTGTTGATTATGACACTATGAAAGAATGTAAATATGAGGTAGCAACCTGTTTAAGAATCATACAGTAAATATTCAGGCAGCTCTGGCTCTGACTCTTGCGCTCTGCTCTGCTCAGTGCTGAGTGCTGTTGTTGCTGATGTCTTGCACATGTGTATTCTTTAACCTTGGGACCTCACCCTCAAAAAAATCTCTCTTGGGCCCCCTGAGTGCGCTGACAGTCTGTAGTCATGAATTTAAGTGCAACCTGTCAGCAAGATTGTGTGGTTTCCTCTAGCAACGTTCAGCTGATCAGGTGCAAATTCAGAGCATCAATGGCTGAATTTATTCAGGATTTGTAGAACTAAGTATTCTGACGGGGGGAAAGCGGTAGGTTGAGGAAGTGATTGTAATGCTAGACTGCAGAATATCCTGAATAAGGAAGGAAACAGTGGAAAGACAGTGAGAAAGTGGCAAGCTCAATGTACTGTAGTTTCAAGGAGGTTCTTTCATTTACTCATTTGAAAACGAATTTGAGGGGTTAATACATACAGGGTAAATATAAAAATATATTGACATTAAGTATAAATGTACAGCATAGCTATAAAAGACCGACCAATCAGTCAATACAGAAATTGAAATTATAATACAGAGGAGATAAAGGACAGGTGGAAAAAATAATCATTGCAGAAAGCGGAGAGAATTTTTGGTGCAGTTAAAAAAATGGGGGGGGCTTCCAAATTCTTCAGCATATTTCATATATGATCATTGCCAATATTTCGTAGAATTTGGTTAAATATGCCTAACAAAAAGCAGCTTAACTGTTGAAGAAGTTCATCCTTCTCATCTGTGATCCCACCCCCTGGCCTCCATGTACCTTGTGCAGTGAATAGTTTTAGAACTAATTGTTTAACCCATCCAACTCTCATGTCTGTTACTGTCAATCCACAAGACACCTCTAACTAACAAGACACCAGGCGCCTCCTGTACTGTCTCCCACTGATGCTGATGATCTGCTGCTTTGCACCGCAAAACTCCCTCAACCTCCCTGGGAGGTTTTCAAATTGTACTAAAAGGAGCATAGAAAAATGGGTTCAATTCTTTTCTTGGCTACTTCCTGCTGAGAGAGGGCAATGAAGAAGGTTTTTTGCTTGTTTGTTTTTGTTCTTTTGTTGTTTTGTAAGGAAAGCTGTTCAGAGTTGGATTCCAGTAGATGCCCAGGAGATGGGCCACTATTCATTCTTGGAAAAAAATCTTTGGACTAGGTTAATTATACATGGAAGAAAAAGAAGGAAAAAAAATGCCCCTTTAAGCATTAAAGGGGCCAAGAGGGGTAGGTGCCAATGAAGGGGAGGGGAAACAGATCATCATAGAGCCTTCAAGGGCTTTGGAAGCTCCTTCACAAAGGCCTTTGCCCTGCCTCTGATTGTTGTTCCTGGGGTAGAACATACATACTGCCCTGTGCCACTGTCAGGAGATCAAGACCTCTGTGGTTTTGGAAGACACCTAAAGCCAGGGTGTCTACTTGGTCTTGAATTGTCCTAGTTGGTCAGGGACTTCTTTGGGTCCCTCGCTGAGTTCTTACAGCCTGGTGAACTCTGAAAGAGAGCCTCCCAGGGCCCTGATTCCCACTCCAGTTGCTGTGATTATTCTGTGGGTGGCCATCAAGGGGACCACCCGATGGCAGGTTGTACCCTGACATGGGTTATAGGGGAGATAGGGATGGGTAGATCAGCTGTTGTTAAGGAAGGACGGGGTGGGAATGAGGGGACCTAATGGATGGGTTCCTGTCCAGTGAGTAGGTAGACAAATGTATGCCTTGTCTCAACACACCCAGAAGATGCCCATCTCCAAGGAAAGTCATCCCATGAGATCAAATCAGGACAGAAGGAGGAGGTCTGGGTATGAGTTAGGAAGTAAATGGAGGACTATCTAGAATTTATGCCACAAATGGAAGGAGGAGCTAAAAGTTGCAACTGTCCAGGGCAAAGGGGTGAGGGTGGTTGTAATACCACAAGACTTTGTTGGCTAAGAGCAGTAAAGTTTTGGTTTGGAAAGATTCTTTCATTAGATATATTGAGGTATGTCCATTTGGGGGCACCTTTATGGGCTGGGGAGTGTCTTTCAGGGAGTCCTTTTTCCTGTTTTGGCAACATTCAGATGTGGTAGCATTTCGACTGTCGTAGAGGGAAGTATAGTGAGTAGCTGTGAAACAGTTCCCAAGTGGTTAAAGCTGTGGTGATCTGAAGGTGGGAGGAGATACATGCATGGTAAGTAGCTTTGCAGAAGGAGGGGTGTAAAGAGCCGGCCAGGGTAAAGGATCTTGCCTGGTTCAAGAAGTGCAGAGGAGCAGCTTGGGTTGGATGGAGTCCACTTTGAGAGGGACTGGTTATGGCCCACTGTGGCAGTCCTTGAGCCTTTGACGGCTTTAGGGCCTCCTGGGTCCTTCAGCTAAGGCTGTGCCCTGCCCGGCAGAAGTGTTTATCCGTGTTCCAAAGGGAGCAGGGATTCCTGCGTCCGCTCTCTGTGAAAGGTGGAGGCAGACCAGAGGGGTGGTTGGATGGCGGGTTCCAATAAAGGTTTGGATGATTCAGGCCGTATGGTAAGAGTGTTTAATTGAGGTATCTAGGTAAGGTCTGTGTTGTGTTAGGAGAGCTCCTTCACCCATGAGAACAGCCAAGTTCCTATCAGGAAAGCCAGTGTGACAGGCTTCTCTAGGAGGCTCAACAGCAACCATCTTCCCCTCCAGGGTTCCTTTTATGCTATTGGCAACAATCCTCAGGCCTCCTACACCCAGCACCATGCTGATTCAGTTCAGCTGGGTGTTACAAGTTGACCATTAGTTAATCCACTACTGAGGAAGTCTGAGGTTGCTCTAGGAGTTGGTGGTTTGGCATATGGAGTATTGCGTGATACTCTTTATGTTCTTTTTTCTTTTCTTTTTAATGCCTGACCCTAAAACTAAGCCTGAGTTGTATGTGAGCCTATAGGAATTGGAGTAAAGGGGATGATCTGGCCTGGTGACACGAAAGGAAATTGTTTGGAAAGCTTTCAAGGTGGACCAATTTTTCATGGAGAAACAACCACTGTTCCTCTTTGTTATGCCTGTGATCTTTCAGTGGTTATTTCTTGGGGTAAGTGGAAAGCATAAGAGGGAACAGGAAACAGTGAACAGGGAGAGGGTTGGTAGCTGCCTGTTTTGCTACATTATCAGCCTCGGTATTTGCACAAATGATGTGTCTGAAATGTTTATCCTGAGTTATGCCCTTTGAGGCCCTTATACTGAATGACTACAGCTCTCTGGGTAGAAGAGCTGCCTCTACAATATCTTGAATTAGGGCCCATTTTGTATAGGGCTTTTTTATTTGCAGTTAGAAATCTCTTTCCATGCCATATTTGTGCATTTTAATGTAGGATGTTATATGCACATTTGGAGTCTATGTAAATATTGATGCTTTTCTGTTTCAGAGAGTGAGAGCTCTAGTGAGTGCCATGAGTTCTGCCTGCTGGGAAGTTGTCCTGTGGGGACTGAAAGAGCCATTTGGATTACTTCTTAGGGACTATAGGAGGATTGGCTATCCTGACAGCAGTGATGGTGTACCTTGCATAGAAAGAGATGATTTTTGTAGCATTGTTAGCAATAAATTGGTTGGGGGACCCTGGAATATGTTCTGAGGTTATGTGATGGATGCACATGATAGTAAAATCGAGTAGCTCAGTGCACTCAGGCTGCGTGTGGAGTCTATGGTGCAGAGTCAGGTACCTGGAGAAGGTTAGCAGGGTTTAGGAAGAAGCAGGGGCATGAGCAGCGAAAGTTAGCTGACCTTTGTAAGAGCTGCAGATTTAGGACTGGAACTGGCCTGAGTGCGAAGCATTAAAGCACCATGGCTAAGAAGGTCAGAGAGGTTGTGTGAATAACGTACCTGTAGGGAGTGGTGGAGAGTAATCTTCTGAGCCTCAGGGATACAGAGTGCAACTAACGCTAAGACCTGTAAACAGAAAGGCCAACCCTTTATTACAATGTGGAGCTGTTTGGATAAATTGGCAGCAGGCTGGAGGGAGTCTCCAGCTGGCTGTATAAGTAGTCTTAATGCTTATTCCTTTTGCTGGTTAGAAATAGAAAGAAAGGTTTATTAGGATTGGGTAGGGTCAAAACAGGAGCATTAAGGAGTGCCTGCTTGAGGGCCAAAAAGAAATGGAAATTAAATCTGATTCTGGTACTTTTTATAAGGGATCTCCATGGGGAGCCTCATACAGGGATTTTGCAATCAGTGAGAAATTTGGGATCCAAAGTCTAAAATAGCTAAGGAGCCCCAGGAAGAAAAGGAGATCTTGTTTTGTGGCATGGTAATGAAGATTGTTAACGGCCTGATTTGGGGAGATGGGTATGCTGAGAGTGGTAAGGGTGTGGTGAAGGCTTAGATAAGTGACTTCTATGTGCCACTGGGGCTTTGTGCTCTGAAACATGGTGCCCCTTTTTTCAAGAATTTAAGAAAGGGGATAGTGTAGAATATAGTATAATTTTTCCTGTTGTTGTTTTGATGGAACCGGGGATTGAACTCAGGATCTTGCGTTTGCCAGGCAAGCTCTTATTCTACTGAGCTATCTCCCTGACCCCCATAGTATCATTTTTCAATGGGTACAAAGCAGATGTTCATCAACATATTGGAACAGAGGGCTGGGGTAAGGCCAAGGGATTGGAGATCAGTTTGTAATGCTTGGCCAAAAAAGTGAGGATCTACCAAAATGCCTGGTGAAGAACCATCTATGTGAGTTGTTGCCTGAACAGACATATGGCGTCTATCCACGTAAAGCCGAAAAGATTTTTGCATTCAGGGATAAGAGCAATATTAAACACGGCATCACTGAGTTCTAAAACAATAAAAAATTGAGCATTAGGGGGACAAGGAAGAGGAAGCGGTATGGGTTGGGGACCACCAGGTGAGTGGGAACAGTAGTTTCATTAATCTTTCAGAGATCTTGCACTTATTGGAAGGAGCCTTCAGGTTTGTTTTTGTATGGTTTTTGAGACGGGATTTCACTATGCAATTCAGGCTGGCCTCTAACTCACAGTTATTCTCCTGCCTCAGTCTCCCAGGTGCTGAGATTACCAGGCCCAGCCATTGTTTCTTTTTTTTTTTTTTTTTTTAAATAGGAAGTATGGGAGTGTTATTGCTGTAGTCAGTAGAGATAAGAATTCTGGTTTGAAGAAGACATTTGATAAATGCCTGGAGGCCAAGATGGCCTTCAAGGCAGGGCTCAGGGGATATTGGTTGACAGTGACAATTGGAGCAGGGCCCCTCAGAGCTGTTTGCAGAATTTAGTGGTCTAAGGCTATGGAAGGGATTTTTTTTAATAGATGAAAGAATAGGGTCAACTTTTGATTTGATGAGTTGGAGCATTTCAGAGGGGAAGGTATCATTAAGGAAGAGACTCATTAGTGGGTACAATTGGTAGGCTATGGAAAGGCTGAGAACAAAGTGAGGGAGTACAGATACATGTGTTGGAGGAGTTCTGTTCCCCAAATCGTAATGGGTCAGTGGAGGATTAACAAGAATGAGCAAAAGTTATATGGCCTAAAGAACAATACATGGGTAGAATCGTGGTTGGTGTTTCTATTAGGCCCTTCATTCCAACAACCCTAGTAGAGGCGGGACAGGAGGTCCCAAATATTCAGTAAGTACAGACAGGCTGGCCCTTCATTAGGCCAGAAAGGCAACCTGTGCCCCTCAACCCCTCCCTGCTACCACAATTGTTTCTAACCTTCCTAGCAGGTGGATGTTTGGGAGGGGCCTCGTAGATAAGTCAAGTCACCTGGAGCAGAGAAACCTCAGAGCAGGGGCTGAAATTCCCAAGGGTAATCCATTTTCAAGTGACCCTACTTTCCTGAGATCCAATGTAGCTTTTTTTTTTTTTTTTTTTTTTTGTCGTTTTGAGACAGGGTCTTACTATGCAGTTCAGGCTGCCTTTGAGCCCATTTTGTAGCCCAGACTGGACTATATTTAACAATGGCCTCTGAGAAGCAGTTCATCAAAAGGGCTGGGTTTTCATTTGTCCATTGAATGATTTTTCGGGGACACTCATAGTTGCCTCTGACTTTTTTCCTACTCCTCCCCAAGAAGCAAGTGATCATTTGATTGCGATTTGTCCTATCAGAGTCACCAGGTTGATATGTGCACTCAGAGTCTTGGATTTCCATTATGGAGACCCCATGAATGCCTTGGCCTGACTAGTCAAGGCATAGAACTCAATCATGTCATTTTCAGCCACCTGCCAAATGTGCACCTTTTTCATCAGCAAAGGTGGGACAAGAGGATAAGTCATATGTCCCTCCCAAAGAGGTCATATTTGAGTGAGTAGCAGAAATCTTTTTCTGAATTTATCAGGATTTTATGAGAAGGACCCCATTGTTTGTTGGAAACATTCTAGATCAATAATTGAGAAAACCATGAAGGCAAATGAGCTCTTCAATGCCTGCTACTTCAGGAAAGAGTAAGATGGGATGAGAAGCGGTCTTGGAAGGTACTGGGTGAGAAGAAAGAGGTGAGAGGGCATTTAAGTGAGAGCAAGGGGAGTGTTTGAGGAGGGAGCTTTGGTTTAATGTCTTCTTTTAATCTCAATTTGGAAAGGTCATCCAGGAGACAGCTGAGGGGGGTGCCTCCTGAATGTTTTTGAGGGAGAATTGCCTGTCCTGGGGGGGTGAGAAAGGCAGTCAGGGTCTGGACACTGCTCACTGGGATGTCTCCTTATGATTGGTTTTCTCACAAGGGTCCATAGGCTCACAGAGCCAGATGAATTTGTCCTGCATGGAGTGAAAGGAAGCATCTTCTCTGGTCAGAGTGCAGGAGGCCCTCCTTTGTGGTTTTCTCAAATAGAGCACATCGAGGAAGGAAAAAGGGTTGGGAATGAAAAAGGGGTGATGGTAGATTGGCTTTCTTTGGGCACCAATAGAAAGTCAACTGGGTCAGGATCTTATTCTCATAGGAGTGGCGATGAACTAGCATCTGGTGGTAGATGTCCGGTTTGAGGTTTTGCAGGATGGTCCAGGCACTGGAGTTCATGAAAAACATGGGTTTTGGGAAAGGGCAGGGAAGGGAGAATCGATTACTGATTGGGTGGTTAGGGTTTGAAAGCTGCCTCTGGGGACACAGGGCTCACTGAAGTGTAGCCTCAGCCAGAGACTTTATAGCCCCACCACACAGGACAGTCAAGCCAGTGATTCCAACTCTTTAGGAAGGAGGGGAAATGGGGTGAAAAACAGGAGGTTCTTGGAATCTAGGAGGAAGCCCAGGATGAGCTGCCACTGCCCACTGATTCCTAGGTTGCAAAAGAGCCCCTGATCTCAGATCCCGCTCCTGAGCTTTGGTACTAGATGAGTGTGAAAGAAAGGACATGAATTAAACAGTCTGAGCAGGTTTACTGCTAACCCTGCAAGGGACCTGTCTGTGTGAGCAGAACAGAGGTGTCTCTTACAGGCTAAGAGGGAGTTATAATAGTGTTTTTGGCAGACTTTTGAATGAGTGGGTTAGAGAAATGCAAGTTTATGGCTTGCTGGTGTGTCCTTTGTGTCCTCTGTAACCTGCTGACTTGTCCATGGGGGACTGTTTGTCATCTGCTGACATATCATCTGTGAGCTACAGACTTGGCCTTGGGGGACTGTGCATGGCTTGCTTACATATTCTCTGTGACCTACTGACATGTGCTCTGTGACCTACGTAAAATGAAGCCTCTGATGGTGCGTGGGTGCAACTGGCAATGTCCCTGTCTGGTCCCTATCGACATGAATACATTACAAAGTATGCATACTGCACTTTAATTACAACTTCATTTTCTGGTAAATTTTCCCAAAATCAGACTGCTAGTCACAAGTAATCTACTCACCACAATAAATTAAGTTTTTATGCTCTATTTTAATACAGAAATTCTTGTGGAGTTGGAGACAATGGATGACCTAAGTGATCTCACTTTTGTTCCCAAACCTGTCGGTACATCACAGTCACCAGAGAAGCTTTTTGTTTTGTTGTGGGTTTTGAGACGGTGTCTTGTCACTGTGCTGAATCTGAAGGTCCTCGAAGAACCTATCCCTCCCTTGTATAGTAAGTTTGCAGACTTGTTGCTGTGTTGTGGGTCCAGCAGATAGATTCCATGCTCTTGTGGATGCAAAGAATGGATGGCAAGTGCAGAGCCCATGGTAAATGAAAAGCAGCTACATTTATTGAAGATGTGCATGGGGCTGGTCCATCCCATCAGAAATAAAAAGGGGGGAGTGGACAGAGAACTGGTGTCAGGGCAACAGGAAAGCATTGAAAAGCACAACCCAGGTGTCTCTCATTGGGTATTTGGGTAAAATCAACAGGAATGATTGACAGGTGCTGAGGCATCTTTGGGGGCTTCTCCTGCCCAGGACTTTCCCAGAATTCATTCTAATTAAATCATAAACATGAGTTGCAGTCCAGATTTATGAACCATTAATAAGGTTTGGGTGAGGAAAAGTTTATTAATGGTCAGGCCAGGAGATCTAAGGAATATGTGGTCTCACCTAGAGCTTTGAACAATTACTGGGCCTTTGTTGTTTTATTTTCTAGTTTTCTCAAAACAGTGGAAAACCCCAGACTGAATTGGGTGGAGTGGAGTGAACCCCCATTGTACTGTGTGGAATAGGCTTGCTGCATCAATAAGAGACAGAAGGGTTTATTAGAGGTTTTAGGATGCACTCCAGAATGCAGTGCAGGCCTTGAGCTAGGATGAGGCTAAGGTGCGATTTTCTCATGCTACTTCAGGTCCAGGATCATGAGACACTAGCTGTATCCACGATACCAGGCATGTTTGATCCAGTGGGATCAAAGTACTGCGCCTGAGTTATACTGCACAGTGGCAAGCAGGTGCGATGTCTGTCCTGGCCCCGAAGATCGGCCTCTGGGTCTGTCTCCCAAAAAGTGGGTGATGACATGGCCGAGGCGACTGGTGACTAGAAGTGTCTGAGGATTACAATGAAACTGACCATTCAGAACAGACAGTCCTAGGTTGAAGTGGTTCCTTCTGCCTCTGTGCTGATCATCAAAGCCCTCAAAGGGCTGCCAAGAGACTGATGTGGCTTGGGTACCTTTTTTTTTAAACTTTTCTGATTGCTCTTGGTAGGATTTCTATTACTTTATGAAGTAGAACTGGTGAGAATGGGTGCCCTTGTATCACATCTTAGTGTAAAAGTTTAAAATTTTTTCTCATTGATTTTAACATTAGTGGGGAGTTAGGAGTTTTTCATAAACAGTTTTTATTCTGTTAAAGAACTTTTCTTCTGCCTCTTAACTGTTCAGAACCTTTTTGAAGGAAGGATTGTGGGGGTCAGGCATGTAACCCTAGCACTCAGGAGCTGAACCAAGAAAATCAAAAGTTCGAGGTCAGCCTGGGCTACAGAACAAGACCCTGTCTGGTAGGAGAGAGGGAGAAGGAGAAGTAGAAGGTAAGAGAGAGGGAGAAAGGGAGAGAGAGAGAGAGAGAGAGAGAGAGAGAGAGAG
>NW_004524777.1:4362906-4365708 GCF_000260255.1 Octodon degus
AGAAGAAGAAGAAGAAGAAGAAGAAGAAGAAGAAGAAGAAAAGGAGGAGGAGGTTGAGGAGGAGGAAGAGGAGAAGGAGAGGAATGATGTTAGGAAGGAAGGAAGGAAGGAAGGAAGGAAGGAAGGAAGGAAGGAAGGAAGGAAGCCATCCAGGCAGGCAGGCCTTTAGCTTTACTGAATGCTGTCTCTGCATCAACTGAGTTGCTTGTGTCCTTTGTTATCTTTCCTTCTATTAATGTGGTGTATCACACTGATGGATTTGCATATGTTAAAGCTGCTTTTCATTCCAGAGATAAATCCCACTTGGTTATGATGTATAATCTTTTTGATAATGTTGTTGGATTCACTTTCCTAGTATTTTATTGAAGACTCTTGCATCAATATTCGCTGGAGAGATGGGCCTGTAGTTTTATTTTTCTTGTGATATACTTGTCTGGCTTAGGTATTAAGATGACGCTGGTATCACAAAATATGTTTGCAAGTATTTCTTTTTGGCTCTAATTTTCAGAAGAGTTGAAGAAATATAGGAATTAATTAGTTCCTCTTTGATGTTTGATAGATTTGTGTATGAAGGCATCTGATCCTGGGCTTTTCTTTGTTGGGAGGGTTTTAATTACTGTGCTTCATGTTATGCATCTCTTCAGGCCTTATGTTTCATTCTGATTGGATTTTGGTAGGTTGTATTTTTCAGGGAATTTTTAATTTCCACTAGGCTATCCAATTTGCTGACATGTAATTGTTTATACTAGTCCCTTTAGATATTTATGTTTCATACAGTGGCATGTACCTTTAATCTCAACACTCCTGGAGGGTGGAACAAGAGGATGGAGCCAGCCTGGTCAACCTAGCCAACTTAGTGAGCCCCTGTCTAAAAACTTAAAAAGGTGGGAGGGCTCAGGAGTGCGAGCTTTGGGTTCAGTTTGCAGTCTACACCAAAAAAACCCAACCAACCAACAAAACAAATAAGCCTTCTTAGGTGTCTACTTTAATTTGTTGATTAACTTTTTATTTAGTATATTTGAATCTTTTCCTATTTTTCCTAGAGTAGTTAAGCATTTGCCACTTGTATTTTTTTTAAAAACTACTTAGTTTAATTTTTTTAATAGTTTTTATGTTCTCTATTACTGTTCAGGAATTTTTTTTCTTTGTGCTAAGTTTGGGTTTCATTTTTTTCTTTTTCTATTGAGTTTTTAATTCCCTGAGTCATACTGTGAGATTATTTATGTGGGCTCTTCTAAAATAGACCTTTTTTTTGCTAAAAATTTTGCTCTGTGTACTACTTTTGCTGTATTGCATAGGTTTTGGTATGTTTCCACTGTTTTGTTCCTCAGGAATTTTTAAATTTTCTTTTTCTTCATTAAACCATTGGTTGTTTAGGAACATATGGGAGTTTTTTTAGGCTTCCTCTTTGATTTATTGGACCTATGTATTGTGTTTTCAGCCTCAATCTCATTCATTTCCACTGATATTTATAGTTTCTTTCTTTCTAGTAGTTTTAGATTGGGCTTTTTCTTCTCTTTCCATGGTCTTGAGATGTATCATTAGGTTATTCATTTGGAATCTCTATTTTTTTATGTGTACATTTACAGCTGTGGCCAAGGCAAGGTCATTTTCCGGAAAGGGTAGAGCTGGGGAATTTATTTTGAGGACTTTGAGGAGAGTGCCTTTAATTCCAGATAGTTTGAGGCTGAGCAAGCCAAATCATAAATTTGAGCCCTACATAGGCACCTTAGTTAGAATCTGTTAATAAGAAATACACACACACACACACACACACACACACACACACACACGTTGTGTCAGAAAGTAAAAAAGAGAACCAGAGATAGTGGTAAGTAGTGCATAGGCTTGTGCTGCAGATAGTGATTTTGTTTTTAGCTACTAAAACCAAGCTGCTTGTTGTGTTGTGTGATTTTCCCTATAACTGGCTACTTAATTTAGGCTCAGAGAATATGGATAGCAGGAAAGATCAGTGGCTAGAATTTGATTAGATGAATATCAATAACATCACAATGAGACAAGAGATTTCCTGGGTTTGTTAATGGTATTACAACTGTGACGTACTATGGAGTCTAAAGTGGATAACAAGGCAGGTGAAGAAAGTTCTGCTGAATGGGGAGAAAATAGAGGAAGAGGGAAGCAGTGAAATGAAGTTTTGATGAGCTGCAATGGGTGATGGTGAGAGTAGCAGACAAGAGCCACGCTGTAAGCTTGTCATCAGACAATGTTATGTTTGAACTGCTTTGGAGATAGAGTGATGAAGTGTAATGCTGAGTTGATGGCTGATAGGGAATGGAAGGAGAAAGTCAATGGAAATGAGGTTAAGGAACTGAAAGGTCAACATTAAAAATGCTTTACTAAGTTATTAAGTTTGCTTTCTTTCAAATTGCAATAAAAATACAACTTACACCCAGGCACTTTGCACTGTATTTAAAAATACCATTTACAGCCTAAGTTTTTGGAGGAAGGTGAATACATTCTATAGTCTGAGGCATTTGTGAGAGCTGACAGTGTTCAGTAACTATGTCCTCCAGAGTCCATAATTGTACTATGAAATTTATTATCTGAATGAAGCTTTTTCTTAGGTTGAAGATTGGATCTTTATTAGTGTTCACAAGAGACACATTTAAATGTCAACTGTAGGATAGCTATTCTAGGCTATTCAAAGTCCACTCTCCAAGGAATTTGAAGAACTCTCAGATGGGTATGTTAAATTGTCTGTTGCAATCAAAAGATTTGTGACTCTCTTCCTCACTGGTATCCCCTTGAGTTGAGATATGCTCAGGTTTCTTGTGATATATA
>NW_004524777.1:4365808-4374735 GCF_000260255.1 Octodon degus
TATATATTTGCCTGAGGACATGTAGCTCATGGAAGAGTTCTTGAAAAGCATGGATGAAGCCCTGAATTTCATCCCAAGCACCAAAATTTCCTCAAACTATGCTGTTCTTTCAAACTACTCTCTCTTAAACTCTCTGCCTGCTTTCTTGTTATATTTACTTTTTTCTTTCTTTATTAGAAAAAAATTATTAAAAACCATTGCAGGGAAAAGAGCCCTAATCCTTACCATTACAATAGACAGCTTTTGGCTTAGGGTTATACATTCTCTTCTTTATGTGCATATAGAACTTTCTTCATCATTTTTATCATGAAGTACATAGTATATGGATAGGTTTGTTTCTTTGTCTGCCAGTGTCACTTCAAGATGGGCTCCATGATTAAATTCCAGACAGATGAATGGTATATATTTTAAACTTGTACTTTGGATTTTTCTATTTAACAGATAAAGCATTTTCAGTTTTTAAATTCTTTATAATATTTTTTTAAAAATTGTACTGCTGGGGGATTAAACCCAGGGTGGAGCTCTACCATTAGACTTACAATTTTTTTTGTTTTTTAGTTTTGAGACATGAGCTCATTAGGTTGTCCAGGTGAAATTCAAGCTTGCAATCTCTTGCCACACCCTCCCTGAGAGCTGACATTACAGGTGTATCCAGCTTCACAAAGTAATTTATTATTTTCTGGAGTTTAACAAATCTTTATTGGTGATTAGATGTTAAGAATTTGTAACAATATAAAATCGAACTTTCAGCAAAAATTAGGTTCAAGTATTTTTGTAGTTTTTTTCTTATTTATTTATTGGCACCATTGTTTTCACAGTGATTATATTTCTATGTGGCACAGAAGTCAGTTTTGAATATTCTCTTGCTGTGTCTTAACTAGCCCATAGGGTATAACATTGGTTTGCAAGAATTCATCCCATTCATTTCTATTGAAAATTTGTACTTTAGTATAAAAGTAGTTAGCTGTGTGTGTCAGTAACTACACCTGTGGGATTAGGAAGCAATCTTCCTGTTTTCAGCCTGGTAGAAAGGTGTAAAACTAGACTTCTACCCACATAATCCTCTCACAGGTTTTGTGTATGTTTACCTGAGCACCACAGGTGGGTAAAATATACCCATACCACTCTTCTATTATGTAAACATGTATTTTATCATAATGGAATGTGAGTGTGACTCATAATAGCTGCACCTGGGGAAAGGAAACCCCATCTGTGCATTCACCTACTTGTCAGATGAATGGCAAGGTGTGTACAGGAGTTGCAAAGTGACAAAAGGTGAGTTTTATCCATGAAATGCTCAGTGCTCGATTTCTGTGCATTTAGGATTTGTTTTTAAAAAAGTTTTCATTTGATTTTTCTGGTAGAAGTAGCCCAGTTCAGTACAGTGGCACATGAAAAACCAGATTTGCAAGTTTTGGAGGAGGTTGAAAGTGAATCATCAGATCACTCATCCATGGATGATGAAAATAAGAATGACTTTGATGTTGGCCATGTGAGCCAAAGTTACTGTGACAGAGAAATGGAGCAAGAATCGATCAGTACAGACACAGGGAATGGCGACTTCCTTGATTCAGATGATGAAGAAAACAGCAATGTGAGTACATATGTGACTAGTTGAAATGGTACAAAATGGTCATGCAGCCAAAGGGAACAATCCAGTGTTAGAACTCAGTCTGAAAATATAGTGAGGATCTTGGCAGGGGTGAAGCCTTTTGAATGGAATGCCAGCCCTTCCACTCAATGTTGGAAACTGTAACAGACAAAATGCTATAAGATGTTGTCAAGGGGCCAGGGAGATAGCTCAGTAGAATAACGCTTGCCTGGCAAGTGCAGGGTCCTGAGTTCAATCCCCAATACCACAAAAAAAAAAGTCATATGCACAGATGTTGAAATACAAGTAAAACATCCTGTATACAACAATAGCCATAACTCAAAAAAATTATTTATGATGACACTTCACTAGCCTGAACTGAAATCTTCCATAGGTCTGCTGCACTTAGCAGGACTTTCTCATGGCAAGCACAAGAATACAAAAGACTTATAGAAAATCAATAGGTGTGGTTGTGAGGTTTATAGAATAACACACTGGGGAGATTTGGTTTCCTTCAAAATTACCTAGATTTTGATGATAAAACTCATCAAGAAAGAAGAATTGATAATCTGGTTGCTATCTGTTTATTGAGAGATTCATGGGTAATTATCAAACAATTTACATACTATCTAAATAACATCTTGCAGCATTTCATGGTCACTGTAGCTTCAGGCAGTACATGCAAAAAACACTTTCAAAATAAATGTAACTTTTTTTTTTGGGGGGGGCGATACTAGGGATTGAACTCATGACCTTGAACTTGCCAGGCAAGCACTTATTCTACTGAGCTATCTCCCCAGCCCTAAATGTAACAATTTATGGCCTTGTAGATACAAAGACCTGTTATACTTGCAATTCAGAAATTTATCCTGGAACTCAACCACCAGGTCCTTATTTGCATATTAATAAAACAAATGATGTTAAGAGTAGACACCTTGGGACCGGGGAGATGGCTCAGTGGAATAAGTGCTTGCCAGGCAAGCACAGGGGCCTGAGTTCGATGCCCGGTTCAACAAAAAAAAAAAAAAAAAAAAAAAAAAAAAAAAGAGTAGACACCTTGCTCCCATCTCCCAAACTAATTGGAATGTGACATTCAACAGTTGGTTTCCAATTGATATTACATGTACTAACAGTACAAGTCAAACAGTGTAGGAACTATATGGAAGAACAAAGCAAAAATTATAAATGGAATGTTGCAATTTTAAAACAGAATTATATAGTACAATCTTTGCATTTCAGAAATATATAAAATTGACCTCATACTGGTACTGCTGGTACCAGTGCACCAACAATGCACCATATTTGAAGTATTGATAGGCAAACCGTGACAGAATGGAAGCTTTGGATAGAAATGTTCTACAACAAAAACAAAGTCAAAAGTAGATGATGATAGGGCTGGCCAAATAACTCAGTGGGTTAAAGTGCCTGTAAGCAGGTACAGGGGTCAGGGGTTCGATCCTCAGGCCTGCTATGCTGGCCCCATCCCCAGGGTGCGCTGAGACAGCAAGTGAGACTGGGTGTGATGGTGCATGCCTGTAATCCCAGCTTGTGGGAGGCTGTAAACAGGCAGATCACTATGAGTTCGATCTAGTAGTGAGACTCTGAGTACCCTGTAGATACTTCCGTAGAAGACAAAAAAAAAAAAAAGTAGATGATGATGAGTTATGTAGCAACTATGATGTCAATCAAAACAGAAAGCATTAAAAAAGACCAAAGCATTGGACAATGGTTATGTTTTACTTGATTCTAAATATGTGTGGCATAAATAGATAGTTTACAAAAAATAAGAAGTGCAAAATACCATGGAGAAATCTTAGCTGATTGAAACTGGAACTCATAAAACATCATTTACAGAAGAAGAAAAGCAAAATGCTTCTGAACCGGAAACTACATTTAAAAAGTGTGGTACCAACTGGTGAAATGACAGGTGATCAGGCAAGTCCAGCATCACAAAGATTTATTATAACAACATAAAGTGCTGGGGAGATAGCTCAGCAGCATAAGTGCCTGTGTGGCAAGCGCAAGGCCCCAAGTTCGATCCCTGGTACCCAAAACCAAACCGAAGCACAACATAAGAAAAAAAAGATGTGTTCTGTGCCTTATAAAAATTATGTGAAGGCAAAACATATGTGCTATCAGTATGATACTTGTGTATGAAACCTAGTTTTCATGTATGAAGACTGTCTTGTGTGTGACAATTGAAGCAAAGATTATTTCTGTGGTAGACTTGTTTGCATTTACATTTCTGATGTTATTTTTTAGGTTTGTAAGCAATAGCTGATGTGAAATGTTAATGTCTGTTCTAAGTGCTGATTACATATTTGATACTTTATTTTATTGACATCTTATTTTCCTGCTAAGTGCACATTATACGCAGATCCTGACAAAATAGGAAGACGAGAGTTGACAAAAATGGCCTTTCACATAGGAAGGGAAAGTTAAGCACATGTCCTGTTACTGTAAATGAGATTCTTGCATGGAACATGCAGTCATTATATGTGAAACTATCTTGGGTGTGACAACTTAAGCAAAGATTATTTTTTGTTGTAGAATTTGATTGGTATTTTCATAGTACTTCATAGAGGAATTTATTTCAGAAACTGTCTTTTAGGTTTTATATGCAGGTAGGCTGCTGATGTGAAAATGAGCAATACATATTAGGGTTATTTATTTATTTATTTATTGTCTTTTAGGGAAGGGTCTACAGGGTGTTCAGGGTCTCACTAGTAGATTGGACTCATAGTGATCTGCCTGTTTAGAGCCTCCCAAGAGCTGGGATTACAGGCGCGTGCCACCATGCCCAGTCTCAATTTCCGTCAACTGCCATCTCACTGGAAATTTCTCCCATTGTTAATGAATAAAAATTACATTTTAAAAAGTTTGCTTTGTTTCAAAACATGGAAGTGACTTTGGATTTGCTATTGATTGGACTTAAATCCTGCCTCAAATCTTTTGTGATTTCCAATTGCACCAAATTCAGTAGGCAGATTCTACTGGCCTTTAACAAAATGAGCTCTGCCTGTTTCATCAGCTTTATTCTTCACTCTTCCTTTACATATTTCAGATAAAATGGCTTGCTGCTCCTTGAATTTCATGTTTAATAGCATCTAACATGTGACATCTCATGCTCATTTAGTATAGTACAGTTATTGAGAATATGGACTGGGGGCCAACCAGATAGCTCAGCAGATTAAAGTAGTTGCTTAAGGAAAAGGCAGGGACCAGGGTTCGATCCCCCCATGTGCTGTGCGGGCCATGTCCCCAGGGCATGCTGAGCTGGTGGTTGAGACTGGGCCCTTAATCCCAGCACTTAAGAGGCTGAAAACAGGAGGATCACTGTGAGCCCGATCTGTGTAGTGAGACCCTGTAGACCCTGTCCTAAATACAAAACAAAAAAAAAATTTTTAAAAAGAGCATGGACTGCTGTTGAACACACCAAGTTTAAATATGTTTTTATTTCTTATTGTAGTTTTGGGCAGTTTACTCCATATTTCAGTTTCCTATGTATGAAATAGGGATAACAGCAACCCACCTTAGGTGTTTTGAGGATGTTTATATGTAAAGCACATAAACAGCACCTGAATGGTAAATGTTTTAAGTTTGTTTGCTTGTTTGTTATTGTTATTATCATCTCTATCCTCCTACAATATCAGGTCTATGAGGGCAGGGATTTTTATGCTTTGGTTATTGCTCTATCTCCAGTGCCTGGCACATAATAAATGCTCTGAAGATACATGTGGAGTAAATGAATGTAGTTTCCTCAGCCGAAGTTGTCTACCATTGCTGGTCCTTCTCCCTGTTCTCTGAAGAACCTGTCTAACCTACATTGCTCCTCATGAATGATTCCAGGGAACACTGTGATTTTTCTGATCCTTCTTCCGAAACTAATTTTAAAGCTCTCATTTCTTTAAACTCCTATAATATCTTATTTGTTTTTCTTACATCCCTTGTATTTCTTTACCTTTTATCTTAGTCATTTGTATCTAATCTTGCTTAGTAAATAGGATCTGAAAACATGAAGCATGTCTCACTCATTGTGTCCCTTGTGGTTCTAGTGTAATGTCCTGAACATGGGAGATCCTCAATGCTTATTAAATCAAATTTATTCTTTTTTTATACATTTAGTTTTATATGAATATTAAGATGTCTAAGTCATGTCTCTCACATATTATGTCTGTAGTCTGTCTGTCTGTCTATCTATCTATCTATCTGTCGATCAATCTATCTTTTTTGTACCAAGAATCAAACTCAGGACCTTGAACTTGCCAGATAAGTGCTTAAGTGACTTTGCTATCTCCCCAGCCCCATATTTCTTAGGTATTCTAAATGTTTGAGTTTAGAAAGACTACTTTTTTTCATTTTTATTTATTTTTTTTTAATTTTTTTAATCTTTATTTATGTGTGTGTGTGTGTGTGTGTGTGTGTGTGTGTGTGTGTGTCCAGCTCAGCCCACCAGAGGGCGCGGCTGGCTGGCATGTGGTGCTGGGGGATTGAACCATGGTCCCTTTGCTTTGCTAAGCTTGTTCAAATAGGTGCTTTAGACCACTGAGCCATCTCACCAGCCCCATTTTTTTCATTTTTTGATCCTCTTGTTTTCAGCCTCCCTAGCACTGGGATTGCAGGCATGCACCACCACACCTGCACTCATTGGCCACCTTAGTGAGCCCCAATGGGGGAGCCAGCATGGCATGTGGAACTAGGAATTGAACTCTGGTGCCTGCGCTTATTGAGGCAGGCACTTAGTCCACTGAGCTATCTTGCCAGCCCTAGAAAGACTACATTTTATTTGCAGTGGGGGCCGGGGATATGGCTCAGTGGAGTAAGTGCTTCCCTGGCAAGTGCAAGGACCTGAGCTCAATTCCCAGTTGTGCCAAAACCCCTCCCCCCAAAAAAAACACCCTTTTTATTTGCAATCGTAGAAGTAAATTTGTCTTATCTGAACTTTGTTTCAGGGGCTGGGGAGATAGCTCAGTAGAATAAGAGCTTGCCTGGCAAACACAGGGCCTGAGTTCAATCTCTGGTTCTGCCTAAATAAATAAATAAATAAATAAATAAATAAATAAATATTTTACCCAAATTTTGTTTCAACTGGTTGAATTTTTTTTTTTTTCCGGAACTGGGGATTGAACTCAGGCCCCTGCGTTTGCCAGGTAAGCGCTTATTCTACTAACCTATCTCCCCAGCCTCACTGAAAACTTTTTACAAGATCATTAAATTTTTCTGAGCATATGATTCTAAGGGGAAGACTTATCAAAAATGGTAATATACAGCTGGAATTCAGTGGTCTAATAAACTTTCATCTAAAAGCTGGATGGAGAGCAAAAGAATAGCTATGGCACAAAACCTATACTTAATCACATGTACTTTATAGGGTCAACTTCTCAAATCTTATTTTATTTATTCATCATTATACTTAAATCATAATTATCTGATTTCCTAGTCAGTAGCTGTGGAGAGGCTATTTAGAAATGTCGGAAAGGCTTACAGAAGATAGTAGGAGGAAGGGACAGCTAACTAAGGAACAAAGCTGAAAAAAAGAAAAAGAGGCCATGGACTCACAACTTTGTGGGACGAATAGCCCTCTATTGCTTACTTAGATCTTAAGGGCATCAATGTGTTGAAACAGCGCAGTACTGTAATTGATGTTCGTAATAATGACCTGATTTCATCAAAAAGCTATTAAATTGTGAACATCTACCATATTTTACTGATGAAGATAAGCAATGATTATTAAGTTCAGAGATTCCCATTCAGGAGATTAAATTACTAATCCTTTACTAGCTTGACAATTTGACCAACTCATTCCTGAGTTATGATAAATGTTTTCCTGAATTCAATATATGTCTTTCTGTTCCAGTCCCTCTAACTAGAATTGAAATGCAATGGTGAGACAGCATGAGGCAGTACATCCATAAAAATGAATTGTTCATTTATACTACATTTATAAACGTAGGAAATATTATTATAGAATAGCTGTTGACTGATTGAAATACTGTATGCTCAATCATGTTAGTGTTTATTTGATAAGGAATGCCATTTGTTTAGTTTTATTCATTTGTTCAGTGACCATGGCCTGGAATTTTATTAGATTCAGTATAACTGTCTATCTCTGCCCACCAGAGGTCTGAGAGAGTCTTAAAGCTTGAGGAGGGTGGATAAGAAGCTGCAGCTAAAAAGCTTTAGGACTGAAGATCAAAAGATAATTTTTGAAGGCTTTCAACTTTTAAAAATCTTTGTTTTGCTGTATTTCATTTATGTATGCCACAACACAAAGCCACTAATGCCGTGGCAGCATTCATTACCTGTTTAACTTGCTTTTGTCTCAATCATGGTCTCAGATGGCCCCGGGGGCAGGGCAGGCACAGCAGGCCGGATCGAACCATGGGCCCCTGCGTCTTCCTGGGCAGAAGCTTTAATCTGCGGAGCTATCTGGCTGGCCCTTAACTTGATTTTGAAAACCTGCATCTTCCTACAAGTCTTTTTTAGTGACTCCCCAGGGAGAGAGAACCAAGAAAATTTCATGAAATGAAACCATTTCCCACATTGTGTTTCTGAATAATGGAGAAGACTAAAATTTAATTAGAAAGTACAGCAGCCCCTGTATTTGAAAGAAATTATTCCACGAATATTTTTGTTCTCCCTTGGAGCTGGTTAGCAAGTATCTTTTTATGTAGTAGCAAGATTATAACAAATGATTTAATGGGAACATATATTCAGCTGTATTTTATTTTATTAGCTGATATTATCTAGGTCCTTATGGTATAGAAACTAGTACAATAAATTTTTGAATGAGTAGATTTAGGTGCTAGATAATTTGCAAAAGTCATTTCAAAATTTAGATGATGACCTCTGAATCCAGTATCTCAGGACGTTTTGTCACATTGTACAATTCACAATGCAGTGAATTTTTTTTAGGGCATGCAGTACTAAGAATTGGTCCTATGGTTGTGCATGTTTACCATTGAGCTACATTCCCATATCCATGGAAATATATTTTTAGAATTTAGACCTTATGTGAAATAGTTTTTTTTTATACACAAAATCTTTTATTCTGAATTATAGAAAAACAAAACTCCAAACAAGTACTGCTTATGAAATCTGTTGTATTTTTGTTTGTTTGTTTTTGTGGTACCGAGGATTGAACTCAAGACCTTGTGCTCGCCAAGCAAGTGCTTATTCTACTGAGCTATCTCCCTGGCCCTACTGTTGTATTTTTAAATGATGTGACTATACATGATAAGCTTTTATTTTTTATTTTTTTATTTTTTTATTTTCAAAGTTTTATTCATAAACAGATAGCAATGAGACAGTTTCAAATCAAATCGGAAGTACAGTT
>NW_004524777.1:4375434-4377905 GCF_000260255.1 Octodon degus
GCTACAAAAGTCAGCACAAGGCCAGCCCTAATTGCACAGCGAGGTCTGTCTCAAAAAAAAAAAAAAAAAAAAAAACCAGAAATATTTTTCATTTACTGGGAGCTAAAATCAGTATGTCCTTTCTAATCCTATGCCTGTCCCATGTGGCCAGCTTTTCAGGGGCAGGGTCTACCAGGCCAACCCTTGCTGCCTCTACTGCTTTTGCTTTTCTTTTCCCCTTTCTTCTCTCTCGTTTTGCCTTCAGCCTTTTTCTCTGTCTTTGGTTCATCCGTACTGGGTACTGTCCGTTCTGATCTAGAAGAGTCTTTTTGTTTCTCTTTATCTCAGTCTCCATTTTCATGTCATCTGAATCTTTTTCATCATTATTCGCCACACATTCCATTTTCTCTTGACACTGTTTGGGTACCACAACAGTTGCTATCTCTTGAACATCTTTCATTAAAACATCGCAGTCTACTTTGAGAATACTTTTAAGTCTGTTGAGCTCCTTTGGGGCATTCTTTTTTCTCTTTTCAGCACGCATTTTTCTTTTCCACTTACTCTGTAAACCTTTAGCCATTGTTTACCTGAGAAACGCCAGACCATGCTCACCGCAAAGACCCCACGCCGACTGGAAGTTCCAGTACAGTGAAATAGATTAGAAAGAACTGTCTTTGTTGTTTTGGTTTATGTGCAGCCTATAGGTACCCTACCCCTGAGCTATATCCACACTCTGTTTTACCTTTTCTTTTTTTTTCCTGTATTTTAGGGAAGGGTCTACAGGGTGTTGAGGGTCTCATTACTAGATGGAACTCATAGTGATTCTCCTGTTTACAGACTTCCAAGAGCTGGGGTTACAGGCACGTACCACGAAGCTCAGTCTCAATCGTGGTCTCAGTGGGCCCCAAGGGTCATGCTGGCATGGTTTACCTTTTCTTTTGAGACACTGTCTTGCTAATTTTCCCAGGTAGGAGCTGAACTGAGTTCAACTTGTGTTCTTCCTGTCTCAGCTTTTTGTGGTGTTGGGATTACAATTGTGCACCATACTGCACTCTACAAGGTATAGAGCCAAATTGAAGACAGTCCAGAAGTGTGGTATATTATGTACATGTAGTATGCTATGCAGATCTACAAGTTTCTTACAATATTTATCAATAACTACTATGTTTTGGTCTTTTTGAGACAGGGTCTCACTCTATAGTTCAGGCTGGTTTTTTTTTTTTTTTTGGTGGAACCAGGGATTGACCTCAGGCCCTTGCGCTTGCCAGGAAATGCTTATTCCACTGAGCCATCTCCCCGGATAGTTCAGGCTGTTCTTGAGCTCACTTTGTAGCCCAGGCTGGTCTCCAACTCCCAATGATCCTCCTGCTTGAGCCTCCCAGGTGCTGGGACTCTATATAAATAACTTTTAGAACATTTACTAAATGATTTGAAGACAAATAGCATTTTAATGAAAAATAACTGTAAATTCTACTGATTAATCCAACATAATAAGTGAAATATCAATTCTTTTTCCACAAATGTGTAAAGAATACAACGACTGTTAGTATAGTTTGGCCCTGTTGCCTTAATCCAAGGGAAGACTAGCAGATTTTTCCCATGACTATTTTTTAAAAATTATTATCTGTATTAAGGTATTCATATACCATACTTAATCCGATTAAGTGCATAAGTCAGTGCTTCTTTTTTTTTTTTTTTTTTTTTTTTTTTTTTGCCGAATCGGGGATTGAACTCAGGTCCTTGTGCTTGCCAGGGAAGCGCTTATTCCACTGAGCCATCTCCCTGGCCCCAAGTCAGTGCTTCTTACTACGCTCATAACTGTCCAATAATCACCACAATCTTAGCATAACAAAAGGGTCTTTATCATGCCCTTCTCTGACAAAACTAACCAAAAAAGTGGGATAGAAATGAACGACCCCTTTGTATCTGCATACTCAAATAGTTAGGACAGATATCCAGCTCCATTCTCTTAATTTAATGAATAGAGAGATTTGTTCTAATAGTGTTTGAGACAGGATATCATGTCTGCATCTTGTACAATGAATAACCACTAAGACAACAATATGCAATGTATTAATTGTTGAAAATGTGCTAGTAATCGGTTGTGAAACTGTCTCATTAATATTTGTTTCTCAATAAAATCATTGAAAAAAACCTCTTTACCCATAAGCACTCACTCCCTATTTCTCCTGAATGTGCCTTTCTTCCAGTTCCAGAATAAATGCTATACTTTGTGTCTCCATCAGTTGTACCATTCTGTACATTTTATTTCATTTTAAATGGTAATTATAATAGCAGTAACTATAATCACATTCATATGATATTACAGTATGTAACATTATATATTATATATTTTGCCTAAGGATATATAATATAGTTCAGTTTATTACAAGCATTATTTCTTAAGACTTGTAAGTATAAGTGCTCCTTTTAATCTCCCATTCAAGTCTTATTTAAGTATTATTGCTTATTTAATAGTGTTTGTATTTTCA
>NW_004524777.1:4378670-4390138 GCF_000260255.1 Octodon degus
TATATATATGTTTTATGTGGGCATTTGTTTTAGCTCTCTTTAGTGAATACTTAGTGGAATTGTTGAGTCATAGAAACTTTGTGTTTAACTTTTTGATGAACTACCAGACTATTTTCCAAGTGCTTGTATCAAATTATATTTTCCAGAAGCAGTGTGAAAATGTTCCAGTTGCTCTACATTTCTTTGTTTCTATCTGTCCTAGTGATTTTGAAGTGGTATTTCAATTGTGGCTTTGATTTTTAGTTCCCTAAATCTAGTGATGCTGAATTTCTTTCCATGTGATCATTGTCTGCAAATTTATTCATCAAGATTAATTTTTTTTTTTTGTATTGGGGATTGAATTCAAGAACTTGCACTTGGGGCCGGGGAGATGGCTCAGTGGAATAAGTACTTCCCTGGCAAGCGCAAGGGTCTGAGTTCAATCCCCGGTTCCACAAAAAAAAAAAAAAAAAAAAAAAAGAAGACAACAAAAACTTGCACTTGCCGGGCATGCACTTATGCTACTCTGCTATCTGCCCAGCCCTCCATGTGATCATTGTCTGGCCGTCTCTCTTTTCTGGGCAAATTTTTATTCAAATCCTTTCCCTGGTTTTCAGTTGAGTTACTTATTGTTTTCATTATTGAAAGCTAAGGATTTTACTTTTTTTTTTTTTGGTACCAGGAATCAAACTCAGGAGCTTGATCTTGCCAGGCAGCTGCTTATGCCACTGAAGTATATCCCTGGCCTGAATTTTATGTGTTTTGAATCGTCTCTTTCCCCCTTTTTTTTTTTTAACGACAATGTCATTATATATTCTCAGCTGGCCTCCAGTTCACTGTGTACCCCAGGCTGGCCTTGAACTTGCAGCAGTCCTACTACTGCTTCAGCCTTTGGGTCCTGGGATTACTGGCATGCACCATAATGCCCAGCTCCCCTGGGTGTTATAATTAAGTCTTTTATCCATTTTTATTTCATTTTTCTGTGTAATATGAGGAAGGAGACTGGCTTCATTCTTTTGCATGTGGTTATCCAATTGTCACAGTACCATTTGTTTGAAGATTACTTTTCCTTTATTAAATTGTTTTGGCACCTGCCTAAGTTACTCTTCTCTCGTTGCTGGGACAAATACCCAATACCCAAAATGAAGGAAGGAAAGTTTTATTTAGCTCACAGTTACTGGAGGTTTCAGTCCATATTCAGCTGGCCCCAAGGCAAAGCAGCACACAGCAGAAAGCAACCTTTCATAGTGGTGGCAAAGAGCAAGAGCAAGCTCAAGGAGAGTAGCAGCAGCTCAAGCAGCTAGCTTCTCCTCCCTCCTTACATTGAAATGCAAATTGCCTGCCCCAGGGCAGGTGCAGCATCCACACCCACAGCAATCACAAACTCCAGAAGCCACCCCAAGACTGCGTGAGGCTTTGGGGGGATACCTAGACACAAACCGTAACAACACCTTTGTAAAAAAATCAGTTGATTATGAATGTTTAGTAGCTTCTTTCTGCACGTTCAAGGCTACTGCATTGATGTATATATCCTTACGTTGATTTCTGTGTATCCATATGTGAGTACCAAATTCTCTTGATTACTTTGTAGCTTTGCAGTCAGTTTTGAAATCAGAAAGTGTGAATGATCTAATTTTTAACTTTATAAAGATTGTTTTGGCTGTTTCTTGCCCCTTGAATTTCCCCATGAATTTTAGGGTTAGTCAATTTTCATGAAGATTCTGCCTGAGACTTTGACATATATAGAATCTTTAGCTCAGTTTAGAGAGTATTGCCATCTTAACACTATTGTTGGCCAGGGAGATAGATAGCTCAGTAGAATAAGTACCTGCCTGGCAAGCACAGGGCCCTGAGTTCAATCCCTGGTACCGAAAAAAAAAATTAACACTATTGTATTCTAATCTATAACTGTGGAATGTCATTTATTATTTAGTCATCATTTATTTAAATCTTTTTTGCTTTCTTTAAAAAATTTTTTGTAGGGGCTGGTGAGATGGCTCAGTGGTCTAAAGCACCTACTTAGAACAAGCTCAGCAAAGCTCAGGGACTGCGGTTCAATCCCCCAGCACCACATGCCAGCCAGCCCTGCCCCCTGGTGGGCTGAGCTGGCCACACACACACACACACACACACACACACACAAATAAATAAAATTAAAAAAAATGTTTTATAGTTTTCAGTGCAAGTTTCATACTTTTGTCAAACGTATGTCTAAATATTTTCTTTGTTTATTTTCCTACTTACATACTTTGTAGTCCTGGATATTAGATCCCGGTCCTTTGTACTAGGTTTCATTCCTAGCCTTTTAAAAAATGTTTTTGAGTCAGGGACTCATTAAGTTACTAAATTGTGATCCTCTTGCCTCAGCTTACCAAAGTGCTATGATTGTAGGTATGTGCCAACATGCTCAGATGAAATTGTATTTATTTTATCATGAGGGACAATATTAAACTTGGCAATTTTTTTGGGGGGTCTTTTTGAGACCGAGTTTCAGTCTGAAGGTCAGGCTGGCCTGAACTGACTTTGTAGCCCAGGTTGGTCTCAAACTCACAATGATCCTCCTGACTCAGCCTCCCAAGGGCTGGAATTACAGGCATGTACCACCACCTTAGGACTCTGCATATTTTTAATGTGTCTACTGAGATGCTTATTGACTTTTTTCTCTTTTATTCATAGGATGTGTTATTTTATTTTCTGATATTTGGCCAAACTTGCAATTCTGGCATAAATTCCACTTGGTCATAGTGTATAATTGTTTTTACGTATAGCTAGATTCACTTTTAAAGTATTTTGTTATGGGGCAAGGAATATAACTCTGTAACACAGCCCCTGTGTGAGAATCTCAACATCTCAAGTTCAATTCCTGGTAGAAGAGAGAGAGAGAGAGAGAGAGAGAGAGAGAGAGAGAGAGAGAGAGAGAGAAATTGAAAAACAGTATTTTGTTATGGATTCTGTAACTATAATAACAAATATTGGACTGAAGTTTTCTTGAAATATCTCTGTCTTTTTCTGATATCAGAGTAATAACTCATAATATTGGGAAATATTTTCTCCTTAATCTTGAGTTTATGGAAGATCATTTTATATTTCTTATTGTTATTATTACCTTTTAGCAATACTAGAGATGGAACCCAGAGCTTCATACATGTTAGGCAAGCTCTGTATCACTGTGCTACATTTCCAACCCTATTATAAGTTTTATTTTATGGCGGAACTGGGGATTGAACTCAGGCCCTTGTACTTGCCAGGGAAGTGCTTATTCCACTGAGCCATCTCCCTGGCCCCTAAGTTTTATTTTACTTTTTTTGCAGAACAAGGGATTGAACTCAGGCCCTTGCCCTTGCCAGGGAAGCACTTATTCCACTGAGCCATCTCCCTGGCCCCATAAGTTTTATTTTGAGACAAGGTCTCACTTCATTACCCAAGTTGGGCTTGAATTTGCAATCCTATGAATGCCTACAGTTGCGAGTATACCCCAGTATGTCTGGCAAGGATAGCTTTTAATTGCTTTTTAAATTTTTACTTGAGTTCTTCATCAATGTGTTCACCTGAGCCTAGCCTTTGCTTTGTGAGCACTTTTGGACTGCTAATTCACTATTTTTATTTATTTTAGGTCCATCAGTATTTTCCATTTCTTACTGGATCAGTTTTGGTATCTTACATTTTTAGGGATCTTTCCATTTCATCTCTGTTATTCAACTTGTATGCACAGTTGTTTAAATAATTTCCTCATAATTCCAATTACATCTATATAATTAGTAGTAATGTCCCATCTTTCATAAGTCTCAATGTTTTGTTGTATCAAAGTTTTCCTGTGGGCCTGGTGGTGGTGTACATCTGGAATCCCAGCACTTGGAGGCTAAGGCGGGAGGATCACAGTGAGTTCAAAGCAGCCTGAACTATATAGTATGAAAAAGAAAATAAAAAAAAAAAACGAATTGAAAGCCAGTGTTGCCTGATGATTGAGAAAGTGAGTTCAAAGTTCTTGTATTAAATATCCTTGGGCTGGCGAGATGGCTCAGTGGTCTAAAACACCTACTTGCAACAAGCTTGGCAAAGCACAGGGACCACGGTTCGATCCCCCAGCACCACATGCCAGCCAGTCCCGCCCCCTGGTGGGCTGAGCTGGCCACACACACACACACACACACTAAATAAATAAATAAATAAATAAATGTTTAAAAAAAATAAATAAATATCCTTAAACATAATTTTTCTGTTCTTGAAGGCAGGCATCATGTCAGATAACTATAACATTTTTAAGAGAAATTTTGATTTTTCAATTAACTTTTAAGAATTCTGATAACTTAGTAGGGCTATCAAAAGTAATGAATACGAAGCTCTGCAAAATCATTAAAACTTTTCCAATGGTTGTCTATAGTTTATTTGGGCAAAGTAGGGTATCTCTGAAGACCTTGTTGGCTGGCATAGTATTGTCTTGGCAGGATATGGATCCCTCTATATGAAGAGTTCTCCAATTTTTTTTTTTGCAGTATGGGGGATTGAACGCAGGACACCGCACTTGCCAGGCAAGTGCTTATTCTACTGAGCTATCTATCTCCCCAGCCCAAGAGTTCTCCAATTATAACAAGCAGGAGACTTATATCTGCTTTGACGACGTTACCAAAGTATGTTTATAGAACTAGAAGCTTCTTAGAACTGAAAGATATTTTAAAGATTATCTAGTCTCAGGTAATAATAATGATGGCAAATATTTATTTAAACTTCATCATGTAATAGGCATATTAATAAATGGTGACCTATATCATTTATTTAGTTCTTACAACAACCCTTGGAAATTTTTTAAAAATTTCCTACATTTTCATAAATAAGAAAAAAGATGTGGAGGATTTAATCTACCTAGGATTACATAGGTGAGAATTGGTAGGTGTAGGTTTTATATACAAGTCTTATTCCCGAATACATTCCATAATACATTATATACTGACTGATTCATGCATTGCTGGAATGCCTTGTTTATAGTATCCCTGAAAATCTGTTGTATATTCTGCCCTATTATCTTCAAGAATGGTCAATTTATAGTGCTGTGGGTTTTTTGATTCAACTATTTCCATTATTTTAAAATTTTACTTACTGGTGAGAAATATATTGAGCAAAAATCCAGTGCTTCATAGTTACAACTAAGTCATAGACTATTAGAATGTGATGACTTAGACGTTGTACAATTCATTCCCTTCATTTTACAGATGAGAAAATTTCAGTCTAATAAAGAGAAGTGAGCAAGATTATATAGGACTTCCAGAAATGTTGCCCTTTTGAGCTTGACACAGTTTTATACTTTTCAGATCCATGTTTTTAAGGTAGTTCTTGTGCTTTCCCCTAATTTTACCTCTATGCTAAACAAGGCCCATTTTAAAAAATTGTTCTGTCTTGTGTGAATGCTATTCAGACTTTGCATCATTCTTATAACCTTAGAACATAGTACTAGTTGTTTATTTCCTCCTTTAAAATGTAGCACACATAACCAAACTGCCAAACTGCCAAACTGCAGAGATTATTTGTCTAGTCCATTCTTTCTTTAGTCTAGTTATTATACTTCTGTCAGTATAGAATGAGGTTCTTACATATTCTTACTTTCAGGCACTATTTCATTATTTGTTTGTTTATTTATTTGATACAGGATCTCACTGTGCAGTTCAGACTCATAGTGATCCTCCTGTCTCAGCCTCACCAGTGCTGGGATTATAGGCATGTATCACAATGCTTGTTTTGGGGCTGGCACTGTGCACCCAGGGTTCCCAGGCTAGAGCGGCATGTGGTACTGGTGATCGAGTACTCGCCAGCCAGGCACTTAGATCTAGACCTCCAAGCTATGTCCCCAGCCCCTATTTCATTATCTTATGGCCAGATCAGAGGAAGCATTTTTGAGATAAGAGGCATATCTGAAATCATAGAATAGAACCAAGTCTTACTGATTCAAGAATTATTATTATTTTTTACTTTGAATATTTACATGCTCTTATCATCAGTAACCTACTTGCTTAGAGAATTATTTGCTGGAAAATTAAAACTGCATTTGTAATTATATATTAAACACTTTGTTCTTATATACTTTGACTTGATTGGCTAATTACTAAGTATCAACTCTTTCTACATTTGATGTTCAAATCTTATTTAGGTAGACTAGCTTATGGACCATTGACTGTGAATAGCATTATAAAGACAATCTTCATTCGAAGTTTTACCTAAAGCTTCTTTCTTTTTCTAAAGGTGATGAAATGTTTTCTTTCAGAACAAAACAGATGAGTCTCCTGAGGTAAACATAGTCTAACTTGGAACTCAAGAACATGTTGCTTCCCTTTCTCTACCCTGAAGGAGGAAGAAAGAAGGCAACATGGAAAAAAATCACACCACTGACCTGCACCATGTTGTTGAAAGAACAAAATTGCAGAATGAAGAAGGATCAGTTTGATTGCAATTTAGAAATCATTACTTGTTCTTGCACCATTTAGGATTTTAAAAGAGAACTCTTGAAGAATATAGGAGGGAAGCAATGACTGTGGAACCTCTCTTTTAACCATACTTCATGAGATGTTATGATTATCTTGCTACATTGGTGGGTTAAGATGTCAAAGGCCTGCCCTTTATCAATATTTTAGGTGTTTAGCCTTTGAAAATCTTTTTGTCTATAGTGTACCTCATTTCCCTTTCCCTTTTTGTACCGCAGTTTTTTATGTTTTTTTGGGTTTTTTTGGCGGTACCAGGGTTTGAACTCAGGACCCTGTATTTGTCAGGCAAGCACTTATTCTACTGAGCTGTTTCCTCAGCCTGTACCTCAGTTTTGTATGCATGAGTGCAGTTGTCTTGTTTGTTTTTGGTCTTTTTTGATTTTACTGTATTTCTTTGGTTGAATTGTTTTTTAGGGGAGGGTTACTTTTTGATTTGAGGCTGAGGACTGAACCCAGGGCTTCCAGCTTCCTAGGCAAGCATTCTACCGCTGAGTCAAATCCCCAGCCCCAGTTTTGTATGTATGAAAGGAGAAAAACGAGTATATAGAATGGTCCCTAGGAGATATAGATGAATGTCCATTTTGTATCTGTATATTCAAAGTGGTTAGGATAGATATATAGTTACATTCTCTTAATGAATGGAGGGATTTGTTCTAATGGTGTTTGTAAATAGGATATCATGTCTGCATCTTGTACAGCAATTAACCACTAGGAAGAATGTATGCAATGTGTTAATTATTGAAACTGTCCTACCAAAAAAAAAAAAGAAGTAAAGCCATGCTGTTATGTTGAGCTATAGGGAACTCAGGTCAACAATTTCTGACACTGCCTGTGAAGTGGAAGATCTAATACTAGTATGGGCTACTGAACTCTTTTAGAATATTTTGCTGAGTTAACACACCTATAATATTCAAATAACGGAACTGAAAAAAAGGGGGGATACAATGAATGTCCATTTTGCATCTGTATATTCAAAATGATTAGGATAGATATATAGTTACATTCTCTTAATGAATAGAAGGATTTGTTCAGATGGTGTTTGTAAATAGGATATCATGTCTGCATCTTGTACAGCAAATAACCACTAGGAAGGCGGTATGCAATATGTTAATTATTGAAACTGTCCTACCAGTTTGATTTGAAACGGTCTCATTGCTATTTGTTTATCAATAAAATTATGGAGAAAAAAAAAAAGAATGGTCCCTAGGGGCCAGGGAGATGGCTCAGTGGAATAAGCGCTTCCCTGGCAAGCGCAAGGGCCTGAGTTCAATCTCTGGTTCCAAAAAAAAAAAAAAAAAAAAAAAAACGTCAGGCCATTCTCAGAGCTGTCTCAGTGTCCTACATTCACCTCTTTCAATAAAAGCTTTATGTTCTACCCTCCCAGCAAATTAATTTTGATCATATAAACTATGTAAAAGACTTTCTCAAGAACTTGCTATGCACTATTAGCATAAGAATATTGTGGTCTAAAATGGCACCGTTATATATGCTAAAGCTTACTTTAGAAAAGTCATCAACAGCCAGTACTCTTGTTCTCTTTCTCATAAACTTCACCCCTCCTGAAATACAATCAGCATCTGTGGGCCTACACTTAATCGCCTGGGTATAGTTTAGAATTGTGAGAGTAACATTGTTGCTTTTCCTGTAAATATCTGCCTTAGATAAATATGCATCTAATAAAAGAAAAAGACCAAAAAAAAAAAAAAAAAAAAAGAATGGTACCTAGCTTTCCAATTATCCCATAGGCAAGTATTCTATCTCACTTCTAAATTCTTACAGTGCTTTAAAACTACTTCTAGTTCTTTATTTTCTGTACTTAGGCCAGGGTCTACAGGGTCTACAGGGTCTCACTATGTAGATCAGATTTGTAGTGATCCTGTTTTCATCCTCCCAAAAGCTGGGATTACAGTCGCATACCACCACACCCAGTCTCAGTCCCTGTCTCAGCGTGTCCTGGGGGCGGGGCCAGCACCACACACTAGGCATCAAAGCCCAGCCACTGTGCTTGGCCTAAGCAGGTGCTTTAGTCCCCTGAGCTATCTGGCTGGTCCTACTCCTAGTTCTGATTTGTGTAAAAACTAGTCACATATACATGTTTTATGTTACCTACTGGAATTTTATTTTAGGTCAGGGGCCACCTTATATTAAAATTCCTGATCCAGTGCTGAATATAGTTAAATATTTTTTGTAATAATTTTTGTGGCTTTTTATTTTTTCAGCAGACCTGGGGATTTAACCAATGGCCTTGAGCATGCTAGCAAGTATCCTCCCAACATGCTATAGCCCTGAAGTCTCCTTTAAATCATGCTTTTACCTCCATCTTTTTTTTTCTGACAAAATGATTGAAATTTGTTTAAGCATGGAGATTAGCCTGAACAAGAAATAAGTGGGATAAAGAAAAGAATTTAATAAGTATACTTGACATAGAAGACTGAGTTAGAAAACATAAGAAATGAAAAATTATGTGAATGGTTTAAAATTTAATTAGAAAAGCATCAATGACTATTTTAAGAGTCTGAGGGAAAAAGCTGAGTGACAGGACTCTTAGAGACAAGTGAAAAATGGCTTGATTAGGCATAGTAACAGAGTTGAAGAAGAGCAAAATGAAAGAGATGGGGAAATGAAAAGCCCATCAATGTAATGAACATTTGAGTCGTAGGATTTCTTAAAAATGTCCAATAGCTAATTAGTGATATTTTTCAGTGCTCTGAGTGTGGAGGTTTTGCAAGGGAAGTATAGTGGTTGAGCACATGTTGCTGTGGAATGACATAGCCTAGATCTGCAGCCTACAAGCTGTTTGAATTTCCCCAATTTACTTAATTTTGTTTAGAGTCAGTTTTCTGGAAAATAGTTTTGTTGCCTCCCACAGGATTTTTATAAATATCAGTTGAGGGAATATGTGTCGATGCAATGATGTAAGTATTTGGTACATATTAGTTGTTGCTTGTGCCTCCACTTTATTTATAGGGAAGAAGATAAATGGTGTGATGGGGAGGAACAGTAGTGACAATCCTATGGCATGTGTGCCACAGCCTGTTTGTAATCACTGAAAAGCTCTAAACAGTTTGCTGTCACTGAGTAGGAGGGTATGATCAGATGAGTGACACGCAAGAGAATGAAGGTGTCCGTATTACAGCCAATGCACGGCACTGCTTTCTGGGACAGTTTGTGACTTGCTCTATCCTGTAACCTGCCTCTCCTTCATCTACCCTTTCTAATCCCTTTTGTTGGATAGAAGTTGACTTTAGTTAATATCCTTACCCCAGGGGATGTGAGAAACGTACTTATCTTTTGTCTTCTGCCTATCTTAATCACCCACACACAGCCTATTGTTTTAGTATAGGTGCTACTGAAGGGAGCACTGACACCCGCCCTTTTGAGAAGCACTCAAATGGAGCACTGTTTCAGAGGGTTGGCTACAAGCAAAACAATGAAACCACAAGAAATAATCAGCATAATTGAGCAGGTGGAACAAATTAGTTAAATCTGCTTTAGGAAAACAGTAACTAGTTCTTAAGAAATAAATTATCCTCAGTTTCACTGTTCCATAATCTGGGTGGAAACTAGGAAAGGGCTAATGTATAGGTTTCTATAGACTAAGGTGAACACAAGGCCTGCCTCTAATATGGCTATTTTCAATGAGGGAAAGAAAGAACCTCTTTGTAGTCACTTTCAGAAAAATTGAAAACCTTTCATTAGCTCTACTGTGGTTCAGATGTGTCACTTCATTCATCTTGTGCATATTGTGGTAGGAATATTCTAACTACCAAGCAACGAACAATTTGGAGTATGTGCTTCATGGAGAGGCATAATTCTATTATGAGAGGGGTATGTGCTACCTGGAGAGGGCTAATTCTATTCCTGTTCATTAAGACAAAGCTGAACACATTTAGCATCAGTTTCATATTTTAAAAGATTAATTTTCTTTCTCCTCTCTGTAAAGCAGAGAATAGAATCACACAATCTCTAGGTTAGAACAGACATCAAGGTCTTTGAGCTCACGTCCTCATCTCCTTTGTGTGAATCACCTCTACAATACTCTACCCAGTTGTCCAGTTGTCATCATCCTAGTCTTGAAATGTGTCAGTAATGGAGAACTTGCTCTTGTTGCAGAGAGCCCATGTGATCTGTAGGCTGATCTACTTGTTACAAAAATCTTTTGTATTTGATAATGTGGTCATAAATTCTCCTTCACAAGACAGCCATTCAGCTGGGAGGCTGATGACACCTTCCCGCTAAGTTGTCTCCAGGCCTACACCCTAGGCTAAACATGCTCTGCAGCTATTCCTTTGGTACTTGGTTGCACTTCCTACTGTGTATTTTGTGTGTACTGTGGTCATCATTCTTTTTTTTTTTTTCCGAACCAGGAATTGAACTCAGGTCCTTGCGCCTGCCAGGGAGGCACTTACTCCACTGAGCCATCTCCCCGGCCCCATTCTTTTCTTTTTTTTGAGGTTAAGTAAAAGTTCTTTTTTAAAATTGTTTTTTGTTTTTTTGAGAAACAAATATCAATGAGATAGTTTCAAAAGTGATTAATAGGACATTTTCAATAATTAATATATTGTACATTGTTATCTTCTTAGGGGTTATCCATAGTACAAGAAGCAGACAGGATATCCTGTCCAAACACTGTTACTAAAAATCTTTCTTCTCATTGAATTAAGTGAAAGTGCTGTATATCTATCCCAACTATTCTGTATATACAAATACAAAATGGTCCTTCCTTTGTATCCCCTTTTTAAATTTAGTCCTGTCAGAGATGGGTATTCTATTGGCATCTAAATACTATAGGTGCTTGCATTCAGCAAAACAATCCAACATAGTCTAGCAGTCCACAATAGTAGTGGGTTATCCACAGAAGTTGTTGACCAGAGCCTTTTACAGCTCAGCATATTAAGATGGCTTTACTTTATATACCTCATTTTTATACTTTTCTGTTGGATGGTTAAGACCAAGATAAAGCAAGACCTATATAACAAGAAATGTAACTTTTGTATCTGATAAGGTCAGTCAAGTCCC
>NW_004524777.1:4390673-4391536 GCF_000260255.1 Octodon degus
TGCTGGGGGATTGAACCGCGGTCCCTGATGCTTTTGCTAAGCTTGTTCTAAGTAGGTGCTTTAGACCACTGAGCCATCTCTCCAGCCCTTTAGCTGTATTTTTACACATCCTCTGAATTGTGAGTTCCTAGAGGGCATGGACCATATCTTATTTTTGCAAGTGTCTTCGTATATGAACAGTGTTCGAATGATGAAAACATTATATGAAATTTCTACACTACTTAGGCTACTCTTGTTTGAATGTTGTCTCATTTATCATTCATGAAACAACTATTTTCTGAATGTTTATGTCAGATACTACCAGTATTTAGGAATACAGTGATTATTTATTTATTTATTTATTTATTTTTGTCTTCATAGAATTGAAAAACCTATTGTGAGGTACCAATGAGAACTGCGCAGTACAAATGGGATGATTAGGTTCCAATAAAGGAAGGTCATAGCACATGGTCTCCAAGGCTTTTGGGATTGGAGAGGGTATTTGTTCTCTGTTTTCTTCTTTAAAATGAGCATATTCTCGGTGTTGTCCAGATATCTGTAATAATCACATATTTAAAAAATCACATTTTTCATCTGGACTTTTTTATTTACTGTAGCTTTTGGTATATTTGCCATTTTTAAAGTTAATATAAAGGGCCAGCCAGATAGCTCAGTGGATTAAAGTGCTTGCTTAGACAGATGCAGGGGCCAGGCCCTTGTGCCATGCCAGCCGTTCCCCTGGGGCACCGTGAGATGCAATTGAGACTGGGCACGGTGGTGTGTGCGTGTAATCCCAGCACTTGGGAGACTAAAAACAGGAGAATCACTACAAGTCCAATCTGTGTAGTAAGATCCTGTAAACCCAGTACTAACTACATTTAAAA
>NW_004524777.1:4391636-4400096 GCF_000260255.1 Octodon degus
ATATGTTAGTTTTAATGTATTCAGTGAATACTTATTGAGCACCTACAGTGATGAGGATTTGTGGCAGGAACAGGGGCTGAAACAATGCTTCGACATAGGTATATTTGAGTTCCAAGATGCATCGCTTTCAAGGCCCTTGCGAGGCCCTGTAGCTAAGTTTGTGTTTGTAATTTTGTATTCTTTTCCTTAAAAAGAACCCTTCAATTTGTGCATACATGAAGTTCAGCAGAGCTTGCATCCACATCTGGCTAGGAAGAAAGCAATTCTCTGCTACCATTCTGATGGCAACAGGGATAAAATGATGGGAGGGCAGGTGACAGTTTGAAGAACAGTGTATGTGGAATATGTCAGGTGGAAGTAAATGCAGAGGGAAATCAAAGAAAAGAGCAGCACTCCTGCCCTGCTGTGGGGGGCAGCTGTTTGGGACTTCATAGCAATAAAAAATTAGAGAAAGACAGTTTAATGGGAGATTTTATTAGGCACTTCATCAGAAATGGGAAGAAAAAAGAGGAGATAGTTACCCTGATAATGAGTAAGGGACTCCAGAGAGGTGAAATACCTGAGGACCCTTTGTTCTGAGCTGCTTTATATTGGGTGTTAGTGCCCTCCCTCCCTCCCTCCCTTTCTCTCTCTCTCTCTCTCTCTCTCTCTCTCTCTCTCTCTCTCTCTCTCTCTCTCTCTCTCTCTCTCTCTCTCTCTCTCTCCCTAGAATTTGTAATAATCTAGTAGATATTTTAGGCGCTAGGTTCCCATCTCTGGTACCATCCTGTACGTGAGATTCCTATGTGAACTTCATTGGGTTTCCTTTGTCCTGTCAGAAGATCTTATGGGTTTGTTAAAAGTACTTTACAAAAAGGTTGAGTTAGCAATTAAGTAAAGGGAAACACAGTGAGAATATAAATGAGAGGCTTTCTGAGTAGCCTCTGCCTTGTCTCTTTTTTAAAGTGGGGAGAGGTGGCGAGGCTCATTTGACTCAGGAGCCTGCCTATGTTTTTATTTATTTTATTTTATTATTTTTTATTTACTTGTGTGTGTGTGTGTGGGTGTGGTGTGTGTGTGGGGGGCTGGCTGGCATGTGGTGCTGGGGGATTGAACCGTGGTCCCTGTGCTTTGCTAAGCTTGTTCTAAGTAGGTACTTTAGACCACTGAGCCATCCCACCAGCCCTCTTTATTTTATTTTTATTTTCCATATTCTTTTAATTTAATTTTTGTTTTTTTTTTTGCGGTACCAGGAATTGAATTTAGGACCTTGCACTTGCCAGACAAGTGCTTATTCTACTGAGCTATCTCCCTGGCCCTATGTTTTTTATTTTGAGGAGTAAAAACAAAGACAAAAGTGAAAACAAATGACAAAAACAAAGGCAAAAACAAAGCAACATAAAACAATACAAATGGTACAGAATTTTTAAAACAAGAATAGAAAATTAACAATGGTTGTTACATTATGTATTGTTATTGTATTTTTGAGTATATTGTTATTGTCAAATTTGTTGCTCAGATTACCAGATGTAGGTATGCAAGATTGGTTAAATAATTAAACATGAACTGTTCCTTTCAATAAATCTCAAGTTTTTTCTTGCCCTTTTTACTTTTTATTTTTTAATTCATTTTAGAGAGAGTATAATAATTGATAAGACCTTAGAAAACAGTGCACATTTAGAACAAGGTGAGAGGTATTCAACTGTAGTTTTTGTGTTGTACATTGCTGTCCTTGATGGAGTTTCTCAGAGTATAGATATTATTAGCATATAGTTAGTCAAAGTGAAACTACTAATTTCCATCGTGGGTTTTTTTTTTTTTTTTTTGTATCTTAGGGAATGGTCTACAGGGTGTTCAGGGTCTCACTACTAGATCAGACTTGGAGTGATCTGCCTGTTTACAGCCTCCCAAGAGCTGGGATTACAGGCGGGCCACCACACCCAGTCTCAATTGCGATCTCTGTGCTCCTGGCTTGGCAGGCCCAGGGATTGAACTCCCAGCCCCTGCACCTGCTTGCAGGTGCTTTAATCTGCTGAGCTATTTGGCTGGGCCTTTCATCAGTTTTTTGAAAGTAGCAGTTAATGTTTAAAATTTTTACTCTGCTTGATTTTGGAACTTTGTTCTCTTGTTCAATGCTTTTTCCTGTGAAGCTTTCACTCTTCCCTGTCAGGATTAGCCAAAAAGCTTTTGGAAGCCTACATCCTAGTTTTTCTCTGCCTTTCTATATGTCCCCTTTCTCGACTGTATGACGTTGTAGTCTTATTCATGTAGCAAAAAAAAAAGGCTTTCTGATAAACGACCTAGTGGAACTGAAGGAGAAAACCCTGCCATTAAGAAAACAAAGCAAGGGGAAAAAGCAGCGTGTGCACTGATACCGAGTCTAGAATGTATTCTGTGTTCTTCAGGGATGGCAGCGAGGCCATTATAGCCAAAACAGCATTAAGAAATGAGTTCTGAGGTCATCATGGCTCCTTGGTCCTTCTGTCACCTCAGAATTGTCCACACTTGCCACTTTACCTACTCAATTGTAGTTTTGGACCTTGGCAAAGGTCTTTTCATTTGTTTATGCTAGATTGTATTGTGCTGTGTTATAGGTAATATGTTTTATTATTTATTGTCACCATTGAAATATTGTTATGATTTTTGGATCTTTGTTTTTTGTGTTGTTTTGTTTTGAGATAGTGTCTCACCATATAGTTAAGGCTGGCCTTAAATGAACTACTTACATAACCTCTGCTGGTCTTAAACTCACCAAGATCCTCCTGCAGTCAGCCTCTTGTGTGCCTGGATTTACAGGCCTGCAACATCACTCCTAGTTATGATTTGGATCTTAAATGCCACACAAAGGTTTATTTATACCTTGAAGTCATGACCCGTGGCCAGTGGCACTAGTGGGAAATGGTAGAAATTTAAAAAGGTTAGTAGGAGCAAGTTTGGTTATTGAGGATTGCCCTTTTAAGGGATATGGAGATTCTGACTCACCCTCCCTCCCTCCCTCCCTCCCTCCCTCTCTGTCCCCTTTCTTCCTCTTCCCTTCCTCCTCTTTGGCTTCCATGAGGTGAGCAGCTCCTTCTCTACCAGCTTCCTGCCAGGACTGCTTTGCTATGGGCCCAAAAGGAACACACTAAAGCCTCTGACACCAAGAGCCATAAAAAATACATTTTTGTTTCTTTTAAGTTGGTTTTCTCAGGTATTTTGTCACAGAAGCTACCCCTCTATGCTTCACACCATCTGCATTCAATCAACATACTTTCTGTTTACTGTTTAAGCCACCAGTGGATCTTGAAAGGGATGTGGTCTTTTGGTTGGGTACCATTGAGTGAAGTTTAATTTGTAAATAAGTATTGGGACATGGTCTTTGAAATGGTTACCAATTCACTCAGCTCTGGAGTTGGCTTTAATTTTTACTCTTTCTGTGAGGGTATTGGTAAACACCATCAAAGTGAATCAGCATATAAAAGCAATTATAGACTTCACTTGATAACTTTTGTGTCAAAAATGCAGGCAGGAGAGACTTTCTCTTAATGGGCCCATTGTATTGCTTGGTGTTCACCTCCTCCATTTTTGTTAAAACTGTCTCTACAATTTTTAGCTGAAGTTATTGAGATAATTGGAGTTAATGTGATGGCATAGAGCTTTCATTAACTTTATCATGATATTCACAGTGGATAATTATATTACATGGTAGCAAAAATTGATATCTTTATGTATTGCTTATATTTTATTATAAATTAAATTTTAGATATAGGTAGTAAATAAAATCCATCCATCCATCTCAAAAAATAGTATTATAGAGAGTACTTTGTACACTTAACCTAGTTTTCCCTAGTGGTGATGTGTTTCAAAACTATAGTGTAATATAACCAGGAGATGACATTGCTACAGTCTACCCATCCTCTTCAGTCTTAACAAATTTGTCATCTCTATTTGTATGCAGATTCATTCCTAGAGTTCCCAACACCACAAGGATCCTTTGTGTTCTATTGTCATGCTCAGCCTGCTCTTGTGTGTGCTTACTCTGCCCCATTTCTAATCCCTGGCAACCACTAATCTCCTGTTTCTAATATTTTATCATATCTAAAATGTCATGTAAATAAAATAAATAGTATGCAAATTTTTAGTATTTATTTATTTATTTTTTTACTGAAATGGTCCCCTTGAGTTATAGCCAGGTATTTTATGTGATAGTAATTTGGTTCTTCATGTTTCTTGGTACCATTTCATGATATCAATGAACTATAGGTTGCTTATCTGGTCACCTGTTGAAGGACATATGGACTGATTCTAGTTTTTGGCAATTGCAAAATAGAGCTACAGTGAACATTCATGTAGAAGTTTTGTGTGGAGGGGGCCGGGGAGATGGCTCAGTAGAATAAGCGCTTGCCTGGCAAGCACAAGAGCCTGAGTTCAATCCCTGGTTCCACCAAAAAAAAAAAAAAAAAGTTTTGTGTGGATGTAAGTTTTCAGTTTTTCTGGGACAGATGCCCAAGAATACAGTTGTGCTGTATAGTAATTACATTTTTTTTTCAATGAAACAGACAAACTTTTCCAAAGTGGGTATACTATGTCACAGTACCACCAGCAATGTATGGATGATTTTATTTTTCCACTTTTTTTTTTTTGGTCCTGGGTATCAAGCTGAGGACACCTTATAGTGCCAAGCAGGTGCTCGTGCCACTGAGCTGTATCCCCAGCCCCCTGTTTCTTCACATTTTTGACAACATATGGCACTGTCATCGTTTTCAATTTAATTTTTATAAAGAAAGAAAGGCTTCTCACTTATTTAATTAAACAAAAATAAAATAAGCTACCTAGCAACAACTTTAAGGTTCAGAGAGATACCAACTTTGTTTTTGAGGGTTTAGAAGCTGGTATAGCATCTCTTTGCCATCTTTTCTATGATCCACATTGGTACATTCCTGTTAGTTAGCACGGGAGCTTTTGAACAGTTTTCCATTGGTTCCCCCTCTGCCCACTGCCCATCATACCCACGGCCTATTTTTAATTTGAGAGATTTAGCAATATATATTTATATTTGTATATGTATTTTAATTTCCCTGATGGCAAGTGATAATCTTTTCATATACTTATTTGCCATCTCTAGATCCTCTTTATTTTTTTTAAATGTTTCCTTTATTTATTTCTTTTTTCTTTTTTTTTATGGTCAGCTCAGCGCATCCTGGGGGCAGGGCTGGCATGGCTTGTGGTGCTGGGGATTGAGCCAAGGTCCCTGCATGCTTGCCTAAGCTTGCCTAAGCAGGTGCTTTAGACCACTGAGTTATCTCACCAGCCCTCTAGATCCTCTTTAGTTAAAAGTTATACCTCTATTTTCTAAGCTCATTGTTTCTTTTTTCTTTTTTTTGTATTTTAGGGAAAGGTCTACAGGGTGTTTAAGGTCTCACTACTAGATCAGACTTGTAGTGATTCTCCTGTTTACAGCCTCTCAAGAGCTGGGATTACAGGCATGCGCCACCATGCCCAGTCTTAATCACTGTCTCAGCTTGTCCCCCTGGGCAGGGCTGACATGGCAGGCCTAGGGATTGAATCCCCGTCCATGAGCCTGCTTTTTTCTTTTTTAATAGTAATTTCTCTATTTTAATAATTTCTTTCAAAATTAAAAAAGATATTCCAACAAATTTCCTATAGAACATCATTAAAAAGAGGACAATGCTTTGGAAAGTGAAGAGTTAATTAAATCTATAAATTATGAGCTCAACCAGTATTCTGCATGCTTATCGTGTTTCTTATGTGTCATAAACCAAATGTTTAGCAGGGAATTACCCTTAACTTACAGTTTTCCTACTTTCCAACAGTAATTTCCGCTCTGCTTTTTTTTAAAAAATGTGATCTTATTTTATAATTTATACAGTTTAAACAATTCAGAACAATGAGCAATATTTAATAAAATACGGTGTTTATCAATATGTTAATTATAAATTTATGCTACTTTTTAAAAACCAAATTGGTACAATCTGAGGTACAGGATCTCAGGATAAATCCTGAGGGGATTTCACTGACCTTATCAGATGCAACAGCTACAACTCTTGTGGCATAGGTCCTGCTTTACCTTGGTCTTAACCATCCAGCAGAAAAGTATAAAAGCAAAATATAAGAAGTAAAGCCATGCTGTTATATTGAGCTGTAGGGGACTCAGGTCAACAATTTCTGACATTGCCAGTGAAGTGGAAGATCCAATACTATTATGGACTACTGGACTCTTTTAGATTATTTTGCTGAGTTAACACACCTATAAAATTCAAATAACGGAACTTAACCAAAAAAAAAAGGGTATACAGATGAATGTCCATTTTGTATCTGTATTCAAAGTGGTTAGGATAGATACATAGTTACAGTTTCTTAATGAATAGAGGGATTTGTTCTAATGGTGTTTGTAAATAGGATATCATATCTGCATCATGTACAGCAATTAATCACTAGGAAGAATGTATGCAATGTGCTAAGTATTGAAACTGTCCATGAGCCTGCTTGCAGGCACTTTAATCCCCTGAGCTGTTTGGCTGGACCCTCAATGTTTGTTTCTTTCTTTTTTTGGCAGAACCGGGGATTGAACTCAGGCCCTTGTGCTTGCTAGGCAAGCACTTATTCTACTGAGCCATCTCCCCGGCCCCCATTGTTTCTTTTTTTTTTTTTTCCCAGAACCGGGGATTGAACTCAGGCCCTTGCGCTTGCCAGGGAAGCACTTATTCCACTGAGCCATCTCCCCAGCCCCTCCCATTGTTTCTTAATGTTGAATTTTTAGAGCTCTTTAGATAATCTAGTCTTTTTCGGGGGATAGGGTACCAGGGATCAAACTCAGAACTTTGCACTTGCCACGCAGGGGTTTACATTGTTGAGCTATCTCCCCAGCCCTCTTAAGATAATCTAGATAAAATTCTTTTTTCAGATATATAGTTTGTAAATAATTCTCTTAACCTGTGTACTTGACTTTTTATTGTATTTGCATAGTGTTTCACAGAACAAAAGTTTTGAATTTTGGTGAGGTTCAAATGATGGTTAGCTTTTCTATGAGGTTTAAAGATGAGGTCAAGGTTACTTTTCTGCCTGTGGATATTTATTTGCTTGAGCACTCAATTTTTTTAAGTTATAATTTTCTTTCATTTTGAAGAGTAAAAACAAAAGCAAGAAAAACAAACACAGAAACAGGGTAACATTACAACAATACATATATTATAGATTTTCAAAACAAGAATAGCTAATTAACAATGAATGATATATTATCTATTTTTATGGTCAAACCCATTGCTCAGATTAACAGATATAGTTATGCAGGATGGGACATATGATGGAATGTTACCACGTGCTTTCAAGAAATCTGTTCTTGTCTCTTTTTATTACCTTTTTCTAAAAGATTTACATAAAGAGATTATGGTAATAATTGATATGACTTTAGAAACGGTACACATTTAGAAGACCAAGATGACAGGTATTTCAAGCATGGTTTTAGCATTATGCATTGCTGTCCTCAATGTAGTGCTTCGCTCACAGATATCAGTATACAGAGTTAGTCAAGTTGAAAATTCTACATGGTAACTTCTATTTTCTTTCTTTTTTAATTTTTTTATTTTTAGGGAAGGGTCTACAGGGTGTTCAGGGTCTCACTACTAGATTGGACTGGACTAGTAGTGATCCTCCTGCTTACAGCCTCCAAAGAGCTGGGATATAGGTGCACGCCACCACGCCCAGTCTTAATTGCCTTCTCAGTGTGCCCGAATGGAGCTCCCCGGCCCCTGTGCCTACTTGCAGGCGCTGCCGTTTTCTTAAAACTGATGGAAATTCTTAGTATACATCCATCTTGTATGTATACTTTCATGTTTTTGCCCCCACCCTTTTCCCTATCTTTTCACCTTTCAGCACTCATTTTTTTAAAAGGGTACATAGTGCCTCTGCTGAGTTGGTTCTGAACTCTTGTTGAAAGTCCAACATATTTATGTGCGCCTATTTGTGAATCTCTTTTACTATTGCCTGCATTTGTGTCTGTCTCTCCACCAACATTATAATGATTTGATTACTCTTATTCTTTTTTAATGTTGTTTTCCAAGGTTGGTCCAGATATTCTAGGATGTGTTCCTTTCCATATAATTTTTAAAAGAAGCTTGTTTTTTTTCTGCTGGTCTTTTAACAAAAATTACAGTAAACCTATGGATCAATATGTAGAGAACTGATACCTTTAGTGTACAGTCTTTCAATCCATGAACAGAGCATCTCTATCTATTTAGGTCTTCTTTGGTTTCTTTAAACAACATTTAAAAATTTTCAGCACACATCTCCTGTATTCGTTTTGCAGTACTGGAGATTGAACTCTATCCTATATTGGCTTTGGTAAGTGTGGTTTAAGTAATTTTTGTCAAAGCATCTGTAAGTGGTATTGAGTTTTCACAGTACTGGAAATACAACCAAGGGGCATTCTTCTGATCTGAACCTTCAACCCCTACTTTTTTTTGAAACAGCATCTTAGTGAGG
>NW_004524777.1:4400196-4417398 GCF_000260255.1 Octodon degus
GGGGAGGGTGATTAATATTGATTCCTTGAGAATGAACAGATCTCCAGAGCTTTGAATTTTTTTTCTTTCACTTTATGACAGGGTCTTCCAAAGTTGCTAAATTTTCCAGGCAGTGCTCAAACTTGTGTTTTTGTTGCCTTAACCTTCTATAGTGAAGGGATTAAAGACATGCTCCACCATGTTGCTTTGGGATGTTTGATGGTGTGGACCCTGTTGTCCTGTACTCCCAAAGATTACATATTCATTGTTAGTATACTAATTTTCAAAGGCACCTGAATATTTATGTGTTGATCTATTTTCCTTGACTTTGCTGAATTCCCTTATATGTGATTTTTCCCACCCTATACTGGGGATTGAATTCAGGCCCTTGCGCTTGCCAGGCAGGCACTTATTCTACTGAGCTATCTCCCCGGCCCCTGAATTCACGTATAGATTCTAAGTATATTTCTATAGCTGACGTTTTCTGTTTTGAGATACCCTGTACAAATATAGTTAGGTTTATTGCTTTCTAACTTATGTGCTTTTTATTTCTTTACCTTGTTGCTTTATTCCTATATCCTTTAGGAAAAGATATTCAGTCCTTCATCACTGAGTATGATGTTGTTGGCTATTCGACTTTTGTTAATACTTTTTTTTTATCATGAAGTAATTCCTTTCTATTCCAAATGGCTGAGACGGAGATTTAACCAAATCCCAATCAAAATTCCAACAGCAATTTTCACAGAACATGAGAAAACAATGCTGAGACTCATATGGAACCAGATGAGACCCGTAATAGCTGAAACAGTCGTGGATAACAAGAGGAACATGGAAGGCATCAAAGGCCTGGAGCATAGATAAAATTACCATGTTGTTTGTACAAAACCAGTCTACTTGCCCACCAACAGAAGGGCTTCCTTTTCTCTACAGCCCTCCCAGTATTTGTTATTGGTTGATTTCTGGATAATAGCTATTTTTTTCAGGGTAAGATGGAATCTTAGTGTTGTTTTCATTTGAATACTTCTTTATTTTTTTGTACCAGAAATTTAACTCAGGACCTTGTGCTTGTCAGATAGGCACTGTTCTGCTGAGCTACAGCCTGGGCACTGTGTTGTTTTATTTTGCATTTCTCAACAGAGTAATAATGCTGTTTCTACTTTTATCTGCGAAGTGTCCATTCATTTCATTTTTTATTTTTATTTATTTTTTTGTGTTCTAGGGAAAGGATCTACAGGGTGTTCAGGGTCTCACTACTAGATTGGACTCATAGTGATCCGCCTGTTTATAGCTTCCCAAGAGCTGGGATTACAGTGTGCGCCACCACGCCCTGTCTCAATTGCTGTCTCAGCAGGCCCCAGGGGCGGAGCTGGGGCCTGCACTGCAGGTCCTGGGATCAAACTCCCAGCCCTGCATCTGCTTGCACGGCTTTAATCCACTGGTCTATTTGGCCAGCCCTTCCATTCATGTCAGATGCCCATTGTATTTATTTATTTATTTATTTATTTATTTATTTATTTATTTTGTTTATGTATTTGGTATAGGGTCTCACTACACAGCTCGGACTTATAGTTATACTCTTGTTTTCAACCTGCCCAGCACTGGGATTACAGTTGTGTGCCACCACACCTGGACTTGTTTGCAGGCTCAGAGCACCCCAGGGGCTGGGCCAGCATGACATGTGGGACTGGGGATTGAACCCTGGTTCCTGCAGTTGACAAAGCAGGAGCTTAGTCTGCTGAGCTATCTCACCAGCTTTCAGATGCCCATTTTTAGATTGAGGCTTTACCCTTGGGAGGCACTTATAATTTGTATACACAGGGTTTTTTTGGTCAGTTTTTGGGCTATTTTATTGTTTCTGTAAAGCACCAATTTTTATTTCATTGATTTTATATTTTTGTTTTGAATTTTAGTTAAGTGTTTATTTTTCCCCCCACAGGCATTTGAAGAAAAAGTGTATTCTGATTTTTAGAAGTAGAATGTTCTAAAAAAAAAAAGTAGAATGTTCTGCGTAAGCAAGTGGCAGCAAAGCTGTGTCACATCTGCACAGCAGGTGCTTTGTATCACTGAAAGCTCTCCAAGGTTCTCTGTCACTGACATAAGCCAATTAGGTCCTATTGTATATTTCTTAGGTTCTGCATCTTTTTTTTAAAATTAATTATTTATTTATTTGTGTGTGTGTGTGTGCGCGTGTGGGCAGCTCAGCCCACCAGGGGGCGGGGCTGGCTGGCATGTGGTGCTGGGGGATTGAATCGTGGTCCCTGTGCTTTGCTAAGCTTGTTCTAAGTAGGTGCTTTAGACCACTTGAGCCATCTCACCAGCCCCTGTTCTGTATCTTTTGAAATTTTCTGTCATATGTTATATCAGTTGCTGAGGTCAGGGTGTTGAAATTCCAAATGATAAGTTTGGGTTTCCTTTTTTCTACACTCTATCCTGAGTTGCTTGTGAAGAGTAAATACTTTGGTGGCTCCCTTTTTTCTCCTTTGCTGATCACTGTTTTTTAACTGGTATATTTAGACCATTTATGTTTAAGGTAATTATTGATGGAGAAATGTACTCAACCTGCCATTTTATTATTCATTTTTCTGCTTGTTTTCTCTTACTCTTCTGTTTATCTTTTCTTGTATTCCTGTCAGTTACTCAAACACATTTAGTTTTATTTATTTATAGTGTCTTTGACTGTGTCTTAATAGTTTTTTCTTTCATGTATGTGGTGTGTGTGTGTGTGTGTGTGTGTGTGTGTGTGTGTTAACAGTAATTGAACTCACAGCCCTCACTCTGAAGTACATCCTTGGGATGAAACTTGGAATCTTCCTGCCAGACCTCTCATCAGCTCACATAACCTTTATATAGATTTTATGATGACTGTTCTTGGAATTACAATCTGTACACGTCATTTATACTGGTCTCCAGCTATTGATGTTTTTTGTTTCAAATGAAGTTTGGAAACCTCATTTATATTTGGGCTCTTTCTCTTTCATATTTTAAATTATTGTTTTTATTGTCAGATAGTATCATTTTTTTATTTTTATTTTTTATTTTTTGCGGAACCAGGGATTGAACTCAGGTCCTTGTGCTTGCCAGGGAGGCACTTATTTTATTGAGCCATCTCCCCAGCCCCTTTTTTGTGTTTTTGAGAAAGGATTACACTATGCAGTTTACGCTGGCCTTAAGCTCTTAGTGATCTTCCTTCCTCAGCCTCCTGAGTGTTGGAATTACAGGTGTGTGCTGCTATGTCCAATCCAGATGTTATATTTTGTTTCATAAGATTTTCATAAAACTCATGAGAAGGCTCATTTACTATACCTATATTTCTATTCTTTCTGTTTATTTTTCCTTCCAATGCTCCTTGATTCCTGTTTTCTTTTTCTTTTGTTTGAAAATTTTCTCTTGGCTGGGGAGATAGTTCAGTGGTCTAAGCGCCTGCCTGGCAAGCACAAGGATCTGAGTTCAATCCGTGGTGCCATATGCTGGGTTGGCTCTGAAACCGGGTGTAGTGGCACATGCCTGTAATCCCAGCACTGAGGAGGCTGAGACAGGAGGATCAATACAAGTCCAAACTGTATAGTGAGACCCAGTAACAAATAAATAATTAGAATAAGAAAAAAAGGAAAATTTTCTCTTAGCCTATTTTTTTTTTTAATCCTTCTCAAATGACCAGTGATATTGAACGTTTTCTCTTTTTATTTATTTATTTATTTTTATTTATTACATTTATTTATTGTGTGTGTGTGTGTGGCCAGCTCAGCCCACCAGGGGGCGGGGCTGGCTGGCATGTGGTGCTGGGGATCGAACCGAGGTCCCTGTGCTTCGCCAAGCTTGTTTCAATTGGTGCTTTAGACCACTGAGCCATCTCTCCAGCCCCCCTTAGCCTATTTTTAAGGTTAGCTTTTCTTTATCTGAATTTTTTTTTTCCTTTACTCTTCTAAAATCAGATTTTATTGGTATCTTTTTCATTTATTTAAAAAAGTTTTTTGCTATCTTTTAGATATACAAAATGATTACATTGATAATCATAGGGAATTTGTACCTGTACATTATATAACTTGGGTTTTTTCCTCCCTCAATCCTCTTTTTCCTCCTTCAATCTTGAAAAAGCATTACTAGATATATAGAATCCATATTTGACTCTTGTTTGCTTTTGGCCTTTGGAAAATACTGGGACATCTCGTATTGGCCTTCATAGTTCCGAATACAAATCCTCAGCTTTTTGAGTTGGTGGTATCCTAGTGTCTGCTTCCTGGCAGGCATTTCTTGGGGTCTTTATCAAATTTTAATTTTGAAGCTGTATGTGAGAAAAAGATGCTAAATGTTGCTTTTGGTCATGTTTAACATGAATTTCTTTGATTTTACTCCATTTGGAACTCGCTTAGTTTTCTTGATTTGTGTCATTTACCAAATTTTGAAAACATTCAGCTACCATTTCTTTCTTCTTTCTTTTTTTTTTTTTGGCAGAACCGGGGCTTGAACTCAGACCCTTGCACTTGCCAGAGAAGTGCTTATTCAACTGAGCTATCTCCCCAGTCACAGCTATCATTTCTTTGAGTATTTCTTCATTCCCACATCTTTTAACCTCTTTCTCTCAAACTTCAATAATATGATTATCAGATCTACTGTCATTGCTCGATAGGTACCTGTGGCCCTGACAATGCTTTTGTTTTTCTTTAAGTCTCTGCTTCTGTGATGCTAAAAATTGGTGAAATTTACTGTTTTGTCTTAATGATTGATTAATGATTATATCCTTTATCATTTCCATTGTATTATTGAGTCCTTAGGCAATCTTTGTTGCTTTTGCTCATGTCTATCATTATGTTTCAGTTTCTTAGTCTTTTTTTTTTAATTTATTTTATTAGTGTGTGTGTGTGTGTGTGTGGCCAGCTCAGCCCACCAGGGGGCGGGGCTGGCTGGCATGTGGTGCTGGGGGATTGAACTGCGGTCCCTGTGCTTTGCTAAGCTTGTTCTAAGTAGGTGCTTTAGACCACTGAGCCATCTCTCCAGCCCCTCAGTTTCTTAGTCTTCATGTCTCTCTTTTTTAAAAAAATTCTGTTTGTTGGTATTTTACTTTTTTATTTATTTCAAAGCAATTTAAAATGGATATTGAAGCATTTTTATGATAGGTATTTCAAAGCCTTTTCATATAATTCCAATCTGATTCATCCCAGTGTTGGCTGCAGTTTGTTGTCTTTTTAAAATTTTTTTTAGTGTTTTATTTATTTATCTGTTTATTTGTTTATTTGGTACCGGGTCTCACTGCGCAGCTGAGACTCATAGTGATCCTCCTGCTTTAGCTTTCCCAGTGCTGGGATTTCAGGCATGTGTCACTATGCTGAGTTTCAGTGGCCAGCACAGCATGCAGTACAGGGGATTGAACCTGGGTCCCTGAGCTTGCCAGGCAGGTTCTTAGACTCCTGAGCTATCTCCCCAGCCCAGTTCATTGTCTTTTCTCCTTTAAATTGTTACTTCCTTTTTCATTGTTCTGATGGATGATTCACTACAACAGTTTTTCTCTATCATGTTAGGAGATTTGGCTTATTTAAAGATTTTAGCACATAGTCCCTTTGTTTAGGTTTTGCATTTGAGCTGTGGGTTCCGTTCAGTTTGCACTTCCAATGGCAGTTTAACTTTTGATTTGTTTGGTTTATGTGGTGGTGCTGATACTTACACTTGGTTTATCTGGTGGTGTCTGGGGGCGGAGGTGTTTCCCCAGGCCTTCCACTGGATGTCTCTGGAAGGATTCTCTACTGTTGCTTCATACCCTACTCCTTCTAGGCAGAGGAGGAACATCTATGAGATGGAATTTCTCTGAACGAGGGTAATTTTTTTTGAAGTCTCATGTGTAATTTCATCTTCTCTCCCAATATCTTTGGGTGGAGGTGAACAGTTGTGAGACCCTAGGGATAATATGTGTGCTGCCTTGCCAGCTTTATTATGTCTGGGTGGTTCAAGAGTCTCAGGCATGTTTAAGGAGAATGCCTTCTCTGGCAACTCACTTCCGGCTGTGTTTCCAATTACTCTTCTGTGCTACATATGTTGGGCTCACCAGATGCTTTCAGAAGATTCCTTTTTGTTTAGGGAGAGAGGACTCTGCCTCCCTGGCCCGACATCTGTTACTAGGGTAGGAAATTTAGAAACAGCAGGTCCGGGTGTTCCAGTTTTTGTGGAGTGAGGATACGAAGGCCTCATGTTGATGTGCTGTTCTTTCATTACCAAACCAGCGTGGCTTCTTCTTATCATCCTTCAGAGTTCTCCCTTGCCATTTTCAGATTTTATAGTTGTGTTTTACTGAGAGAGGAACAGGAAAAAACACTGTCCTGCTCAGACCAGAAATCTTTTTAATTAAAAAAAAAGTGTTTTAATAAAACTTCCTTAGAATTGCAGTTACATCCACCAGCTTGCAGACAGGAATTCTTTTGAGGGAGGGAGTGGGTGTCACAAGTATATACGCCTCTTTCTAGACTTATGCTCCATTCCTTTTATTCACAATTCTGTCTAGACAGTGATTAGAAATCTCAGCCCAAGTTCTTTCCAGTCTCCTGGAATTTATTTCAGGAGATGTGCTGCTTAATCTCTTCTTGTGTGTTGATTTTCAGTTGCCTTCTATAAATGTTTCTTGTCCTTCTCATTCTTGTTACCAGAAGACACATAGAAATAAAGGAGGCATTTAATGATTTTTCTCTCTCACTGTCACCTAACATCTAGCATTATTGATTTCAATTTGAAATCCCTTATGTTATGTTTAGAATAACATAGCAATGCTTTCTATAACTCGGGTAATTCTGAACCTTGGTCCTTTTGTGTTTGCAGGCACATAGCACTGTTGTGTAGTTGCCACTGCTTATCTCTGCTTCTTAGAGCAGCAGGGCCATGAATAACAATTTGACAGTCTTGTGTTTGTGTCTAACCACTCCAGCTCATTCTAGCTGTGTGGTTTGGGACTGGTTATTTAATATCTGAACTTATATTTGCTCATTAGAAACAGTGCTGTTGCTACTAGTTTACCACTACTACTAATGCCAAACTCATAGGATTATTACACATTTTTAAAACTACAATTATAAAAAACTTTTACTGTTGTGTCTGTTGATACCTTTTTTGTCTTCCTTTGTGGTTGTATGGATGGAATTAAATTTTTGAAAGCCTTCCAGTCAGTTTATGTAAATTAAAGTTCTCAGGAAAAGAGATTGCGTATCTTTCAAATTGTGAAATTTCACCTAATTTAATTGCAACTGACATTCTTAATGCAGTGCTGGTCATGGTCCTCTTACTGAATAGTAAATGCAAATATTTCACAGCTCTGTCTCCATGCAATTGATGTGTAGGTGTTAAATTAGTCTTTCTGGTTAACCATCCATAAATATTTCAAAATACATACTTCTTGTGGGTACCTAGCTTGCTTCTACATGCTACAAAAATTTTTGCTTGTTAGACATTATTATATACCCTACTTATATTTCTTGCTGTATTTTAAAATAAGTTCATGATTATAGTACAGCAGTATACTTATCTGGTGAAAAATGAAGTTTATAATACATTTAGTTTGACCTTTTTGAATGGGAATTATAGCTAGTGTTCTATTTTACACAGTGCCAAACCCTTGTCATTCAGATATTCATCAGTAATGATTGTACCTAAAATGATATAGCAATTTCATGAAGGCCTGCAGATTGACATTATTATTAGTGTTTTCTAAGTAACCTATTTCAGTATATTTTTTCTCTTGGGTTAAAGCTGGCTGGTAATCTTTTTAATCTTGATAAATTCTTTAGGTTTCATGTTTGATAGCTATAATTCTGGAACCTCCCAAAACTATCTTAATTAGAGGCATGTTGGAATGTGTTTGAAATTTTTCTGTTGTAGTTTGGTTACTTCTGGGCAGTATTATGTAATCTTAAGGATATGTGTTTTCTTCAGGGATTCAAATTTTCTTGCTGTCCTCCACCTAGCTTGTCTTTTAAGTTCTCCACCCCTTTCCCTGGGGAGAACAGGACTCTAAATTGTTGCGAGGCTTTTTATAGATGATTAGAACTATGGTCTTAGCTGACTCTAAACTTTGAATATTCTAGATTGGTTTTGAGACCTATCAACTTGTTGTGACCACATTATTACTTAAGTGATTTAAGTTCTGATTTTACAAATCTAGCTGGAAGGGAATGAGTTATTTCCTTCTAAGGTCATGAAATGGTAGGCGGTTGATTTTCTCTACAATGTTTCATTGGTGTGTTGATTCTAAACTGTTTTATTTATTTGTTAGTAAAATGTTCTTGAGTGCTTTGGATGAATAAAGGGTTTGAGTAGAGGTGATTGGTGGTGCTCTATGCTATGCTACAGAATTTCACCATTGCCTGTAGAAATATAGAAATGAGTCCTCAGGCCTGAACTTCATCTTATCCTCTTCTGTGCTCGCACATCCCATTGCTTTTTCCTTGAGCACAAATGCTTTTCATATTGAAACATACTCTGACATTGTTTTGCACAAGCCCCTCTTTTTTCTACTGCTTCCACTTTGCACCATGCATTGGGAATGCCTTCTCCTTTCTGTTCTGTCATCTTGAAAGAGCTAGAAATCTCACCTCCGTCATTAAACTCTACTGACCTTTGTGTCATGGAAGTGACAGCTCCCTGAAGCATAGATCATGTAAACACTTCTTCTTGTCAGTTTATATAGATGATTAGTATTTTATACTGCTGTCTTGGTATCTCTGTGGATGCGTACCTGTGTTGTCTGGAGTTTTATGTTTTTAAATCCACACAAAAAATACTATTGAATTTACTGGATATTGATTTTTAGGACTAAGTAGACTTTTAGTAATTGATTTTTTTCAGGAAAAATTGGAGAAATTTCTTCTGCCAAAAGTTAGAACTCTTACTGGTCATTAAAGTTTCTAATAGATAATTGAGATTATAGTCTTAGGAAATTAAGCTTAAATATTCAGTATTTTAGATCTTGGTCAAACAGCATATACAATGATCCCACACAGTATCTACTATAATGTTTTATAAGTTTTGTCTGTCTTTCTTATAAAATAGTCGGACGGTTCAAGAACTTGACTTCATTGCTTGGTAATCTTTGCATGTGTGGTTCTGTTATCCTCGAGTATATAAAATGTTAAACAGAGAAACCTTAAATTTCTGATGTACTCTTTGCAAATCTGATTTCTGTAATGGACTACTATGTCTGGGAATTCTATTATCCATTAGCTACCTGTACAAAAATTTGTAGGATTGCAAGGTAGACACAAAGCCATCACAATGAGATCTCTACCTGAATTTCCTCCTTTATATCCTACTGTGCCCTATCACTCATCCTGCTCCAACAATACCCAACTAATAGTAATTTTCCATTGTAATCACCATAGCTGTGTACACAGAATGTTATTTTTCTTTAAGTACCATCTTCTTTTTCTACCCCATTATTTATTTGCCATATTCTTGACTTGACCTTAAATATCTTCTATTCTGTGTTTTTGGAGCTTTGTACCAAAGATAATTACTTTGTTTTCCATTCTCCTAAATAGTGTCTTCTATATACCTCTAGTTTTAAATACATAATCATTATATTTTCATCATTTGTTTGTGGTCTTACTTTTACCCATTCAACTGTGAGTTTGTTACTGACAGAAACTATTTGTTTTCCTAAAGTCTTACAGTTATTCACATATACTTCCTGATTAACACATGTTAGAATGAATAAATTAATGAACCAAAGTTAAGCCATGTCAATCAAATTAGAAATCATGATTGTGGAGACTTCTTTTGGCTTTGATAGGCAAGGTCATTATGGGAACTAGTTTCACACCACTAACTATCCTTCCAGAAAAACTGTAATATTGGATGAAGTTGCAAAATACCTATTTCCGAACATCAGAGAGTTGCCAAAGGAAGAAGGATCCCAGAAAGAAATGTGATATATTGGGGGTAACCTCTACATTCCATACTTCTCCCTTTGTATCATTTGTCCATGAAACTACTAGTAGTGGGTAGGATAGGCTGAGAAGCCAACTGAAGGTAGTGAAAGAGACAGGGAAAGGTGAGGAGAAGTTTCAGTGGTCTCACAGGGTGTTGACCCCAAAAATGGAGTTAAAGTGTAACCTAATAACTGAAAGTTTAGGGTCCAAGATGCCAGAGAAAAAGAAAGTAGCAGTGAGTTTAGTGCAATGATTTCTTTTTTCCCCTTGGGGCATTTTTAAATTTGTAAGAGGTAGAGAGCAAAGAAGTTGAGAACATAAGCAGGAAGTAGCAGATAGAAACCTTAGTAGCTAAGCAGAGCTTTTTAGCAATTTCACAATGCTGGAGAGACAGAAATTAGAGTTCAGAGCCTGCCAAAGAGGAGGGACCCTGGTAATTATCTCAAGTTTTCAGTTGGGATCCCCAAAGGGCTAAACTTTAGGAGTATGGATGTAATAGAAAAATACCATTCCTAACAAACACTAAAGCACAGCTTTGAATCAGCTCAGTCTTAGGGAGGATTAAGGTGATCTGTCCCTTACTTGCTGCCAGAAATAAAGTAAATCTTCTCCAGGGAAAGATTATATTCAGAGCTCCTCTTAGTTTTAATGTGCAGTTTTTGGCATCAATCGAAAATTGCTAGGCTAGGCCAGGTGTGGTGGTGCACACTTGTAATCCCAGCACTTGAGAGGCTGAGGCAAGAGGATCACTGTGAGTTTGAGGCCAGCTTGGGCTACAAAGGGAGTTCAAGGCCAGTCTGAACTGTGTAGTAATACTCTGTCTCATTTAAAACAAATAAACAAACAAGATACTACTAGGCTTACTGAGTGCATTAGTTTGTTAGGACTGCCATACCAACGTACCACAGGTGGCATGGCTTAAACAACTTTAGTGTCATAATTCTAGAGACTATAAGGTTGAGACCAACATGGCCTCTTGGACTCTTGTGTGGGCTCTCTTTCTGGCTTATAGCTGGCTATCCTCCCATTGTGTCCTCACTCTGGGTCCTCATATAATAGCACTAATCTCATTCATGAGTTTTCTGCCCTTTATGACCCTATCACCACCCCAAAACCCTCACCTCTTCATGCCATTATATTAGGATTTAGGATTTCAACATATGCATTTTGGGAGAACACCGACTTTCAGTGTATAGTAATAGGAAAATAATAAAGTTCTCAAACTGGAAATTACCAGTATCAGAATGAGGAACTTGATAGGTGGGCTTAACAGCAGATTCAATCTACAGTTCAATAAAGGATTGGTCAACTGGAAGGCAGGTCAGTCAAAAATGACTTAGACTGTCGGATCAAGAAAAGAAAGAGGGGCTGGGGAGATGGCTCAGTAGAATAAATGCTTCCCTGGCAAGCACAAGGGTCTGAGTTCAATCCCCGGTTCCGCAAAAAAAAAAAAGAAAAAACGAAAAGAAAAGAAAAGAAAGAGATAGAAAATAGCAAAACAAAGAACCAAACATCAAAAAAGGCTCATGCACTAATGTATGTTACTAGCACTGTAGTCCTAGTCCTGCTAAGCAGGCTGAGGTAGGAGGATAATTTTGAGGCCAACCTGAGCAACATAGGAAGAACCTGTCTCAAAAAAAAAGAAAGGATAAAGTGTCAACAGTTTATTAGCTTAACAGTGGTATACATGTTGGGAAGCCATACAAACATCAAATCTACATATTTTGTGGGGAGAAGAGTAGGTTTATAGCCAGAGGCACATAGGTTGGAACTTCGGCCTGGCCTCCACTGTCTTACTGAATATATGATCTCTAATTTGTGATTCTCCAAGCCTCATTTTTGTCATCTGTAATGGAAAAAGAATAATGTCTATGTTACAACATTCTTACAAGAATTGAGATGCTATTGAAGGGCTTTGTAGTATTTGTTCCTTACCGGGTATAATACAGTTTGGGACACACACTGTCTTGGGCCTAAATTCACAGATACTTATGTTGTAGAACCAACATCTTACCTAGGAGCTATTAAGGGTTTTTATTCTATCTCCGGTAGAAATACTTGGTGAAAAAAGACAGCCCTGCTGTGCCACACCTTCTTTCATCTCACCATCATTGTCGAAACTTAAATCTACTACTTTAACGTTGCTGAGATTTGTGAGATTTTCTGTTTTGTCAGTTGGTAGAAGTGGATCTCATTTGGGACATTAAAGAATGTATATTTTTGGTCAGTGTACTTTTTGGTGTATTGTTTTTTTCTAGCAGCTTCTCCACAATGAACTCATTTACTAAACCTCTGCTGCTGTGTTATGTGCCAGCAATTGTGCTAATAGACACTTGTGATGATACCCTACCACTTCTGCTATGTAAGCTGAGTGGTATAAACAGGCATGCAAGCACAGAGGAGAGCTACCTAGGCTGCTGCTAAGAGGGGGACATTTGAGGTAAGTCACTATAATTGGGTCAAACATCTGTGGCAAAAGGTAAGGTGTGTGTTTCAAGTAGAGCAAACAGTGAGTAAAAAGGAGTCTCCAGGCATAGTGGAATGAAAGGATTTAATGTAACCAGGGATCAAATCTGATTTGGGCATGGCCAGAGTGTAGAATAGGGGCTGTGGTAGAAGGGTCTGAGTAGAGTTGACCTACTCACCTCACACCAGCCTGAAAGCCGAGAATCAAGGGAGAAGCCAGGCAGGGAGATAGTACCCTGCCGGTCGTGCCCACATGGACCTGTGTCTTCTGTGCACTGTGTCTTCTGCTCAGAACCCACCTCCCAACAGCCTGTGAGCTGTAATGCCCCAGTGATCTAGTCACCTTCCACAAGCCCTGCCTCTAAGTGCTGGAGGCTCTTGGAAGACTTCTAACAGGACTGCTTTGGCTTGAATAAAAATAGGTAGAAAACCAGCACAAACAATGTCTTTGATTTCTGCTCTCATCTATTCTCTTTGTTTTCCCTGCTATGGGTTTACTTTCTACTATCTCTGGTGTTGTAAGTTAGGGGTTTAGATTATGAGTTTTAGTTGTGTTCTAGCAAATAAGCACGTGATGTTGTTGTTTTCCCTGGCAGCAGTGAATAATGCTTTAACTATATCCAAGAATGTTTGAGATGCTAAACTTTTTTATTTTTATTCAGTTCAAAATACTTTTACATTTCCTTTGAGAACTTTTGTGATCCATAGGTTATATTTTTTGACATAATTTTATTGATAAACAAATAGCAATGAGACAGTTTCAAATCAAATTGGAAAGTTTCTCTCTCTCTTTTTTTTTTTTTTTTGGCAGAACCGGGGATTGAACTCAGGCCCTTGCGCTTGCCAGGGAAGTGCTTATTCCATTGAGCCATCTCCCTGGCCCCCATAGGTCGTATATTTTTGTGGTATTCATGATTGAAACCTGTAGCTCAGCTATGCTAGGCAAACACTCTACCATGGAGCTACATCCTAGTCAACCCACAGTTTATTAAATGTGTTTTTGTCAATTTTCAAATATGTAAGGATTTTCAGCATGGTTTTATGATTTCTAATTTAATATCATTGTGGTTAAATAACATTATATGATTTCAATTCTTAAAAATTTTGTGAAACCCATTAGGATAACTATTTTTTGCAAAAGCACAGAAAATAACAAATATTGGTAAGGATGCCGAGAAATTAAAATGTATGTCTAGAATACCAATGGGAATGTGCAACCACTGCGGAAACAGGAAGGAGGTTGCTTAAAAATTGAAAATAGAACTACCATGCAATATAGTTAGTCCACTCCTAGATATTTAAACAAAAGAATTAAAAACAGTATCTTGATGATATATATAGGAACATATATATAGGAACAGTAATCAAGCCAAAGATAAGGGGAGCCTAAATATATATTGATAAATGGTTAAACAAAGTATGTAATATACCTATATTGAAATACTATTCTGCCTTAAAAAGGAAGAATATGGTACAACATGTATGAATCTTAAAGACATGGGGGCTGGGGAGATGCCTCAGTGGAATAAGCACTTCCCTGGCAAGCGCAATGGGCCTGAGTTCAATCCCTGGTTCTGAAAAAAAAAAAAAGAATACCAAAAAAAAAAAAAAAAAAAAAAGACATGATCTTAAGTGACATAAGCTAATTAAGGACTTTGTGATTCTATTTATATGAATTATCTAAAGTAGTTAAATTCATAAAAACATAAGTAAAATAGTGATTACCAGGGATGAGGGGAGTGAGCAAAGGGTAATTTATGGTGTTTGATAAGTATAGCAGTTCAGATTTTCAAGTTCTAGAAATATATTTTACAAAAGTATTAATACATGTAATGCTATTGATACATGCATTTTTCACTGACTAAAGCGGTACGTTTTATATTATGTGGATTTTCGAAACACAGCTAAACTTTTTCTTTCAGGTTTTGTCAATAAGAGTATACTATAACTGCACGTTTGTCTGTTTTTACAGGTGGAGAGGTCTATAAATATCAATTAGATAAAATTGGTTAGTAAAGTTGTATAGTTCTATACCCTTACTGATTTTCTGCCTACTCGTTTTATTGATGGCTGAGAGAGGAGTGTTGAAATTTCCATTTGTTATTGTCAGTTTCTCTACTTGTTTCTTCTGGGTTTATTTTTCAGAAAACCTCTTGTTCACCACACACATAATCAGTATTGCTAGGGAAAGCAAACACTTTTATCATTATGTAGTTTTCCCTATTAATCTTACTAATATTCCTTATCCTGAAATCTACCTCATCTTTAATGTATGGTTTAGAGCTGTACAGTCTGTTGTTTTCCCTCCTTTGACTCAGATGTCTTTATATTTAAAGTTGTTTTATTTTAGAAACTATGGACATTTTTAAAAATTAGCTTGAAAAGTTCTTTTAGAAGGTTCATGTAGGGAATTTATATTTTATGTAATTATTCCTTTGTTAGACTTTGTTCAGTTATTTCATTATCTTTTTTTCTGACTGGCTTCTTTAGTGTTTGTTCCTGTGCTTCCTGTTTCTTGTTTTCTTTTCTAATATTAGACAAATTTAGGTGTTCATTTTAACTTACTTATTGGTAGTTTTGTTTTATATCATATTTTTACTTTGGTATCTATATTATAGATTAGGGTACACATACCAAAAATTTAGTCTAGTTTGAGTTAATACAAGAAGTGATCAAGGGTATGGAAAATGTTTAAATAAAAAGGAGTATTACAGTAAAACATAAAATGCCAAGAATGGTGGGATAAGTAAGTTTGAAGTGACAGTGTTTTGTAAGAGACCAATGGCAGTGTGTCTTTTACTGTAATAAAAATTTCTAATTTACAGATTCAGTTTATTTTATAATCACTCACATTGATCAAATGTTCTGTCCAATATGAACATTATGGTGTGTTCTCATCCACTTTAATTATGGGATCTGTCACAGTGTGACTTCTGGCTGCATGAAGTCAAATGACCATAAAAGATGAATGTTTTGAATCAGTTTAGACACCAAGGCAGCCTCAGTAGTGCAACCAAAGGCACAAGAAGGCTTGTCAGAACTGCTCCACCAAGCCGCAACAAGAGTGGGATTGGTGTGCTCAAAGTGATGGGCCAAATTGAAGGCCAACTAATGGCAGTGTCCTTACCTTAATAAATTGTTTAAAATAAATTGTTTTAAAATTGTTTAATGCTCACTGCACTTTTTAAACATCCCTAATATTTGTTTAGCCCTTTAAATATGCTTTTTACTGTCTTCTGATATCTGTATTTCTTAGAATTCTTTTTTTTTAAACTTTTTTTTATTATTTTTATTTTTTTTATTTTTATTTATTTGAGAGAGAGAGAGAGAGAGAGAGAGAGAGAGAGAGAGAGAGAGAGAGGTGTGTGTGTGTGGCCAGCTCCGCCCACCAGGGGGCGGGGCTGGCTGGCATGTGGTGCTGGGGGATTGAACCGCGGTCCCTGATGCTTTGCCAAGCTTGTTCTAAGTAGGTGCCTTAGACCACTGAGCCATCTCGCCAGCCCCATCTTAGAAGAATTCTCAAAGCTGCACACAGTGACATCTTTTGTAATCAGAGCAGTGAGCGTGAGGCATTATGATTAGTTCAGTGCCTGTTGGAACAATCTGATGAGACCCTATCTCAAAATACAAGAGAAGCAAAAAGCAAATGAAAAGAATAATAAGAAATCCCACAGTTAGTTGATTATAAACTGGGCATGGTGGCACATACCTGTAATCCTAGCACTTCGGAGGCTGAGGCAGTGGGATAGGCTCAAGTTTGAGATCAGCCTGGACTATATACGAATTCAAGGCCAGCCTAAACTGTATAACAAGACCCTGTCTTAAAAAAAAAGAAAAAAAAACAAAATGAGGGGCTGGGGAGATAGCTCAGCAGTGTAAGTGTCTGCCGGGTAAGTGCAAGGTCCTGAGTTCGATCCTGGTCCCCCCCCCCACACACAAAAAAGAGAGAGAGAGAGACCTAGAGAAAACTTGATTGTTCATTATGTAATATTATATAATTTTTAAAAGCTACTTTCCTCATTAAAAAAATCTTTGGTTTTGAGCACTTTGATTATCATATCTGTCCAATTTTCTTTGTGTTTCTCATGCTTGTGGGTTCCATATCTTCCATCTCATTTTGTTAACTGCAATTTTAGATTTATCGTGGCACTCCAGAGAAGTGGAAGGAAATGAGCTTTATTAAGCATGCTAGCCCAGAGGAGTTAGGCTAAATTGTCAACCCCGAGCATGAGGTTTGTTGGCCTTACATACAACCGTTAGTGGGAAAGGAGAAGCGGCTAAGTTTATTATATCAGCAGGTACGTCCGGCCATGGAGTGATACAACAGGCTATGTTGAAGCTGTTTGCTTATCACATCGGAAGCAGCTACGGCTGGTATGGAGGAGGGCGTGCAGTCAGGTACAGTAGCTGTTGTAACCATGCGCTCGAGAAATAGTGCAAAGTAGGAAGGAAGCCTCATCTGGTGGCCCAGGCCCAGGTGTTGAGCCCCTGGAGTGAGGCGGAGGGACGTCTTGGCAGTGGTTTATTTTCCATCTGTATTTGAGTAGCATTCAATCATTATATCTTTAAATGTATTTTATATACTCCTCTTTCTGCGCTTCTAATACCATGAAAATTATAATTTGGGATGTTCCACAGGTCTCTGAGCATTTGTTACCTTTTAAATATTTTTTATGTTGTTACTAAGTAGTTGCTATTAGTCTATCTTAAAATTCACTGACTTTTCTCTCTTCTTTCCATTTCCAGTTTACTATTAATAAGCCCATCCAGGGGCCAGGAAGATGGCTCAGGAGAATAAGGGCTTCCCTGGCAAATGCAAGGGCCTGAGTTCAATCCCCGGTTTCACCAAAAAAAA
>NW_004524777.1:4417498-4424572 GCF_000260255.1 Octodon degus
AATTCTAAAATTAATGTTTGGTTCCTTTTCTGTTAAAATTGTATTCTTCAATTAACTTAAAAATGTATTTAGTTTTAACATACTGTAGATAGCATAAAAATAGTTGTGTATTCGTTTTTCAATGCTTTATAACAAATTACACTTGTTCTGCGATAGAAAACAACCCATACTTATCGTCTTCCAGGAGTCTGCGTGTGGCCTACCTGGACTGTATCACCTGAAGCCGGCTTTTCCCAACCGTACATAATTGCTAACAGAATTTAGCTCCTCCTCACAGCAGTCCAGACCCAGATGTGGGTGCTCATCAGATGGCCCAGGGCATGGTGGTGCACACCTGCAATCCTAGTACTCAGGCAGCTGAGCCAGGAGGATCTCTGCAAGTTCGAGACCAGTCTGGGTGCTATAAAAGTGAGCGCGAGTGCAACCCAAACTGCATAGTAAGACCCTGTCTCAAAAAAAAAAGCTCCTCAGCTACAGAAGCTCCTGTCACTGCTGTGGGCCTCTCCAGCAGCAGTTCAGACCACAGCAGCAGCTTGCTTGTTTAAGGTTAGCAGAAAACACCTCTCTGCTAAAACAGACTTGGGGGTTAAGGTCTTATTGTTAAATAATTCACAATATTTCTATTATTCTAATTTTTGAAATTAGATAAAATTATATGCATTTATCACATACAGTAAAACGTTTTGGAGAGTCTTTTGTAACATAATCACTGGAATGACACATCCTGTTCCTTTTGCCACATAATTGTAACCTAATCAACAGATTAACATCCCATTATTTATGCCATATTTTATTGGTTAAAATCAAGTCTGATCCTGTCTGAACTCCAGGGGGGGAGAATACACAAAACTGTGGACACTAGAAGGCAAGAAATCATTGGTAAGTCGATTTATGGTCTGTTTGCCACATTCTGTTTCAACTGTTTGTCTGATAATTCCAAAATTTGGATATAGAGCATGTTGAATTTGCTGATTGGCTTTTCTTTGGTGAATTGGTTGCATCGTTTAGGTTTTTTATACATAGAATAATTTTGGGCATTGTAAATGTTACCTTATATAAACTATGAGTCATAATTCTCCAGAGAATTTTTTGGAAGTCCATCAATGATAGATTCAGACCACAAGCTCTGTCTTGCTTTCGTTGTTACAGGTTTTCCTTTCATTTCAGGTTTCCAAGATGTTATTTTGCTGTTTTATTTGTATTCACTGCATATGTCACTCAGATATTTCAGTCTTGGGTGACAGTAAAAATTTTGGTTTATTTCTACAAATTTTTTGGTATGATTTTTTGCATCTGTCTTGAACATAAACAGCTTTGGTCTGAGTATAGGAGTTGTGTGGATTCCTTCACAGAATTAGGGTATCACAATGTGTAGTTGTCTCATAAACCAAAAGTCCAACTCTTGGTCCATGGAGTCCCCTTGCCTGGTTCCTCTGGCTAGACAGACAGGCTGACCCTTGGAAATTTATTTGTTTTACACACCCTTGATTTCCAAACAATTCTAAACTAAGAGCTTAATGTATGTGCAAAGCTGCTAGAGAAGATATAAAATAATACAAGACAAAACAAAATGAAACTATGCATATATTCTTTCGCTCATAGAAATCACTTTTTAAAATTACTCTGGCCATCAATACAGGGTTGCTATGAGAATTTTCACTGATCATGGCAATAATGCCACTGTTCTGTTCCTCTATTTTTTTTTAAATTTTATTTATTTATTTGTGTGTGTGTGTGTGTGTGTGTGTGTGTGTGTGTGGCCAGCTCAGCCCACCAGGAGGCGGGGCTGGCTGGCATGTGGTGCTGGGGGATTGAACTTGAGTTCCCTGTGCTTTGCTTAGCTTAGCTTGTTCTAAGTAGGTGCTTTAGACCACTGAGCCATCTCACCAGCCCCTCTGTTCCTCTATTTAGCTCTGCCCCTGACATCTACTTTTGGGGAAAATGTAGAAGGGAATAAAAATGCAGAACACCCACCTGGAAGCAAGACCCATCTAAGCTTGTGTGTGTCTGGTAGTAGTGGTGGTCCTGAGGATAGATTAGATTCCAGGATGTTTCACTGAGGTGTATCACTGGGACCTTTTAATTTTATTTCCCTATTTGGTTTTTCTACTCATGATTTCATTGATCGCTGTCCAACTCTTTTATTATTTCCTTTTTTCTACTTGATTTGGATTTAGTTTGTACATTTTCTGTTATGTCAAGATAGAGATGATGTATTGACTTAAGATTCCACTTTTTGGATGTTGACATTTACAAATAGAAAATTTTCTCGAAGCACAATTTTAGCTACATCTCATAATTTTTTATGTGTCATGTAATCATTTGCATATTCCTATTTTCATTTATTCATTGATCCAGACCATGCTCTTTAATTTTCACAGTTCTGATTTTTTCAGATTTATTTCCATTTTTGCTTGTTAATTTCATTCCTTTGAATGAAATTGCACACATACAATGTAACATACACATATGTTACATGTATATTTCATGTATGTTACATGTATATTTTGTATGCTTTTGTTTGATGGTATAGATGATGCTCTAAACAGGAGAATGGTCAGTGTGCACTTTTTTTTTTTTGGAAGTGGGGATTGAACTCAGGCCCTTGTGCTTGCCAGGGAAGCACTTATTCACTGAGCCATCTCCCGGCCCTGGTCAGTATGCACTTGAGAAGAATATATACTCTGTTGTTCTGGTATCACATGCTACATTGATGTCTGTTAGGTCTATTTCATTTATAGTTTTATTGAAGTATTTAGTTTTCTGCCGACTTGTTGTATTTATCATCAAAAGAATAAATTTCTAGCTATTACTCTTTCTTTTGGTACTAGGAATTAAACTCAGGACCCTGTGCCTGCCAGGCAGGCACTTGTGCTGCTACGCTATATCCCCACACCTAGCTATTACTTGTGAAATGTGTATTTCTTCTTGAATTGTGTAGATTTTTCTTCATGTATATTGGAATCTATTGTACCTTCATGCTTCCTAAATAGTATATCTCCATGATGGATTAAACCTTTTATCATTATGTAATGTTTCTTTTAATATTAGTAAATTTTTTTTGTTTTAAAAGTCTGTATTGTTTGACATTAATGATGTCACTTGAATTTCTTTTTTTTTTTTTAATTTTTATTTGTGTGTGTGTGTGTGTGTGTGTGTGTGGCCAGCTCAGCCCACCAGGGGGCGGGGCCAGCTGGCATGTGGTGCTGGGGGATTGAACCGAGGTCCCTGTGCTTTGCCAAGCTTGTTTCAAGTAGGTGCTTTAGACCACTGAGCCATCTCTCCAGCCCCAGTAATGCTTTATTTCTGTCATAATTTTATCACTGTAAATAGTTAAGCTTCTTTTGTATTGGTTGCCTTAGGGTTTACTACTCTATATAAATTTGTCATAATTGATTTCACATTTTTACTAACATAATTTAAGTATACTATGGACACTTTACTGCTAGATACCTCTATTCTTTCCTCCCCTTTATATGCTATTATTATACATATTACATCTATATATTGCAAATATAGCAATAAGTTACAATGCTTATTACCTTATATAACATATTTTAAGCGATTCAAGATGATAAAGGGGGTAGAGCAAGAACATATTTGTAGAGGTTATTATATTGACCATCTATTGCTGTTTCAGATTATTTTCCTCTTGTGTATTGCAATTACCACTTAGTGTCATTTTTTTTTTAACCTCACCCAACACAGCTTGTTCTTGCCCGCTTCTCTGGTGCTATTGTTTGTTACATTTATATATCTCCACGTAATATTCCCAGTCATTCAATTAGAAGCATATTATTTCAAACAATTGAATTAGTTGTGCTAAAGTTGAAAGGAAAAAAATATAGCTTACATTTTTTATAATTATGTGATTATCCTTACAAGTGCTTCTTGTTTTTTCCGATCCAAGTTTCATAGGTATAGGTTAATGATGTTCAACAAATTTAAGAAGTTTCTACCCTTTTATTCTTCCAATGTTTTTCTTTCCCTTTCCCTGTTATTCCATTATTTGTATGTCAGTATATTTATTGCAGTCTTTCATTTTTCTGATGTTTTGTTGTTTTTTCTTCATTAAATTTTCCTGTTCTTTTAATAATATATTCTGCTAGTCTTTCAAGTTTGCCAATTTTTTTGTCAAAAATTTTCTCTATGCTTAGGTATATATAAATTATATGATAATTGATAATCACATTACGAAGGTTTTTTTTTGTTTTTGACTGGCTCAGGCTGCCTTAAAGGGCAGGTCTGGTAAGGCATCAGGAGCTGGGGCATGAACCTTAGTATCCTGAGCCTGATTGCATTTGCATAAGCAGGTGCTTAAACAACTGAGCTAACTGGCAGGCCCCCATAATCACATTGTATCTTTTGAGATTATGTATTTGTTGAACAGTTGTCATCATAACTTCTTTTTCTTTAACCATGGTTTCTTTTAGTTGTTTGAATATATATATATTAGAACCGGGGATTGAACTCAGATCCTTGCATTTGCCAGTCAAGCGCTTATCCTACTGAGCCATCTCCCCGGCCCCAAAATGCTTTATTTTTTTAATTTTTGTTTATTTTTTTTGTGGCAGAACCAGGGATTGAATTTAGGCCCTTGTGCTTGCCAGGGAAGCGCTTATTCCACTGAGCCATCTCCCCGGCCCCGAACATATTTATATTTGAAGACTTTGTGTACAAAGTCCAACATATGAGTTTTGTCAAAGACAGTTTCTTTTACCATAATTTAAAAAAAGCGATTAATGGGTAATACTATACCAATTCTTTGCATTTCTTATATATTTTTATTGGAAATTTGAACATTTTAGAAAATCGAGCAATCTGGATGCTGATTACCACTATCAGCACTCTCTTCTCCCAGTTCAGGATTTGTTACTATCATTGTTTCTTGATTATTTGTTTAATGACTTGAAGTATTAGTTAGGTGAAGTCCATTTCCCAAAAGATGTGGCCTCAGAAGCCCCACAGTTGGCTTGTACTTGGTGTGTGGCAGTGGTTTTGTGGCGTTCAATTTGGTTGTCTCTTTCTCATTTTTTTGTTGTGTATTTTAGTGGTATAGATAGCTTTTAGCCACCTTAGTTGCTAACTGGTTTCTCTTATTATTTTTGACAGTGTCTAGAAGCACAAATTGCTCTATCTGATGCAATGACATTGAGGACTGTCAGTTGAGGTAGTACTCTCCAACGAGGTTTGAACCTATGGTCTTCTTACACATGGTAGGGAAGCACTCTTTCTTTTTTTTGTATTTTAAGCAAGGTTCTACAGGGTGTTCTGGGTCTCACTACTAGATTGACTCATAGTGATCCTCCTCAGAGGTTTACAGCCTCCTAAGAGCTGGGATTACAGGCTCATGCCACCACACCCAATCACAAACTCTGTCTCAGTTTACCCCCGGGGGCAGGGCTGGCACCAGGACCAGCACTGGCACCAGCACCTGCACTGGCACCTGCACCTGAATGGCAGGACTGGGTATCTAACTCTCAGCCCCTTGCCTACTTGCAGGTGCTTTAATGTGCTGAGCTATTTGGCCAGGCCTTTAGGCAAGCACTCTTACCACTGAGGTACACATTAGGCCCCCAACTCTCCTTTAAATTTGACCTTGAGACATAGACCTTAAAACTGGGAATCTACTGCTTTAGCCTTGTAAGTATCACAGGGATGGGTCATTGTGCTTGGCTTGTGCAGGTAGTTTTGAGAATAGTATTCAGCATTTATTCTGACCCACTAAGAGCTCTTGTTGGATACTTCTCTCTTTTTTTTCCATAATTTTATTGAGAAATAAATAGCAATGAGACAGTTTCAAACCAAATGGTAGGACAGTTTCAATAATTAACACACTGCATATAATATTCCTAGTGGTTAATTGCTGTACAAGATGCGGACTTGATATCCTATTTACAAACACCATTAGAACAAATCCTTCTATTCATTAAGAGAATGTAACTATATATCTATCCTAACCACTTTGAATACACAGATACAAAATGGACATTCATCTGTATCCCCCTTTTTTTTGTTAAGTTCCATTATTTAACTATTACAGGTGTGTTAACTCAGCAAAATATTCTAAAAGAGTCCCGTAGTCCATACTAGTATTGGGTCTTCCATTTCACTGGGAATGTCAGAAATTGTTGACCTGAGTCCCCAACAATATAAAACCATGGCTTTACTTCTTATATTTTGTTTTTATACTTTTTTGCTGGATGGTTAAGACCAAGATAAAGCAAGACCTATGCAACAAGAGTTGTAGCTTTTGGGTCTGACAAGGTCAGTGAAATCCACTCAGGATTTATCCTGAGATCCTGTACCTCAGATTGTAGAACCTTTGTCAGTGTCAGCCATGTGGATGAGTCATGGCCATCGCTTGGCCCATGAGTTCTCTGTGAAAGCCTGAGAGAATGTTTTCTCTCCATGTGACTCTCCTTAGGCACACTCTACATCATCAATCACTTTCCTCTTTGGCCCCATAATCTCCTTGATCACAAAATTTGGGACACTACCGAGTTACATGATGTTACAGTACAAGTTCTCATACGTCCTGAGCCTTAATTAACCTTGGAAGGCTAGGGCCAAAATGGTGTCCTTCCTTGCGGCCCTTCTTTTTCTCTAATTTTTGTCTGCAAACTTAGGTTGTTAACTCTCCAGAAGAGAAGCTTCTTGTCATTACCATACAACCTAGGCTGTTAAGCTTAACCTCACTATCTATCTGTCTGAATATCAAACATGTTAGGCATAACATGGAACAGGAATTTTTCATCAAGTATTGATATATTGAACTTTAAGTCCCTACAGAATATGATGAAAAAACATATAAAAATTAGAATATATTTTAAAAATAGGCATAATGAATTATATAAGTCTTATGTTTACACATAAGTCCAAGAATCTAAACTATACAACCTTGAAGCAAGACAGACCCACAACATTCCTTTTCCTGTCTCTTGTCTTCACTCACCACCCGCTTCTTTTTGAACAATCACCTACCCAGGAGACAGCACAGCAGCAACTGGCAGGTCATGACAAGCAGCCCGTATGCAGAAGACCAGAATGACAGGCACTCCAAGCATGAACCTA
>NW_004524777.1:4425217-4425825 GCF_000260255.1 Octodon degus
AAATTCTAGAGAGCAGACCTTTGTCTGAGTACTTGTTTGTCATGATTTTTTCCAAATTTGTGGGTTGTCTTTTCACTTTGTTGGTAATTTCTTTTAATGTGAAAAAACTTCTCAGTAAGAGGAGGTCCCAGTTGTTAATTCTTTCAAGTGTTTCTCGTGCGATTTGATTTTTGTTCATTAACTCTTTGCCTACCCCTATATCTTCAAGAGTTCCTCCTACTTTCTCTTCCAGGAGATTTAGTGGTTCTGTTTTAATGTTTAGATCTTTAATCCATTTTGACTTTCCAGCTATTCCTCTACTAGGAATTTTCCCAGAGGATCTGAAAACATCATACCATAGTGATATATGTGTGTCTATGTTCATAGCAGCACAGTTGGTGATAGCCAAATCTTGGAACCAACCAAGATGCCCATCACCTGAGGAATGGATGAAAGAGATATGGTATTTTTATACAGTGGAGTATTACTCAGCTATAAAGAATGATTAACTTGAAGCCTTCATATTGAAATGGATGCCACTTGAAGATACACTCATGAGTGAAATAAACCAGACACACATGTATAAATATCGTATATTTTTCCTAGTATAAGAACTCAAAAGAAGAAAT
>NW_004524777.1:4425925-4452077 GCF_000260255.1 Octodon degus
ATCTAGCAGTTAATTGGAAAGATTCTCACCCTGACTAACTATATATACTGATACCTGTGAACTAAGCAACTGCACTGAAGATGGTAATCTGTAATCGTAGTTTCATGCTTGGAGTGCCTGTCATTCTGGTCTTCTGCATATGTGTTACTTGTCATGACATGCCAGTTGCTGCTGTACTGTTTCTCGGATAGATGATTGTTCAAAAAGAACAATCATCAAAAAGAAGGGGGTGGTGAATGAAGGCAGGAGAGAGGAAAGGGAATGTTATGGGACTGTCCTGCTTTAAAGTTGTATATTGTTAGATTTCTGGACTTAGGTGTAAACATAAGAATTATATAATTCTTTATGCCTATTTTAAAAATATATTCTAAGTTTTTGAATGCTTTTTCATCATATTCTGTAGGGACTTAAAGTTCAAGAAATCAATACTTGATGAAAAATACCTGTTCCATGTTATGCCTAAGATGTTTGATATTCAGACAGATAATGAGGTTAAGCTTAACAGCCTAGGTTGTACGGTAATGACAAGAAGCTTCTCTTCTGGAGAGTTAACAACCTAAGTTTGCAGACAAAAATTAGAGAAAAAAGAGGGCTGCAAGGAAAGCCCACGTTTTGGCCCTAGCCTTCCAAAGTCATTTAAGACTCAGGACATATGAGAACTTGTACTGTAACATCATGCAACTCAGTAGAGTCCCAAATTTTCTGATCAAGGAGATTATGGGGCCAAAGAGGAAAGTGATTGATGATGTAGAGTGCGCCTAAGGAGAGTCACATGGAGAGAAAACATTCTCTCAGGCTTTCACAGAGAACACATTGGCCAAGCAATGGCCATGACTCATCCACATGGCTGACACTGACAAAGGTTCTACAATCTGAGGTACAGGATCTCAGGATAAATCCTGAGGGGATTTCACTGACCTTATCAGACCCAAAAGCTACAACTCTTGTTGCATAGGTCTTGCTTTATCTTGGTCTTAACCATCCAGCAAAAAAGTATAAAAACAAAATATAAGAAGTAAAGCCATGGTTTTATATTGAGCTGTAGGGGACTCAGGTCAACAATTTCTGACATTCCCAGTGAAATGGAAGACCCAATACTATTATGGACTACGGGACTCTTTTAGAATATTTTGCTGAGTTAACACATCTATAATAGTCAAATGAGGAACTGAACAAACAAGAGGATACAGATGAATGTCCATTTTGTATCTGTGTATTCCAAATTGTTAGGATAGATATATAGTTACATTCTCTTAATGCAAAGAGGAATTTGTTCTAATAGAGTTTGTAAATAGGATATCATGTCCACATCTTGTACAGCAAATAACCAGTAGGAAGAATATATGCAATATGTTAATTATTGATACTGTCCTACCAATTTGGTTTGAAAGTGTTTCGTCGCTATTTGTTTATCAATGAAATTATGGAAAAAAAAAAGAAAACATTGATAGTGTTTCTTCTATGTGTGAAGTATCTGGGGCTGTCAAAGAATAAAGGTAAATTAGGTTTTCTCTTCTCCCAAGATTGTAGAAGTAGTCTCTTTATCCAGTGGACTCTGAAAAAGAAAATTCTAGGTTTCTATTCCCTTTCTACCACTTTCTTCTACTAAACACTGGGACTGCGATAAGAAAGGCAAAGCCAGGATTCTTGCCCCAGCAGTATTTACAGAAATGTTCTTTTAACTTTATGGGGTCAAACTTCTGGAGCAAACCTCAGAATGTGTCGTGAGCAGTGAAGAAAAGAAAGATGTTACCTTAGTGGTCCCTTGCCTTATAGTTGTCAGTCCGTTTTTGGGATATTCATTTACCTGGGCCTGTAACCACCAGTGCAAAAATAGAAGTTGTAAAGTTAGACTGTTTTCTTGTAGAGATAAGCAATTTCTCTGAACTTTTTATTACTGAGCACATAACCAACATCCTCTTCTCTAGATAGTTCCCCCCAAGTGGTGTAGTATACAGATGTCTGCTCCAGGCCGAACCCCAGTTTGCTTACTACAGAAGTAGGAGGATGAGTTGATAAAGATCCAGCCAAGTGATAAGGCAAGTGTGGAGAGCTGCATTACTCCTCCTATTTCCCCTCCTCTGCTCTTTGTTTTCAAAGAACCTTATCTATATGTACCTGGGAGGTGGTGATCTGAGGCAAATGGGCTCATACATCTCTTTGGAGCTAGTTTTAAATAAAGCTCCTTTTCTGTTTACTAAAATATATGGCCTTATTGGATTTTGTCAGCAGTGAACAAATAAACCTAAGTGTATGAACCTAAGCAGCCAGTAACAGCATGATTTTTCAAAATCACATTCTCCTTCCCCATGTATTACCTGTTTTAGGTAGTGTAAAGGGCAGTATCTTGCTGCAGTTGTGTCCTACTGACATAGGGCGTATGATGTGGACATGACATGGGCAACTCCAAATAATGTAAAGGAAATGTAAACCCAGCCTGCTAGTTGTGTGAACTGCTAATTTTGTGTTTTCTAAAACTGAGGGCTGAATGCAATCAGAGGAGGCTGAGAGTAGGAAGAAGTCATTGAGAAAAAGTTTTTGTCCGAAAGGGTTAGAGGGGTTCCCAAGTGTGTGGCCAGCTGACCCCACTTCTCAAGAGAGTTTTATAGAGCAAAGCCATGAGGTGAGGTAGGTTCAAGGTGGAACAAAACTAGTCAGATATTAAGATCTCCATTTAGGTAACAGTCACTTAGGTAATACTGATCCAATGGGAAATCAGAAATGGCTGTGAGGTGGGACAAAAGTGTGGTAGACCGGTAATATTACAAGTGTAGTCTTTTTGGTGATATTGATGACATGGGGGAAGGAAGCAAGTCATTAGCAATCATGCTTGTGAAGAACAAGGATTTTCTGGGAAGGAAGGGATTAGGGAGGCTTTGGTCCCCTAGCCAAGGTGATTGATGCCTATTTAGAATATCAAGCACTGCTGTTGATCCTTATGTGATATATGTGGTTGTAATCTGCCCTCTTTTTCTTGAACCCAGGCCTTCAGTGAAAGTGCCTAAGGCCACAGTTATCTACCATGCTGAGGGCCCAGCTATGTCTAACTGCTTGTAATATGTATAGCTAACTTAGTTGTCTGCAATACTACATGAGACTTACTGATGTTGTTGTAGGCAACTGAGTTAGATCGAAATTTCATAAGTAGTCAGTTAGGGCGAGGCCTTCCAAGGACCCAGTACAGGAGAGATGCATTGCAAAAGTGGAAGAGAGGGGCACTTCCAGCAGTGGGCCAGATCTCAAGATACAAGATAAAACAAATGCATCCACATACTTCCTACAGATCAACTAAAGAGATCGCTATTCTTTTTTTTTTTTTTTGGTGGAATTGGGGATTGAACTCGGGCCCTTGCACTTGCCAGGGAAATGCTTATTCCACCGAACCATCTCCCCGGCCCCAGATTGCTATTCTTAATAGGTAGTAAAGACCTTGAAAGAGCCAGGAAGCTCCACTAATCTAGCCCCTACAGGAAAAGCCCTGGTTCTATATTCATGCCTGCTTGCTACTTGACTATCTTCCTCATTTGACCCCAATTTAAATCAATTTTACCTGAGCAGTTATGCTTGTAATCTCATTGGTTGACCATAGTTTTGTCCTGCATCATGCTTACTTTGTGGTTTCCCATGTTTCCCCACCTTGAACCGGCCTTACCTTGTGGATTTGCTCTATAAAATCTGTAGACAGCCAGGTGTGATGGCCCAGGCCTGTAATCCCAGCATGCAGGAGGCTGAGGCAGTAGGATCACTATGAGATCAAGGTCAGCCTGGGCTACAAAGTGAACACAAGGCCAGAGTGAATTGTATTAGTGAGACCTTGTCTCAAAAAGAGAAAAAAATAAAAATAAAATTCCCTAGAAAAGGCAGGTTCCTTGGCAACCCACTTGGATCCCCTGTTGTCTCGCTCTTGGACAGGAGCTTTCTTTCCCTCTATAAATATGTTCTGCTCTTAATTTCCCTTGTTCCTAAAATTCATTCTGTGATTTTAGAGAATGCATACTTGTAGTGCATATCTAACAGGTTGGGAGTTTCTTTTACCTATATCAATATAATTTGCATTGTTTTGCTTTCCTGTTTGTGGAGTTAGGGACTGCGCCCAGTCTTTCGCAGTTAGGCAAGTATGCTACTTTGAGCTACAACTGCAGCTCACATGCCCCTTTTCACTTATAAATATTAGCATATATTAGTTGTGCAAATTAACGTGTTTGTGCATTGCATATGTGCACATAATGTGATTTGATTGTTCACAACATTCCTACTATCCTCTTTTAAATTTGTCCTCTTCCCTTCCCCTCCAATCTTCTACTTGTTCCCTAATAGGCCTGCTTCCACTGTCTTCTCGACAGACCCTAGATTATACCTGGAAGTCAGGCAATGACGAAGATGAGGAAGTTAACCAGTGGAGCACAAGTCCTGAATGATTAACCAGAGGTAAACGAAAAGTTGCTTAACCAGAAGGCAGAAATGAGTAAATATACCAGAGGCTCTGAATAATCAATTTAATTATGCTGACATCAGAGCCTAATGGAATGCAAGGGACAAAGAACAGATTCCTAAACAAATAGAAAAGCCTGAAAGGAAGTGAAATGCAAATGAAACAGGTTAACTTTAGGGGTTTTTAAAGGCCTAACTGCAACAGAGAACCTCCCTTTCTGCTTTCACTTTTACTAGTAATAAAATTTGTGTAAAACCCCTGAATTTGAACTTCCACAGTGTCAGCCACATGGAGCTCCTCCCCTGAAAAGCACAGAGCTTTTATTTTTTATTATTTCTAATAAACATGCGCCTGCTCCTTCCCCACCACTTGCTCATTTCTGTTTTGTGGACTTCAAGCTTCATTGACCCCAGACAGGACCCAGATCACAGTACTAGAGGGAGGTGATTACAATGAGTGGGTAAGCATGTTATGGGTCGCTCAGTATAGGACCTAGATCAGCCAGATGGGAATTTGGAAAGCCATTTATTACTGAGCTCAGGACCCCCATCAGCTCTCATGCAGGAGAGGACTGAAAGGCAGATAGCCCAGGAAGCAGGGGGCCTTTTAAAACATGAAACCACAGTCTGTTTGGTAAACAAGTTCATTGTCTGACACAAAACAGTGCTTTCAGAGTCATTGTGGCCAATACCCAAACTAAATTTCCTGGGGCTTTGTTTTAGTTTCTGGTTATCTTGCACCTGAGTACCTGCAGGCAACCTTGCATAGCCCAAGGTTACAAGAAGTTAAATCCCATTTAGTTTCCTTTTGAGTCATCTCTGTAATCTAACTTTGTTTACAGGGATTGGTTAGGTGGGAATTTTATCTAGGAAACATCAAGTAACAACCACTATTTACTAAACAACTTAGAACAGTGGTGAGTATACATTTTTACACAACAGAAATCACAAGATTTACCTTTATAGTCTAAAATGTTAGTTGACCCATTACAAAGCAATTGGCATTTGTTTTTCTGAGATTGGCTTATTTCACTTAACATGATTTTCAGTTCATCCAGTTTTCTTCAGATGATATGATTTTGTTCTTTATGGCTGTTGTATATGTATATCACATTTCCTTTCTTTTCTTCTTTTTTCTTTTCTTTTTTTTTTTTTTTTTTTTTTTTGCAGTGCCGGGGATTGAACTGAGGACCCTGTGCTTGCCAGGCAAGTGCTTATTCTACTGAGCTATCTCCCTGGCCCTATATATCACATTTTCTTTATTCAGTCTTCCACTAATGGGCATCTAGACCAAGTCCATATTTGGCAGCATTATTCTGTGATACACATGATTGTGTGGATATCACCCCCCTCTTAAGTACTCGCCCCCCAAATCTGTTATCATTTGTCACAGAATTACAGGGCTTACCTTTTCTTATAGTCTCATCTCAGTGCAGTCAGTTCCTTTGGGGAGAATTATGAGATAGTTTGTTCTTTCCCAGCCTTTCTGTCCACCTGGGAAAAACATCAGTTACCATTCCTCCCTAGAAACTCTTGTTTTATTGATGTGGATAGAGCTTCTGACTTTCTGGTTTTTCCTTTTCTGGCATACAACCTTGTCTTTTGAATGAGATGAACTAAGGGTATGTGAGACCCATTAAGCTTAGTCAGTTATGCCTTAGGCAGCTTCTGTCCTACAAATGATAGCTAGTAGAGCAGGGAGGTCCTAGACCTCTTACCCCCACCTACCTGGATTAGTCTGTGAAACAGAAGGTTGGTGGGAGGTGAGAAATGTTGGCATTTTTCCCTGCACCATAATCCTAGGCTGCAAACTGGAGGGAAAGGAAGCTCTGTGTTCTTGGCTTTACTTTCATAGAATTTCTGTTACATTTACATTATTATTATTTTTTTCCTGTATTTTTAGGGAAGGGCCTAAAGGGTGGTCAGGGTCTCACTACTAGGTTGGACTCACAGTGATTCTCCTGTTTACAGCCTTCCAAGTGCTGGGATTACAGGTGTGCACCACCAGGCTCCGTCTCATTCACCCTCTCAGCACGCCCAATGGGTGGGGCTGGCATGGCATGCCCCGGGGATGAAACCCCTGGCCCCTGCTCCTGTTTGCAGGTGCTTTAATCCATACATTTACATTAAGTTGGCAAGCTTCATGTGGGGAGCAGAAGATAAATATTGTCTTAAATGCTACAGATTGATATTGTTCTTAATGAAGTTTAGTAAATATTTTTCAAAGAAATGTTTTTTTTCACTTGCTGCATCCTGTAGCACAGGATTTCCTGAGACTTGTAATGATCTTTGCTCTTTGAATAATTTTTATCAACTTTGGTTATTTAACTGGATTGCGAGTCAACCCATCACCCAACCTAGAAGTCATTTCCTCCTAGTCTTCTTCCATGATTCTTTCCTCCAGCTTCCCATAGTTCCCTCTCATACAGATGCAGATTCAGGATAATCAGCCCAAACCTCACCACAACAGTTCTGGGGATCTTTGGTGCTCCTGTTCTCTCCACCTTCTAAGTCTCCGATACTCTCACTCACAGTTTTCACCCTTATCTGGTCTAACTGAATTTAAGTTGGTGGATTGTTTGTATTACTTCTTGCACTATCATGGGATTGTTTGTATTACTTCTTGCACTATCATGGGAAATTTCCTCCATAGCATAACGTTAAAAGTCACTAATTCATCCCGCCTTGTTTGTTTCTCTTTTCTTGGAGATTACAGTCATAAGCTAATTATTGTATAATATTTGAAAGAAATGTTTTATGCCTGGCTTGCTAGTAGTTTAAGGGAAGAGGAAAAATCTAGTCCTTTTTAGTATATCTTAGCTAGAAGTGAGATTTCTAGTCTTGTGTTCTCCTTTTACTGTTCATAATTAGAGCTGAGACTTGTAGATTTGAATTCTAGATCTCCAGTGGCTAAAGAAAATCATCTCACATTTCTGTCTCATAATTGTCCTCTACAAAGTGGGGATAATAACCATACTTGTTATGATTTATATGTAGATGTCCTCTCAAAACCTCATTTGCATATAGATTGGGCTTTTGGGAGGGGACTCCACCCTGGCTGTGTGATACTTATCACTGGATTAGTCCACTGATGGCTTTATAGCTGGGTATGATCTTTGGAAGTGAAGTCTGCTGGGGAGAGATATGGTTCACTATGGGCATAGCCTGGAAGAGCATACATTTCCTCCTTATCCCTGGATCCTTTTGTGCTCCCTGCTTGACTCCCTGCTTGACTTGCCAGAAACTTTCTCTACTGTCCCATGGTGGAACCAAGGGCTAAAACCTTTGCATAAGGTGAGCCAAAATAAACCTCTTCTTTATCTTTTGGCAATCTGGTAATTTTGTTCTAGGAATAAGAAAGTAACTAAGACAACTTCCCTTCTAGCATTGTTTGGAGAATGAAACAAGTTAATTTTTCTTAAGTGTTTATAATAGGATATGACTGATAGGAAATTGACATAAATTTTTCCAACTACCACCACTATCAGTACTGACACCAGTTTCTTTTTTCTTTTTGGTGGGGAACTGGGGTTTGAACTCAGGACCCTATGCTTGCCAGGCAAGCGCTTATTCTACTGAGCTATCTCCCCGACCCCAAAATTTGAGGAGTTTTTTTTTCCCCTGCTGATTTCTGGGTGCCTTAAGGGACCCGGTTGCACCTTAACTCTGGTGCATCTTCTGGAGCTGGGCATCAAATTGCTGATACCAGTTTTTAACACTGCTACTATTAATCTCTTTCCCATATATCATTGAAAAAATTGTCCAAAGCATTGATTAATGAGTATGAATATAAAAGGGGACTAGACTATAATATCTATTAGTTCCTGTTAAATATTTAACCTTATAAAGCAGTTGGATTTTGTACATTTGAACTCCAGCTGTATTAATAATGTTCAAACTTATGATCAACTTTTAGATGTGGACAAGATCACCTATATCAAGTTACTTCCTTTGAACGTGAGAGAAGTTAAGTTCATGGATCTGATTCCTATGGCTAAAATTATATAATAAGTCAGTTCTTGACTTCTATATCAATAACCCCTTCACTATCATCTAAGTGAAAATTTTGCTTGTAATTCTGTAAAATCATGTGGTCTTAAAAAACGAGGTAAAACCAAAACTAGCGTTTAATACCTCAGTAAAGTCAGGATAGCTCAACCTAGATAGGTGAATATATTCAATATTACAGGCATTAGCAGAATATCCATGCCTGTTTTTTATTTTATAAAGCTCTGGAAATAGTTAAGGTGGCTAATTTTGGAAATGTCTTGCATTTCCATCTGGTCTAAATCAATGAACTTAAACTTCATGCTACATGAGATGAAGACATTTTATGAGACACCGGATTTAGAGACTGTTATATAATGTTCACAGAATCCTTGGAGTTATAGGAGAAATTTAACTACTTGCTGGATACTGGTGATATGGCATGAGTAGGGGCAGAAGAAGAAGACAGGATGATGGCTCATGTAGACTTGGACACTGTGCTTTGAGCCCTGGAGCCTTCCCTGTAGGATGTTGGTTGTAGGAAAAACAGTGTACTGGTGCTTTCCTGGAATATTTCTCTGATTGATAGAGTATGTATGATATATGCGGACTTCCAAATAATTTTAGGAAACTATCATAACTTCCAACCTGCTACATGCCTGAAATGCTGAGTTTGTGATCTCTAAAATCAAGGAGTAAATTCTAGAAGCAATCGAGGCTAGGAGTAGGAAGAATTTGCGGAAAGAAACTTAACTTTTGTCTGAGAGAGACAGAAGGTGGCCTGGAACATGAGTTCCCAACTGATCTTGTTCCTCAAAGGTCTTTTATTGAGTAAAGCCATGAGGTGAGGAGGTGAGTTCAAGGTGGGACAAACCTATAATCAAGTAATAAGATTACAAGTATTTAGGTAGTACTGACCCAACCGGAAATCACAAGTTGGGTGTGAGGTGAGACAAAACTGTGATCAACTGATAAGATTACAACAAGTGGGAGACATGGTGGCATGCAGTGCCTATAATCCTAGCACTTGGGAAGCTGAGGCAGGAGGATCATTGTGAGTTTCAGACCAGCCTGGGCTAAAAGGTGAGATCAAAGCCAGCCTGTACTGCATAGTGAGACCCTGTTTCAAAAAGACCAAAAACAAAAACAAACAAAACAAAACAAAACAAACAAAAAAAAGATTAAGATAAAAAAGTACCAAGAAGTATAGTCACTTAGGTGATATTGATTAAATGGGCATCAAAAGGGGAAGCAAGTCATTAGCAAGTATGCTTATAAAGAACAAGGATTTTCTTGGAATAGGATAGGGAGATTTTTGTTAGACTATCAATCACTGGGGTCTGCGAGAGATAGCTCAGCAAGCTTAGGCAAAGCCCAGGGACCACAGTTGGATCTCAAGTACCACATGCAGTGCCAGCCCACACCTCCAAGGTGGGCTGAGCTGGCCACAAAAAAAAAAAAAAAAAGAAGAAGAAGAAAAGAAAAGAAAAGAAAAAAGAGAATATCAATCACTGCTGTTGTCCCTAGGGAAGTATGTGGGTGTAGTCTGTCCTCTTTTCCTTGAAGGCTGGCTTTCACTGAGTTGTCTTCTATGCTGAGGGCTCAGCCTGAGCTGTCTGTAATATTTCTAAATAACTTAGCTCTCTATAATATGGTGATATAACTGCAACCTAGTATTAAACTTTTATGTGGCAGGCATTATGCTAAACCCTTTGCATATATTATTTCTTTAATCTTCACCAAAGTATTTTGAGATAGGTTTTCCAACCTTTAAAGAAAGAAACAGATATAAAATGATGAGGTATCTTGTCAAAAATTACATTGCAGAAAAAAAAATACATTGCAAGCCAGGGGTAGATGTGGAATTCTTACCCAGAGTTTCTGACCCTGAAACTCAGTATTTTCTAGGAATTAGTAGGGAAATGTTAAGACTTTGGTGAAAGAATGGGAGAAGCTATCAGAGTACTATATGCTCACCTCCAAAATGGTATCCACCCATTAGCTTTGTCACTCAGCAGGTGGTCTTTCAGATGAGTTTTCTCAGTCTTTTCAGAAAGGTTGGTGGGGGTAAGGCAGTGCTGCTAGGTGCTTGTGCTCTAGTCTGATCATAATGGTTCTTTACAGTAGGGGGCGGCATTCCCATGTTAAGGTCAATTAGGTGAAGCTTGCTCAAGGACACTGCAGACGCCCCCGTTACTCCATGGGGCCTTCTCTCTTTTCCCTTCCCTCTCCCTCTGCACCTCCCCCCAATGGGGTTTAGATACTGCCTCCTTTTCATCTTTCCTTTGATTTCAGGATTATTTCTCAATGCATAGACAAAGATGAAGATGCATTTCTTCAGCACTTAGCATTTTTTCTTTGGAGAACACCATTGGGTTCTTTGAGTCACAATTCACCTGGAGTCAGTGAGGGCAGGAAGGAATGGGGATCTCTGAGATATTTTCACAAACAAATTAAAACGAGTAGTTCCTATGCTTTTCCTCGGAATTCTATCAACTTGTCCTAACACTATCTTATTCTGATCATGAGTTCTGACAGGTAGCTATATATATTTGATTGATAAAACCTAAGGAATGATTAATTAATCAATGCCATTTGTCTAGGAGTCTCAACTTTCAAAAAGGAAGTCCTTTTTGGGGGAAAAAAGAATAAAATCCCGTTGGTAAAAAGACATTTTCTGTAGTTAATGTGATTTGGTGATCTTGACCTCTAATGATTCTGCCTCCTGGTTTTCAGGAGCTAAACTTTAATCACAGATATCACAAAGGACAAGACAAATGAATAGCTTTGAGCTCACATCTTTTTACTTTGGCTCTCCTGTGCTCTGGAGCATCAAAACAGTCTTTTCTTTGCTCATTAAGAAACAATAGACCTTACAAATAAAATACCAAATGCATCACTAATGGAGAAGACTTATCAGTGTTGCAAAGTATTGAGTGTCCCAGAAACAGTCATCAAAACTAAAAATCAAGATCCTCCACTCCCTGCTCTTTCTTTCCTTTTTGCTTTCTTTGTTCCTTTCCCATCTTCCACTTTCCTTGTTTCCTCTCCCTCTGTATCCCTTATTTTCCCTTCTTCTCCTCATTCTTGTTCCCTTGTTTTCTCTCTCTGTCCTTTTCTTTTGTTCTTTCTCCATTCTTTGCATTGTAGCTACCTTTTATGTGAACACTAAGCAATATAGTCTTGCTTGCTCCAGGTTGCCATGGACTATATTGCAAGTAGGCCTTTTAAAGAAACTGGCCTGCCTGAAATCACTCCTAGATCTTCTAAGGATGATAATTTAGGAAAAGTTTCCACGTAGAATTAGGGCTCAGAACTCTGAAGTCTAGGTCCTCTCCCAACCCCAACCTCTGCTCTTATTGTTTTCTCATGCTGTGTCTTCTCGGAGACTTGGGTGTGATTTTATTAAGATAATAGGTGGATTTCTTTAGACTTTTATTATTCTTTGATCTCCCCCAACAGATCAATGACTTCCAGTATGCTCATTTGCAGAGGAGAAGACCAAGTCACAAATTTGCACCTATAAAATATGGCTTGGAGTGCAAGCTAAAGTGTTTTGGAGTGCATAAAGAGAAGTTTCACTTCCTCAAAGGCATGCAGATAGGAAAAGATACAGGTTTTCTTTGATGAAAGGTGTCTCTTCCACAAGCCCCTACAACACATAAAAACATGTACAGAAAGATGCAAACTTCTGAATGCCAGGAAAGGAACTGGACCACATTTTACTAACCTTTAGGAATGGAACAAAGGAAACAGTTGGTATTGCTGTAGCCCAATGGGAAGAATTCCACGTCAGGACAGAACTGAGAGGGTTAACCTCAGGAAAGCCCCAGCTTCAGTAGGTGACCAAGCACTGTAGTAGAGGCTGCCTCTTTGCACTAGGATGAGTAGCCGCTTTCTTGTTCCTCCAAAGAAACTTTAAAGTATCATCTTTGGAGATATGCAAAAACATATAATCCATGCCCTTCTTGAGTTTCCAGTCCTCTGTGAGGAAACAGGAAACAAATAGCAAAATAGCTTTAAAAATATCCAAAAATAATACAAAGAAGAAGGAAATAAATAGAGTAGTGAGATAAAAGTAATGGGGAGATGAGATTTAGAATCATTCGAGGTCATCTTTGAGAAGATGCATTTAAATTGAGATTTAGAGTTGGGCCTGGCACCACATACCTGTAATCCCAACACTTTGGGAAGCTGAGACAGGAGGTTCACAAGTTGGATCCATTCTGGGCCACTGAATAAGACTTTGTCTCAATAAATAAATAAATAAATAAATAAATAAATAAAATGAAAAACAGCTGGAATTTATAGAGTAGAGTCTAGACACGCAGAGAAACACTTTCTGCCCCCGCCCTCGCCCCCCAAAAAACCCCAGTAAACCTTTGATCTCAGAACCTTTGAGATGAATAAGGTTTGACTTTCGTTAGGAACTAGGAGTAAGTATGGCTTCTATGGGATATTTGCAGAGGCCAGATCGTGCAGAATAGGATTTATAGGCTATGGGAGGGAATTTGCATTTTATTGTAATTACAATGGAGCCATGGGAGGATTTTAAACAGGAATACAATTGAGCAAATTCTACTTTAACGGGATTATTGTCTGCACAGTGTACAATAAATGGAAGGCGGTCAAGAGTAGATGAAAAGAAGAGTGAGGACATCAACCATTTTATTCAAGGCTTAGATTGTATCTTAGATTCAATTGGTAGCAAAGGAAATGGAGACTAGTGAAAAGATTTGTGTTATAATTTGAAGATAGTTTATGGCTTGCTGGTGTTTTGAATGGGGTAGAGGAAAGGAAAGAAGATTATCTTCCCTCTCTATCTGTAGTAACTGGGTAGTGTAAAGTGTATCTCCAAATGAATTAGCAGGGAAGACAATGATTTGGAAAGGAAGCCCCTGTCAGACTGGCAGAGTCCTGGAATTGACAGGCAATTCAGTGGCTGTCTTGTTGGCAAGGGGGCAAGTGCAGGTGGAGAGAAGTAGCCCCCAAAAGATCCTGGAGCCATGAAGCTCACTCCTGTGATTGGTCTAGCAGTTAGTAGATGGGTAAGAAATCCTGCCTAGGTCAGAAAAGAATGGAAAAAGCTGGAGTTCCAGAAATGGGTTAGGGGAGAGCTAGATGTTCTGTTGCCTTTGGTGTGATCTAGATCATTTCAATTTTTCCCTGAGACTCATGGGATCCAGAGAAGCACCTGTTAGTCTATGCTAGGAGAATCTTTGGAAATAAAAAGTAAAATAGTATGTGCAGTGTATAGTTCCTTCTCATGCCTCAGAGGTAAGTGAAATCTTATTACTAAAGACAATGGTAAAAAGTTCTATCATCTGATACTTGTATGAATCTTGTAAAGTAAGGATATGTGCTACTGATCACTTTTAAAGAATTATAGCATCAGTGGTATACGTTTTTTTTTTTTTTAATAAAAGGAAAGCGAGGTATCTTTAGGATAATAATTAAAACAGCAGCCATCACTTGACTGGCTCCTTTGAAAAGACAGCACAGTAGTCACTAAATATATGTACTCTTCAGGTGCCTAGGTCCTCATCTCCGCTCCACCACTTTGGATTTTTTAACCTATAGGATGAGGATAAGAAAACCTCCCCCATAAAAAGGTTGCCTTGATAAAGAAATGCATCAATATTTATAAAGTACTTAAATCAGCATCCGTATGTTTTTAATAAAATAAAAAAGTGTTTGGATAGAGACTATGTCAGTCAGCTTGCTTTCACTGCAACAACATACCTGAGATAACATGAAATGTGGACAGGCTTATTTTAGCTTATGGTTTCACAGTTTTATTTTTCCATTTAGTATTTATTTACTTATTTTTGGTTCTGGGAATCAAATCCAGGGCCTTGTGTGTACAAGGCAAAAGACTCTACCGCTGAGCCATATCCCCAGACCCAGTTTCACAAGTTTTAGTCCCGAGTCACTTGAATCCATGACTTTGGGCCTCTGGTGGGGCAGAATATCATGGCACAGGGCATGCTTTGAAGCAGAGCTGATCCTGATCATTTCACGGCAGCCTACAAGCGGAAATAGAGAAAGGGGCCAGGATCCCAGCAACCCTTCAAGGATATGTTCTCTGTGACCTATCTCCTCCTGCTAGGCTGCACTTCCTTACAGCTGGGAACCATGCCTTCAACACATGTGCCTTTGGGGGACATTCATGATCCAAACTGGTAGCAGCTAATTAAAAAAACATGAGTAGCCCAAAATATGGTATGGGGTCATTGCACAGGACAGAGAAAGTGGCTGGCTGGGGATTGAGACACAGGTATAGAATAAACATAAAGTGATCACATAGTGGCACAAGCCTGGAATCCCAGCACTGGGGGAGGCTGAGGCAGGAGGATTGCCAGAGTTTGAGGCTACCCTTGGCTTCACAGTGGGAACAAGGCCAGCCCGAATTGTATAGAGAGACCCTGTTATAACAAAACAAAGCAAAGCAAAAGGCAGAGTAGCCGTAAGGGACTCTGAAAAGCTCCAGACAAAAGTGAAAAATCCAGAGAGTCTCCCAGAACTATACTGTGTACAAGTAATATAGATGCTCCCTTTGTAAGGGTCAATAGCATATTAGTCCCTGAAGCCCACTTTTTCCAATGCTAAATAAGTGTCCCAATGTGTCCTTATTGAGCCTGATTACTCTTTATTTCATGTGGAGGAGAAAGCCATGGAAAACTATCAATTCTGTCAGAAAGAAGTTTAAAAACCTCTTATAGTTTGTCTTTCTTCTGAATGAGTTACTTTAGACATTTCATTGAACACATGTATGCAGTTTTCCCTATTAATCAGGATACCCCCCTCATTTTGTCCCAGCTATTTTCATTCAAAAGATGTATAATTACATTCTTTACACATTTGAGAAAATGCCTGTGACGCTTTGAGAGCCTCAGATGGCTGAAGCCAGCGTCTATGAGTGGATCAGGTCAGTCACTGAAAGCAGCACACTTAGCGTATTACATGTGTGGAACACAGCGCAATGGAGGCCCTTTTTAGAGTTACAGCACTGGGTGGATTTGGTGAGGACGCATCCATCTTCTGTCCTCTAGGCTCAACTCTCCCTAAACCTTTCTAGAAAGATGAATAACTTACTTTTATAGGGCCTTTGGGAATTCAATTTCATAACCTCCTTCTAAGTCATTTCTGTGTTTAAGACTTTAACTGTCTGGACATTTTTCCTTTTATTCAAGTAAAATTTTATTAGAAGGACAAAGATATTTCCAACCTGTCTTGGATGCTTTATAGTTATGGTGCTTTGTTGCACTGACTATAATGGATTATATTACTGCAAATAAACCTATTCAAGCAAATTTTTTGTGGCCTCAGTTCATACTAGCTAGTTTATAGTACAAATGTAGTGTTTTATGTCTCTTCCACAAGGGAGAGAAGAGGACAAAACTGAAAAGAGTTGTGAGAGGTTTGCTTTTGTAACTTTTTTTTTCCTTCAGACAGGGCCTTGCTATGAGGTTCAGGCTGGCCTTGTGCTCACTTTTGTAGCCCCTGAGCTGGTCTCGAACTTGCTGCAATCCTGTTTTAACCTCTGAGTGCTGGGATTGCAGGCATACATACAAGGACCTGTTGCTTGCTTTTGTAACCTCTAATGTTAGGTTGTGGTCTCTTGCTGATTTACCTCTCTCTGGTCCTGTGAGGTGAGCTCTCTCGCTTTCTGCTGCCATGGGTTTGAAAAGTGGTTCCCGCAATACCCTAATTATAAAAACATGTAACTTAAACCTGAAAAATGGAGTTGGTGGAAGGGATATCAATTAGAGATGAACTCTTACCTATATTTAATATCAGTTATTTTTCTCAGTCTTGTGGTCCTTTTGATTTTCTTGTTTGTATGAATTTAGCCATGAGGAAGTTTTAGTAGTTGCTGTTGGACTAGGAAGAAGCTACTTAAGTTCTATCTCTTTAGCATAAAAAGGGAAATATAAACAATTTACCTGCAATAGGTGCTGCCCCACCATGGCTGATCATAGCTGGGCATGGTGGTACTCACCTGGAATCCCAGCACTCGGGAGGCTGAAGCAGGAGGATCATTATGAGTTCGAGACCATCCTGGTCTACAAAGTGATCTCATGGCCAGCCTGAACTGCATAGTGAAACCCTGTCTTTTAAAAAAAAAAAAAAGACCTCATAAACTCTGCATCTCTTTCTTTATAACTAAGAAGATATTCTGACTTCATCCCTATAGATACTGTGACAGCTGCTTAGCAGCAACATGTTCATGAGGAAGAAAATCTTACATATTTAATTCTGCCTGGAGGGGTACTGTAAAGCCTTGTGAACAGAAAACTTAACTTTTATAATGAAGCCAATGTGGATTTTGTGTCAAGATGACATTTTAATAATCACAATTTTAATCATCTTGACTTCAACTGTCAGCTCATATTTTATTTTCTATTAGCGATGAACCTCTGAAATGCCCACTAAGAGGCAGTAGTGCTAGAACCTACACCTGTCCTAATTGCCAGGTTTTGAAGGAGGAGTATGTTTTACATACTGTATAAAGACCTCCATATGGACTCAATTTCTATATGGGATACACTTGTTTTTCCAGTTCTGTGGAATTAAACTCAGGGCCTTGAGCACGCCAGGAAAATACTCTGAGCTATACCCCAACATCTGGGAACATACCCTTTATGTGGTACAGATAAGAATTTATTAGCGTCTTTTGGCTGTGGAGTCATTCTTGAGTGATTTTTTCTGCATTTTTATCATGTAGAAGTAGGGTTTATACTCATACATACTGAAATGCTCTGTTGATATGTATTAGATTATTATTATTTTTAAACATTTATTTATTTATTTATTTATTTATTGTGTGTGTGTGTGTGTGTGTGTGTGTGACCAGCTCAGCCCACCAGGGGGCAGGGCTGGCTAGCATGTGGTACTGGGGGATCAAACCACGGTCCCTGTGCTTTGCCAAGCTTGTTCCAAGTAGGTGCTTTAGACCACTGAGCCATCTCACCAGCCCTGTATTAGATTATTTTATAGAAAGAAGATTCAGGGTCAAGGAGTCACCTCTATGTCGTTAGAAAGAGTGAGATTGAGTATAGAGTATCCTAGGGTTTTCAATTTTATTTTTCTTTTTCATTGAATTACCTTCATTTGGACTTTTCTGCTATTGGTTGGCCTTGGGAATAGCCTACATATTCAGCAAACAATTTTTTGAGCAAATTCTTAAGAACAAACTTAGACAAGTTTGTTTAATAAAAAATAAGAAACCAAGTAAAAACCACATCTTTCACTTTGCATATGGTTACTTAGGAAACAATCGCTGAGGTTGGCTTGAGGATTTGGGATTATCTCTGACGGCTGGTTCCACATGAGAATTTATATTCTGTCTGATCCTGAAGTTTATTTTGATCTTTATAGTTACTTGAAGTCATTAAATATTTGCATCAATTGAAGAATGAGATTTATTATTTAGTAGTCCTCTGTATCTTTAAATTTTTATTCCTGGTTGTTCCAGGGAAATGAATGACTTTATTTTTTAAATCAGTGCTATTCCCCTGATGTAGCATTAAAAGTGATCACAGCTGGGATATATTCAATTCCAAGGAGACCAGTGTCACTTTTCTGTACAGAGGGAGTGAATAAGATCATCCCTAGGTTAGCCAGAAGAAAAATGGCTTTGTGTTTTTACCTTTATGGAAGCTGTTGAAGGGTATTTAATTTGATACTGTTATTTGTAAAAAATAAAACAAAGGATGAAGCAAGTACATTCAGAAATAAAGCTGACAAACTACTAAAAGCAAAAAGTGCTAATTTCTTACTTTAAAAAAATCTGGCAGAGGGCCCAAAATAATTCAGAGGAGAAAAAAAAATGATGCCAAAGTGAAGTCATGTGGCTTGGTAGATAATTCCAGTGAAACCCAGGAAGCGCTGCATTAGTTGATAGTCTGCAAGTATACACAGTGCTTTACAATAGAGCGATTGCACCAAATAAAGAAGAAAATCCTTTCTCTGAGCAGCTTACATTCTAAAGATAAAATGTAGCACGGCACAATATGGAATGAGAACAATACATGAGCCCCGTGGTGGGTGGTCTTCATAGCTGCAATACTTCTGTGATAAGCGCCTTCTTAGAAAGGCAAGGACTGGAAGGAAATGGTCTAGGTATGCAAAGAAGTGGAAGCATGTTCTTTTGGGTCTGGGGAGTGGGGGATAAGAAACTAAAAGGAGATGGGTAGTACCTGCCTGAAAAGAGGCTCAAAAGAAAAATAGGTACAGACAATGAGACTGACTCTGGTGTTGTAGAGCTTGGTGATTTAGAGAATGAGAAAATAGCCGAGGAGAAGGAGGGGAGTAGGTGGTAAACAGTAAGCTAAAGACTGTTGCAGAGTCTTTGAAGACATGCATCTAGAGAATTGTGCTTGCAGTGGCATCTAGCTAGAATAAACACAACTTCTGAAGCAGAGGAAAGAACCATGCACTATGATTGGAACAGTGCTGGGATTCGGTATGTGGAAGGGCTTGTAAGCAGCGAAGTTGGATAAACACACATCACCATCATGTTTTGCTCAGCTTTGACTTCATTATTACATTTTGGGTAGGTTTTATACTTTAACACAAAAGGTTAGCAGTAAAACTTTCCATTTTAAAGATATTATCAGGAACAAATTTCATATTATGAATGCTTCACTTGTTTCCATGTTAGCACAGTAGAAATTGTCATAGTAAATGTTCCTCCCAAGGCCTTTTTGCCTTTCTACACATCTTCACATGGGCGAGGGGCCTCACTTTCTTCCTCCTTCTTGCCCCTTCTCTTGCAGCCTTTCTTGCGTATATTCTTGTGTCATGTGTTTTCTTTAGGCTTGCAATATTATTTCATACTCTATCTCACACTAAGAAGGATTTAAGTTAATTTACAGAGAGATAGGATTAACAAGGTGCCAGAAATACGCATGAGGGGAAAAGAAATGTAAGAAACAAAGGAAGCCGAGTATACAGCATTGGTGATTTTGTGGTTGGGCCCAAAATCTGATTCTGAGCTTTAAAGCAGACAAACGGCTGAAATGTTAAAAGGTTTGCAGATGTGCATGAGCTAAAAATGAACCAATTTCTCAAAAGAAGCACAGCTTTTCCTGAGGCTTCTGAGAAATTTCTCCCATGGGTTTTTATAAATGCCACCTTGGTGAATTTGGATTTTATCTTTAGGGCGCTAGAAAGCCAGTGAAAGCTTTTGATCTAGGGGATGACATACACAAAACTGTACTTAGAGGAAGTGTAGCAAGGCTCACAGGGGCTTGTGGGTAGGTGCAGGAACCACTTAGAGATTATTATCTAAGGATCTGGGAAAGGAAGTATTAGAGGGAATGACAAAGGAAGGAAGCTTAAAGATAGGTAAGGAGGGTATGTGTGGCTATTACTTAGACATGAGTAGAAAAGGAACAATCAAGGATGTCTATAGTGTTTGGCTATAACTAAAGTGATGGTACCATAACTTCTTTCCAATCAAAGAGGCGACATGTTAAAGTAGGAACCTCAGAAGGTGATAAAAAATAGCTGAGGTAACCAGTTGGGTTTCTTTTTCTTTTTTTCTACTGTCAAATTCATATTATTTTATTTAGTGAAATTCTGTATCACTTCTAATTTTTTTTTGGTAGGACAGTTTCAATAATTAACACATTGCATGCTTTCTTCCTAGTGGTTAATTGCTGTACAAGATGTGGACATGATATCCTATTTACAAGCACCATTAGAACAAATCCCTCTATTCGTTAAGAAAATGTAACTATATATCTATCCTAACCACTTTGAATACACAGATACAAAATGGACTTTCATCTGTATACCCCATTTTTTCTAAGTTCCATTATTTGAATATTATAGGTGTGTAAACTCAGCAAAATATTCTAAAAGAGTCCAGTAGCCCATAATAGCATTGGGTCTTCTGTTTAACTGGCAATGTCAGAAATTATTGACCTGAGTCCCCCACAGCTCAACATAACTGCATGGCTTTACTTCCTATATTTCATCTTCATACTTTTCTACTGGATGGTTAAGACCAAGGTAAAGCAGGACCTGTGCAACAAGAGTTGTATCTTTTGGGTCTGATAAGGTCAGTGAAATGCCCTCAGGATTTATCCTGAGATCCTGTACCTCAGATTGTAGAACCTTTGTCAGTGTCAGCCATGTGGATGAGTCACGGCCATTGCTTGGCCAATGTGACCAGTTGAGTTTCTTACAGTCACATTTGAACCAAAGACAATGGAGGATTACCATTTTGGAGACACTTTATGCTGTGGGATGTGCTTTTACATACAATATCTTATTTTGACCTCATGCCGGTCCTACAGGGGAGGAAGTAGTATCCAAATTTTACAGAAAACCCTCTGAGACTTAATGATTAACTGATGTATATAAAGCTAGTTAACAATTAGTACCTCGGTTTCTCCATCACAATATTGTACTGTGTCAGTGTGGAATGCTTGGTGTAATATTACTAAGTGACAAAATCAACACAAGGCTAGAGTTTGGTCATCATTATGAATATCAATTATTTTTCTTATCTGTGTACCATAGTTTCTCGAGGGCTTTTCATATGCATACGAGTGTTTTCTTCTTTACTGAATATTCCCAGACTGCTATGCTTTTCACTTTCAGAATTGCTTTTTATAGTTTTTTTAATCTCTTCCACTGTTGTCAATTGCTACTACTTGATATATCTGTCAACTCCCTACTGTAGTGCATTTGGACACCAATTAAATATGCTTGGTATGTTTAGACACCATCTTAGGAGTGATTACGCACTGAGTTGTCTTCTGAGAATCCTTTCCTTAAATCTACTATTATGTTTTTATATATAGAGAATATAATTCTCTATACTAATTGTGGGTAATGATGTTAGACAAGTTACCCAAAAAGCTGAGGTATTGGTGTGTATTTTTATTAACTAATCTTTAATTTATTAAATTTTTTTTAATCTTTTGTCTCTTTGAGACAGGGTCTCACTATGCAGTTTAGGCTGGCCTTGCGTTTACTTTGGAGCCCAGGCTGGTCTTGAACTCACAATAATCCTCCTGCTTCAGCCTCCCTAGTCCTGGAATTACCGGTGTACACCACCACTTCTGGTCTGTAACCTTTAATTTGTAATTTTTAAAAACAGATAACTGTTGGTAGTGACAAGAATGTATCAATTCTTTACAAGGAAGAGGTGGTGAATTTTCTGTGTCTAGTAGTTCAGTTGTCTAAGGTTTGAAATGATTGTCCAATCTCCTTTATTTCAGAGTGGTTGTTTTTCTTTCCCCAAGTTCCTCTGCTGGAAAACTTGTCTACATTGCCTTTTTCTGCCATAACTCTTCCATCTTGAAATAGTCATGGAAGCTTCCAGCAAACCTTTCCTGGGTATTCTTGTCTTTCTTTTTTTCCTTCTATGAAGAAATCTTCTCATAAAGTTTTATTGACTACTGCCAGGGACATTGTTCCTTGCGGAAACACTGCAGTCTTCTAGTTGTGTCTTTAGCTGTCTGAAGAAAGAATTTTGTGACAGTTGGTAAAGCACATGCATAATTCAGATATATGAGCTGTGGACAGCTCAGGCATCATGGACATCCTATGCTCAAATACAAATGGTGTTTCTTTTCTCAAATTTATTCATTAAGCCACCTGAAATGGGCAAAATGAGAGAAGGTAAAGGAAAGATGATTTTCCTTCACACTCTGTTGAGTATGAAATTAATAAAAGTTGATGTCATTAGAACTCAGCAAGGTCAATAATTCAAAGCCTTGGCATTGTAAATATCCCAGAAAAGACTGTATTTGTCAGAGTGATGTGAAGGTAAAGTACTTATTTCTCTGCACAGGTAATTCAAGAGAAAGGGACTACTTTTACTGTTATTTAGAAATACGTTTTACTTTGTGCTCAGAAAAATGTGAATGTTGTGGATTTTCTGTGGTCTATGAAAATTATAGTTGTGATAATATTATCTTATGGCTTTGAATTAGGCTTTAGGAGAAAGTTTCTGTTGTAATACTCTTAGGAACCAGTGATTGAAGATGAGAGTTACAAAGATGATTGTTACGGTGTAATTCCTCAAGCCATTTCATGAATCCATTCAAGATATGGTACTGTTTTTAGAAATGGGCAGAGCAGTCAATATTTGTATTTTATAAGAACTCACATTTTGCAGACATTGAAATACATCTGATATGGTTATAGGTAAATAAATGAAGGATGTTTTTTGAAGGGAGCAAGTTGTATGCTCTTTAGATAATCAGGTTTATCAGTTTAAAAATATGGCAACTGAACTGTTCAGATTAAATGCTAAGCTGTGCATTAGGCCTACAGAAGTCTGCAACTTCTTTCTTATATAATATCATCCTTAACAGTATAATGAAGGTAAATTATTTAATATCTAAATAATCTCACTTACTGACTAAAAGCAATCAGCAGCTTGATTTGTTATCTGATGCATCGTTAAGCTGTGTGTGTGTGTGTGTGTGTGTGTGTGTGTGTGTGTTTAAGGTACCAAGAATCTGCCACAATAAATCTTGATTAGGTATTAGTAGATATAATAGAAACAAGAAATAAGCAAGCCAGGAAGGGAAAGATGGAGAAAGGGAACTGTGAAGGGGATAATGAGGTTAGACCACACAAAAGTTTCTTTGTTCCTCATCTTTCCTCTCTTCCCTACTTTGATCTAAACAATGAATGTTGTTTGTACATCTTAATTTTCTTCCCCTACTACTACCCCCACTCATTCCTTATTTTAAAGGTCCTCAGTTATGCTAGAAATACCTTATTAAGACATTACATAATAGAAAGGCAGCAGCAAAGAAGATTGTTAATAGTTTTTCTTTGAGTTATGGTTTTTTTGTTGTTGTTTGTTTTTTGTTTTTTGCAGAACCAGGGATTGAACTCAGGCCCTTGTGCTTGCCAGGGAAGCACTTATTCCACTGAGCCATCTCCCCGTCCCCCAAATTCATTTTTTGGTATTATTATTATTATTATTATTATTATTATTATTATTATTGGTGGAACTGGGGATTGAACTCAGGCCCTTCTGCTTGCCAGAGAAGCGCTTATTCCACTGAGCCATCTCCCCGTGAGTTATGTTTTTGAAAAAGCCCCTCCTATCTCCTATGTTTCTTTAATGACTCTAGTTGGGGAAATATTTTATCAAATAATCTCTATATTCTTATAAAGGGACCCTATTATAAATGATGGAACCTGAGATCATTTTTTTAATCTGAGAAAAAAGACTCTCTGAATGCCTGTCAATCACAATGATGTGTTGTCATGTAGGGTGGCATCCCAGGGTATTTATAAACTTCTCAATGGTTAGCATGAAATTCTCACGGCAAAATTAATTTGAAGTTAGTTTGACTTAAAATGGTTTGGATAAGCTTTGCAAATCAAATTGTAATAGGAATACCAGCACTTAACATTTAGAAATTGGTGCTTTGTAACAATGCTATTTCAACTATTTCATTTCTGAATGAAATAATGCTCTATCCACACTCTACCCTTAGAAGAGGAATAGACACTAATCAGTGAACAGCCAACACTTTTGTTTCCTCTATCATCTTCAAAATTGGGAATGTAGCAATAGTAATGTATAGAAGAAAACTACCTTATTCATTCATTCATTCATTCAAAAAATATAAACTGAACACCTACTGTATGCCAGTTTGCTTTTATATAGGTTCTATCTACTATTTTTTCCCATAATTTTATTGAGAAACAAATAGCAATGACACAGTTTCAAACCAAAGTGGTAGGGCGGTTTCAGTAATTAACATATTGCATACATTCTTCCTAGTGGTTAATTGTTGTACAAGATGCGGAAATGATATCCTATTTACAAACACCATTAGAACAAATCCCTCTATTCATTAAGAGAATGTAACTATATATCTATCCTAACCACGTTGAATACACAGATACAAAATGGACATTCATCTGTATCCTCTTTTTTTGTTAAGTTCCATCATTTAAATATTATAGGTATGTAAACACAGCAAAATATTCTAAAAGAGTTCAGTAGTCCATAATATTGGGTCTTCCGCTTGACTGGCAACGTCAGAAATTGTTGACCTGAGTCCCCTCTATCTACCATTTTATACAAAAGATATCTTCCATAAATCTTTGTGAAAAATAGAAAAAATTCATAACAAAATACATAATGAGAGATCAATAGTTAAAACATGGTATGTTCCCCTCCATCCTTAGCACCATTTGCTATTATTGGATTTCTTGATGATATCCTTTCTATGGAAGGGTTGTATCTCAATGTAGTTTTAATTTGTATTTCTTTGGCCAGCGGTGATAACACTTTTCATGCATTTATTGGCCTTTTTAATGTTATTTTTAATGTCTTTGGTACAGGGTCTCACTATGCAGCTTGGGCTCGTAGTGATCCTTCTGCTTTTAGCCTCCCCAGTGCAGAGAGTACAGGCATGTGCCACCACACCTGGTCTTGGAGGATGGCTCAGCATGCCTGGTGGTGGGTCTGGTTCAGTATGTGGTGCTGGGGATCAAACCCAGGTCTCTCTGTGCTTGCCTATGCAGACACTTAGTCCAGTGAGCTATCTTGCTGGCCCGTGATTGGTCATTTTCATTTCTTCTCAGAAGTGTCCATTCATTTTGGTTGCTCCTTTTTTGAGTCATTTATTTTTAGGGAGTCATAAGTTTTCCTTTGTGGTAGTCCTCTGCCCATGGAAATGTTGGCATTTTTCCCTCAATTCTATAGAGTTCTTTATTTGTTTCCTTCGCTATGCAGAAGATGGTTGATCAGATTAAGTATATCTGATTTAACATTTAGATCTTGGATTCATTTTAAATTAGTTTATGGTGAGATACATGGATCTAGACTGGAATCTTCTGCATATGGATATCTTGTTTTCCCAGCATTATTTATGAAATAGGCTATCTTTCCTTTCCTCCAGTGTATGTTTTGGGCCCGTTGGTCAAAAATCAGCTACAGTGATACCTCAGTTTACGAACTTAATTTGTCCACAATTCTGGGGAAGATGACTACAGTCGTGTTCCTCATGTGATGCAGAGCTTGCCACTCGGAGTGCTTTTCTATTTGTGACCTGAAACACTTGCAAACAGATGCATTTATAGCTCAAGTTATTACTGTACTTGTTCATTACTGGGGCTAGTTCTGTTTCTTTTATTCTGTTCCATTGTTCTACACTCTTGTTTTTGTCCCAGTATCATGCTGTTTCTATTTATTTATTTATTTATTTATCTATCTATCTATCTATCTATCTATCTATCTATCTATCTATTTATTTTGCAGTAATGGGGATTGAACTCAGGACCTTGTGTTTGTCAGTCAAGTGCTTATTTTACTGAGCTATCTCCTCAGCCCAAAGATAAGCATCCTGTTTTTTTTGTTTTGTTTTGTTTTGTTTTTTTCTGAACCAAGGATTGAACTCAGGCCCTGATGCTTGCCAGGCAAGCACTTACTCTGCTGAGCTATCTTCGTGGCCCCTCTTTTGTGTATTTAGTACAGGGTCTACAGGTTCTCACTACACAGATCAGACTCGTAGTGATCCACCTGTTTTCCGCCTCCCAAGCACTAAGATTACAGGTGGGCACCACCGTGCCCAGTCTCGATTGCTGTCTCAGCAACCCTGGGAGCAAGGCCAGCACAGCATGCCAGAGATTAAACCCTGGTCCGTGGATCTGCCTAAGTAGGTACTTTAGTTTGCTGAGCTATTTGCCTGGCCCTTCCTGCTGTTTCAGTCATTATAGCTTTATGGTATAATGTCAT
>NW_004524777.1:4452305-4485478 GCF_000260255.1 Octodon degus
GTGCTGGGGGATTGAACCGCGGTCCCTGATGCTTTTGCTAAGCTTGTTCTAAGTAGGTGCTTTAGACCACTGAGCCATCTCTCCAGCCCCATCCACTTTTTTTGTGTGCTTTTTTTTTAAAACCCAGGATTACTTTTGTTTTTCTGTCTCTCTTTTGATCTGATACAAATTTTATGATCATTTCTTCTAGCTCTATGAGAAATGATTTAACATCATAAATGTTAATGATTTTGAAAAGGATTGCATTCAATGTATGTATTGGTTTGGGGAACATAGCCATTTTGAGTATGTAGATTCTGCCTACTTAGGAAAAGTAGATCTCTCTCCATTTTCTGTTGGTCCCAGTTTGCTTTTTCAGAGTGACATCATTTTCATTGTAGAGTTCTTTTACTTCCTTCTGTAGCTTAATACCTAAGTATTCATTTTTTTTTGAGACTGTAGTGCATCGTATTGTTTTCCTAAATTCTTTTTTAATGAATTCATTAAGGTAGAAATGTGATTGATTTCTGGGCATTTATTTTATAACCTGCTGCACTGCTGACGTTAGTTATCAATTCTAGGAGTCTTTTGTTGGAGTATTTTGGATGTTATGAATAAAGGATAATGTCATCTGGAAATAGTGATGTTTTGACTTTGTCTTTGCCTAATACATATCCCTTTTATTTTTTCTTTTGCCTGATTTCTTTGGCTGATGTGTTGAAGATTATGTTGAACAGGACTGGTTATAAGTGACATCTTTGTCTTGTTTCCAGTTTTAGAAGGAAAGCTTTCATTTTATCACATGTAATAGGTAGGACTTTTGCAAAATGTTGTTTACAAATGGCTTTTACCACATTGAGGTGATGACTTTCTATATCTGTTGCACTCAGCATTTTTTGTAATGAGTTGCTGATCAATTTTGTCAAAGGATTTTACAGTGTCATATGAGATGATCATATGAATTTGTCATTGCTTCTGCTTATGTGATAAATTATGTTTATTGGTTTGTGTGTGTTGAACGATCCTTGCATCTCACTACACATATTGGGCTTGTAGTGATCCTTCCCATTTTTCAGCCTCCCAAATGCCGCGGTTATAGGCACAAACCATGAAGCCCAGTCTCAATGGCTTTCTCAGCATGTCCCAGAGGCAGGGCTGGCTTGGAAGGTGGGGGATCATAAACCCAGCCCCTGAGTCTGCCTAAGCAGGCGCTTTTATCCATTGAGCTATCTGGCCAGGCTTAAGCAGGCATTTTGGACTGCTGAGCTATGTCACAGGCCCCTCCATTTCTTTTTGATAGCCAGTCATTCGTATTGCTGTGGTTTGAATGTATCTTCCAAAAGTTCATGTATGAAAAGCAAACCTAAATTAATATTATCTGGAGACTGGAGTTTCAAAGATAATTAGGATTGGATGCGATGAGGTCATGTAGGTGGGGCCATGATGGCATCAGAGACTTCATAAAGAAAGAGATCAGTTCCAGCTGGCACACTTCGTTTGTGTTCCCGCAAGATGCCCCCTGCTATGTTATCATGCAGTAAAAATGCCCTTCTGACAGATGCTAAGCAGGTGCCAGTGTCTCCCTTTTAGTCTTCCCAGCCTCCAGAAGTCTGAGTTAAGCGAACTTTTTAAAAAACCATTTCACTTTTTATTCTGAGGATGTCATTTTCCCCTTTTCCCCACCCTCCCTCCCTCCCAGTACTCCTCCCTTCTGCATTCTAAATGAACTTCTCTTGTTTATAAATTCCTTGGTCTTTGCTATTTTGCTGTCACAACAGAAGACTGACTAAAAGAAGTACTATGTAGTTTGGTTCCTTTCTGGGATAGTATTTTTGATTTCTACATTAGGATACTTCTATGATAGGCAGCATCCAACTCATCATTCCTAACCATCATTCCTGTTGGTTGTGTCCAGTGTCTTGATTGTATTTTCTTTTTAATAGCTTTTTTGTTTTAAATAATTTTAGAATAATCCTTTATTACATAAATCCACAGGCAGTATCACAAAGTACATAGAGGTGTGGTATATCTTTCATTTCACTTCTTCCAATGTTTGCATTTCATATAACGAGAATACCATATCAAATACTAAAAGCTAGCATTAGTGCAATGGTACCACAATGGTATAGTATACACATTGGTACAATGTCTATAGTTTTATACTATTTACATATGAAGATTTTTATAAATAATCAAAATATAGAAACATTATATTTCCATAAATATTACCCCTTTTAGCTACCAATGCATTTATTTATTTGTTTATTGTATCTGGTATGGGATCTCACTATACAGCTCAGACTCGTAGTGTTCCTTCTGTTTTCAGCATCTCCAGGACTGGGATCATAGGCATGCGCCACCATGCCTAGTCTCAGTGGCCAGCTCAGCATACCAGGGGACAGGGCTGGCATGGTATGTGGTGCTAGGGATCGAACCCTGGTCCTTGCCCTTGCGTAAGCAGGTGCTTTCTCCACTGAGCTATCTCACCAGCCCTACCAATACTTTTGAGTTAAATATACATCCACTTTTTTTTTTTGCTGTGTATGAACTGTGGCAACCACTAATTTGTTTTTGATTCCTGTAATGTAAAAGGAATCATGTAGTTCATGACATTTTTGGAGTGGCTTTTCTTACTACTGAGGCTAGCACTCCTGAGATTCATCCAAGTTGCTGCCTATATTTATAGTTGCTTTCCCTTTGTAGCTGACTAATATTTCATTGTATGGATGTAGGACTATTTGCTGAATGATTTGCGCATTTTATTGTTACATTACCATCTTCCTTGATTACTTTCACTTCTTTCTTCTGTTGTCTAGTCTGCTCTTAATCTCACTCACTATTTAATTTGGCCATTTTATTTTTCAGTTCCTAAATTTCTATTTGATACTTCTTTATACCGTTGCTCTATGATGAGACTTCTTTAATTTGTTTCAATCATGCTCATAATTGCTTGTTAGTGCTCATTTATTTTTTGTTTTTGTTGTGGTTGTTTTATTTTTGAGACAGGGTTTTGCTACCAATTTAAGCTGATGTTGAACACACTATGTAGTCAAGGCTGTCCTTGAACTTGTGGTGATCCTCCTGCTTCAGACTCCTGAGTGCTGGGATTTCAGGCCCATACTGCCATCTTGGGCTATAATTGCTTCTTGCAGAATGTTACGAAAATTATTTAGAATCCTAGTGACATCATTCTATATTACTTCAGTATTAATGTCCATTGATTATCTTTTCTTTTCAGTTAGAGGTTTTACTGATTTTTTTTTTAAAAAAAACTTATATCATTTATTTGGTACAAGAACTTGTTATGCAGCTCAAACTCGTAGTGATCCTCCCTGAGCTTGGGACCCGCCCAGCATGTGGTACTGGGAGTGTAACTCAGGTCCCGATGCTTGCCAGGCACGTGTTTAGATTGCTGAGCTAGCTCCCCAGCCCCTTGATTCTTGATATGACATGGTTTTCAATCAAATCCTCAATATTTTTGGTAGTAAGATATTCAGCTCTAATCTACATCTTATTTCAGTCCTGTGCTTTAAGCCTCTGATGTTGCTTCTAAAGGGAAAGTGGGATCTGCCTGTTTTCTTTTTTTTTTTTTTTTTTTCCATTTAACTTGTTTTAATGTTTCTTCACAAATGGTCAAAAATACTAAAGTACAGACAATGAATAATCATCATCTTGTGCCCAACATTATACATATGGAATTATAAATTTAAAACATCTTCTGGTTTAAAAAATAAATCCAGTATTCAATGCAGCTTTATGGTGCCTCTGTGTCTAATACGGTCAGTCTCTGGGCTCCTGAGAGTGCTCTCCTTTATCCATTTTTCCAGGTCCTCCACATCCACCTCTTTTTCCTCCCATTTGTTCCATCAAAGGTTCAAGAGGGCCCCTTTGCCACTTTGTCTTCCTCCGCCAAAGCCACCTCAGCCCATGTCATGGCCACCATGAAAACCACCTCTGTCTCCATCACAGCTACCACTGAACATTCCACCAGGACTATGGGGTCCATGAGGTCACCTCTTCCTCCCCACCAGGACCACCTCTGCCACAATCACCACCCACGGGTGGGAAGGGTGGCAGAGGAAACCTTCAGGTTTTGGGGCCTTACATTCTTACATTCGGTTCTCCAGGCAAATTTTTCTGGTTTCCACAACCTGGATTGGGACGTTGCCAATCTCCATCTTGATGTTGGATATTTCCTCCTCCAGAGGGGTTTCCATGTGAACCCTGTGGGCCTCTTGGAGGGAAGCCTCCTCTGTCTCCTCCACAGCCTCCCATGCCACCCATGGGTCCCCCAGGATTTCCTGGGTCATCTGGACCTCCACAGAGCCATGGTGGCATCCCTCTGCCCTCACAAGGCAGCATGCCACCTCACATAGTGTTCATTGAAGGCTTCTTCCAAGCAAGGGAGACTAACTTTGCTTCCTTGAAGATCTTTCCCATCAAACCATTCCACAACAGCCTTGGCAGTCAGTGGATCTTCATAGGACACCATGGCATCACCTTTGGGCTTTACTGTTTCCTTGTCCAGGATATAGATAATGGGTTGCCCAGTTCTTTTTTTAATCTTAAAAATACCACCTTGTTTAAATAAGTCTGACCAGATGATGGAGTATCACATTGTCATTTGGTCCTGGTACATAAACTGCACTGTTGTCACAGTCTTCATCAGGATCTATGAGAGGGCCTACACCAGATCTGGTCCTCCATCCATGGGTCTGCCATGTTTATTGAAGCTATCTTGCTCTCCAGCACCCATTCCACTGTGTCCTTCTCCCCACCCACCTCTGCTCATGCTTCCATGATCAAATATGCCTCTTCTGCTGCCCCAGTTATCAGGGCCACTCATGTTCTAGTTTTCTTCTGGTCCAGAAAATCCTCCAGACTCCTGCCCATAAATGCCCATGCTACTGAGGTGGTCCTATTGGAATGAACGTTGCCACCTGTTGCTACTGCTCTGTTGTCTACATTGACTTGGTGCCCGACTGTAGAATCCAGTCTGGGGGCCATAACTAGTGGGAGGCTGCTGTCCATATCTGCTTGGCTGCCCAGAGGTGCTCTGCTGAGAGTAACTGTCCCAATCATAACTAGTTGGCTGTGTAGAAGAATAGCTGGTAGGAGGACAGGATGGAGGTATGGTGACTGGCTGCATTGGGTGGCTTTCAGGAACCTGGGGATAACTGTAGTTACTCTGATCATAGCCTAGGCTGGGCTGCTTGTAACCCCCTGTGCTAGATTGAGGTTGATTAGTCTCAGTAGGCTTGTTACCATCCTGTGGTCTTGCAGGTGCAGAACCTGCTGGCAGGTGCAGAAGCTGTTGGCTGCTGCCCATAGGCTGGGTAAGCAGGCTGAGGGCCCTATGCAGACTGAGCTGCATAAGAAGCCTGGTGGTGGTGACTGTAGCAGTGATAGTATCATAAGTACCAGTGACATGCCCCTAGACAGGTTGGCTATACACCTGGGGGCAGCTGGAGTAGTATAACCAGTGGGAGGCTGTCCATAGGAAGTTGCATAGGGATCTGCCTGTTTTCTACAACATGGGTGTGCATGCTTAGTTTTTTAAAATTTATTTGTTTATTTATTTATTCATTTAGTGTGTGTGGCCAGCTCAGCCCACCAGGGGGCGGGGCTGGCTGGCATGTGGTGCTGGGGGATTGAACCGCAGTCCTTATGTTTTGCTTAGCTTAGCTTGTTCTAAGTAGGTGCTTTAGACCACTGAGCCATCTCACCAGCCCTGCATGTTTAGTTTTGACACTTAACCTTCCTTAGCATTCTGGTAAGGTAGAGCCTGTTTTGTGTTTTCTAGGTAGCACAAGGGCTATGTGAAGGTCTCCACTTGGCACTCACTGACCCCACCTTGTGAGGAATAGAAGGAGTGCTTTTCTTTATTTGGGTATAAGATAAGGTCCTGCCATGGCTAATCTCTCCTGACAGCAATGGGAAGGCCTCCTTCCTTACTGTCAGGCAGGGAAGGTGGTCTGTATGCCCTGGTCAGTTTTGTGCAACACTATCTTAGCAGTGATCAGAAGGATGAATAATGTGGTTTCCAAATACAAGGTGATTTTTTTTTTCAGAAACCTTTTTCTGGGTCAAGGAGATGGCTAAGTAGAATAAAGTCTTGCCTGGCAAGCACAAGGGCCTGAGTTCAATCCCCGGTTCCACCAGCCAAACAAACAAGCTTTTTTCCATGTTGACTTCTTATTTCATTCTATTGTGAGGATTGATCATACTCTGTGTGACTTGAGTTGTTTTAAATTTGTTGAGTCTTTGTTCATGGCATAGGACATAAGTTTGGTAAATACACTGTGGGCAATTGAAATGAACATGTGCTCTTCAATGCTAATTTAGTTTTCTATAATTATCAGTCATTTTGCTTTGGTTAATAGTGTTTGTAAAATTTTCCATATCCTTAATGATCTCTCTCTTTTTATTAGTTATTGAGGCAAAAATAAGGAAATCTCTGAGTTTTCTTATGTATTTGTCTATTTATCCTTATAACTATTTTTGCAGATATTTCCTTGCTCTTTATTTTCTCATCTTTTAATTTTTATTAGTACATTTTTACAGTACGTGATTACATTCATGGTGCTGTATTGGTACATGTATATAACATCTCAATTACTTTATTTCCCTCTACTCTCTACCACCATATTTGTGCCAGTAGTAGATTCATGTATTTCATAATTCTTTATCAATTTAGTTATTATAAATGCAGATTAAGTATTTATAATAATAAATATTTATAATAATATAACGATAAATTATTATTTTGCCAGACTAACAGGCAAAAAAATCATGTAAAAAGTATGACTCTTACACTAAATCAAGGAATATTTTTTTTTTCTTTTGGCGGAACGCGGGGATTGAACTCAGACCCTTGTGCTTGCCAGGGAAGCACTTATTCCACTGAGCCATCTCCCCAGTCCTCAAGGAATACTTTTTGATATGCTATCAAATCTACATTATAGGCCAGAGAGATGGCTCAGTGGAATAAACACTTCCCTGGTAAGCGCAAGGGCCTGAGTTTAATCCCCAGTTCTGCCAAAAAAATAAAAATAAATAAATAAATAAATAAAAGAAAAAGAAAAAAGCTACATTATAATAACTTTTTTATTTTTCTATTTTTCCTGTTGTTTTATTTTGTACTTTATATACTAGCATTTATCATAACATAAAGTAAGAGAAACCATGTGATTTTTTTACTGATTTATTTAACATTACTTTTTCAAGGTATGTCCATTTTCCTGTGGATGAGTTAGGTTTACCCTTCTTTCTGTCAGAATAGTACTCCACTGTGTAGTAATAGTAATTTTTCTTTATCCATTAATATGTTGATGAACAATATAGGCTGCATTCATGATTTAGCTATTATCAGTTGTACTAATGTAAATGTGGATATGCATTACGCATACATATATCACCATGACATGTTTTTAACTCTTTTGGGAAGATACTTAGATGGGGAATAGCTGGGTCAAATGGAAGTTTCTATTTTCACAAATCTCCATACTGATTTTCATAGTGTAATATCAATTTACACTCCCACCAAGAAAGAAGGCACCGCGGCCTCCCCTCTCCCCCGCATTTGTTATTGGTTGATTTCTTTATAACAGCCATTCTTCTGGAATGACGTGGAATCGCATTGCTGTATGTCTTGAATGGCCAGTGATGACAGTTTCTCATGCATATGGGCCATTTGTACTTCTTCATCTGTGAAATGTGTATTCTTTTCAGATGCTCAGTTTTTTGATTTGGTCCCTAAATGTGGGGGCCTAATTTTTTTTATTCCTTGTGGATCTTTTAAATATGTTCCAGGAATGACTTTTGTAATACTGCTTCACATTTGATTTTATTAAAGAGTTTGAGGAGTGCTGTTATTAGATTTTCTGTACTGTTCTTATATTTAGTAATGAATCTTTTGGGTCTTTGGCTTTTCTCTTTTGGCAGTTTTTTTTCATAATTTTATTGATAAACAAATAGCAATGAGACAGTTTCAAATCAAATCACTAGGACAGTTTCAATAATTAACACACTGCATACATTCTTCTTAGTGGTTAATTGCTGTACAAGATGCGGACTTGATATCCTATTTACAAACACCATTAGAACAAATCATTCTATTCATTAAGAGAATGCAACTATATATCTATCCTAACCACTTTGAATACACAGATACAAAATGGACATTCATCTGTATACCCTTTTTTGGTTAAGTTCCTTTATTTGAATATTATAGGTGTGTAAACTCAGTAAAATATTCTAAAACAGTCCAGTAGCCCATAATAGTATTAGGTCTTCTGCTTGACTGGCAGTGTCAGAAATTGTTGACCTGAGTCCCCCACAGCTCAACATAACAGCATGGCTTTATTTCCTATATTTCATCTTCATAGTTTTCTACTGGATGGTTAAGACTAAGGTAAAGTAGGACCTATGCAACAAGAGTTGTATCTTTTGGGTCTGATAAGGTCAGTGAAATCCCCTCAGGATTTATCCTGAGATCCTACACCTCAGATTGTAGAACCTTTGTGAGTGTCAGCCATGTGGATGACGCACAGCCATTCATTGCTTGGCCAATGAGTTCTCTGTGAAAGCCTGAGAATGTTTTCTCTCCATGTGACTCTCTTTAGGCACACTCTAAATCATTGATCACTTTCCTCTTTGTCCCCATAATCTCCTTGATCAGAAAATTTGGGAAACTACTGAGTTACATGACGTTACAGTACAAGTTCTCATATGTCCTGAGTCTTAATTGACCTTGGAAGGCTAGGGCCAGAATGTTGGCTTTCCTTACAGCCCTCCTTTTTCTCTGGCAGTTTTATTTTTAATTATTTATTTATTTATTGTGTGTGTGTGTGTGTGTGTGTGTGGCCGGCTCAGCCCACCAGGGGGCGGGGCTGGCTGGCATGTGGTGCTGGGGGATTGAACCACGGTCCCTGTGCTTTGCTAAGCTTGTTCTAAGTAGGTGCTTTAGACCACTGAGCCATCTCACCAGCCCAGCAGTTTTATTTTTTAAAAATTACTTTTTCAGTGTTATTGGCTAATATTGGATCACACAGGATTTTTTTTATCTTATTGGTTTAGCTTTGATACTTAATATCTATGTAGGGATCTATCCACTTCGTGTGAATTTTTCTTTTTATTAGAGTACAGATTCAGAAAATAGTGATAATCTTCTTGATTTTTGAGTCCTTTGAGTAGTAGGTAGCAATTTCTTTTCTATTCTGTAGTTTGTGTCTGTTGATAGTTTCTATCATAGTAATATTTCTTGTGAAACTGAGGTTTTCTTTAGAAAATCTTTGCCTACACTGATGTCTTTGAGAACTTTGGTTTGCTTTTTTCTATATTAAATTCAATTTTTCTGTCTTAATATTTAGATTTTTGATCCATTTTGGTTTTAGTTGAGTACATATGGTGAGAAATATAGAGCTAGCTTCAATCTTTTTTTTTTTTTTAAAGGAAGGAAAGGTTTATTTAGCTCACAGTTTGTGGAGGTTTCAGTCCGTACCTAGCTGGCTCCAAGGCGTGGTGCTGTAGGTTCAATCAGCAGCATTTGTTAAAGAGGCTGTATTTCTCCAGCCAATGTGTTTATCCTCTTCATCGAATTGAAGGTAGCTGAGTGTACCTAGAGTTATTTCTGTGTCCCCTACTTTGTTACCAGTGCCATGGTGTTGTATTACTTCAGCATTTTCACCTTCAGGATTCTGATTCCCCTTCCCTTAGGCTTGTTTCCCAGAAGTGTTTTTGCCATTGTAGATCTCTTCTGGCAGGAAAGGAGTTTTAAGATTGCTTTTTCCAGTTCTGGGAAGTATTCTAGTCACATTTTGTTTGAGATTACATTAAATTTGTCTAAGAGTTTTGCAAGTATGTCCATTATCACTATATTGGTTCTATTTATCCAGGAATAAGTGATATCTTTGCATTTTCAGAAGCCCTCCTTGATCTCCTTTCACATGTTGTGGTTTGTACCTAAACAAAGCCTCATGTACTCATAGTTGTGGCATAGTTGGGGCTTTGGGAGGTGGCTGGATTAGGGTGTGTGTTAGTGCGATTAAGAGTATTTGTTAACTAACTTGGTTTAGCATAGTTTTAGATGTAGGGTGGCAGCAATAAGTTACCTTGGAGCCCTCATGTAATATAAGGGGATAGAAAGAAGGCAGGCTAGCTGCTGCAGCTATAGCTGCTTCTTGCTTTTACCTTCCCTGCCATACCCTGCTTCTCCTCTGCCATGCTTATCTGCCATGCTGCTCTGACTTGGTGCCAGATGATGATGGATAGAAACCTTTACAGGCTGTGAGCTAAAATAAAACTTTTCTCCTTTAACTTGAATTAAAGGAACACTAGACTATTGTAGTTTCATTGTAATGGTCTTATCTTTGCTTGGTTCAGTTAATTCCTAATATTTCCTTTTTATTTATGCTATTATGAAAGTTGTTATTATCTAGTTGCTCTCTTAGCAAGTTTATTTTATTTATTTATTTATTTAGTGGCACAGGGAATTGAACTGAGGACCCTGCGCTTGCCAGGCAAGCATTTATTCTACTGAGCTATCTCCCTGGCTTCCGTTGACAAGTTTATTATTTTAGTACAAGAATGCTATTGATATTTGAATATGAAATTGGGTATTAATTCTAGGAGTCTTGGTATAGTGTCAAGGGTCAATGTAGACATTTATGTCATCTTCTAATAATGAATTTTAAGTTTTACTTTTCTGTTCTCTCTGTTTCTTTTGTTCTTTCTTTCATCCAATTGCTTGGGCTAACATTTCAAGAATTATGTTGAATAGGAGTGGTGTTAAACAAAAACTTTCAGCTTCTCTTCATTTAGTATGATGTTGATCATAGTTTTTTCAGTTGACTTTCATCAATTGACATAAAGACCTTGTTTTGCACTTTATTCAGTGTTTTTATCATGAATGGATGCTGGATTTTGTGAATTGCTTTTTCTGTGTATATCGACATGATTTTATGGTTTTTGTTCGTGGTTTTGTTTATGTGTTGTTCTACATTTATTGATTTGTGTGTGCTGAGGCATTGCTGCATCCTGGAATGTATTCTAGTCATGATGCATGCTCTTTTTGAGGAGTAGTTGCAGCTTGTTTGCCAATATAATATTGAAGAGTTTTGCATTTCTGTTTGTGGAAAAGATTGGCCTATATTTCTCTTTTTTGTTTGGATTTGTTTCTGGTTTTAGAATCAGGGTAATGCTAAGTTCCAGGAATGACTTTTGTAGTAAGGCTTCACATTTGAGGAATGCTGATATTAGATTTTCTGTAGTGTTCTTGTGGAATTTGGCAATGAATCTGTTGGGCCTTTGGCTTTTCTTTTTTGGCAGTTTTTTAAAAAATATTACTTTTCAGTGTTATTGGCTGACACTGGATCATTCAGAATTTTTCGATCTTCTTGGTTGAGCTTTGGCACTTAATATCTATGTAGGAATCTATCCATTCCTCATTAATTTTTCTTTTTATTAGCATACAGATTCAGAAAAGTGATAATCTTTTTAATTTTGGCAAAATCCATTTTGATTCCACCTTTATCAACTCTAATTAGATGGATTTGGGCCTTTTGTTTCCTTATTTTGCCAAGATTGGCTAAAGGCTTGTGTATTTCATTTGAAAGAACAAAGTCTTCTGTCTGTCTGTGTATGTATGTATGTATGTATGTATGTATATATGTATCTGTCTGTCTGTCTGTCTGTCTGTCTGTCTGTCTGTCTATATCTATCTATCTAGCTCATAGACTTCTTCTCTGATCTTCATAATTTCTTTCTTTGTACCACCTTTGGGCTTGTATGGTTCTTGGTTTTTTGGGACCTTAATGCATATCATCAGATTATTTATTTCACCTCACTTTGTTTTTCCCACGTGGGAATTCACTGCTATAAACTTCCCTCTTAGGACTGCTTTCGCCTTGTCCCATATATTTTAGTATATTGTAATGACATTGCCCTTTCATTATAAGAACTGTTCTTTTATAGTATTTCTGAGCCAGTTATTATTCAAGAAGTATTTGTTTAATTTCCATATGATTGCAGAGTTTATCCCATCTCTAGATTATTAGCCTCTTGAATGTTGCCAGCTACAACCAGGGTGGAGCTTCTTGCTCCAGTAAATCCAGTCAGCCACAACCAGAACTACCCTAATTCCAAGGGTACAAATTTAGTACTACACATCCATAACTCAGTATCCCACAACTTAAAGCCAACAAGTTTCAGAAAAGCACCACGTGTGAGAGCATGAGGCTTGCAGGGGCGGCACATCCAGACAAAGATAGAATGGTGGTTATGCATTTTTTGATGTGCTGCATTTTATGGAAATAATTTACTCCCAGTCTTGGAGGAGTGTCTTGTAGGACATGTAAGTGAGAAGTGTAAGTTGTTATCCTGTAGTTCTTGAAGCACTTCACTGCAAGTCCTGGCCTGTAAGGCATGTGTAGAGAAGTTCTCTGTAATTCTAATGGCTTTACCTTTATTTGTGATTAGTTACTGCACTCAGATTGTGTCTCTGTGATTGACTTCTGGTAATTTGAGCATAATGTGGATTGGAAAGCTCCTGTGATTTTTGGCTATTTGAGGTTCTATATGAGTCTCTTGAGTATATTTTCCCCATATTTTCCAGTTACTTTTAGGTTAGTCCTCTTTGCATCATCTAGTACCTGATGGATCCATTTCCCATGTCCCATTGCTTTTAACATATCTGTGTTGTTCATCTTTGAATCATTTCTTCTGATTTGGAAATTCTGTCCTCATATTGCTTGCTTCTGCTCCCTATGTTTTTAATGTAATGTTTCATCACTGGGCTTTCTTTTTGGTGGGGGGTTTCTTGTTCAAATTATTTCATGTACTCTAATTCTTTACATCAGATATTGAACTCATGACCTTGTGCTTGCCCAGCAGTCACTGTCCTACTGAGCTATATCCCTGGCCCCTTTTGACTCTTAATTCTTTGTTAAAGTAGTCATTCATGTTTTGTTTCATTTTGTTTATCTCATCTAGCTTTTTTATTGTTGTTGCTGGCTCAGCCCACCTTGAGGGCGGGGTTGACATGGCATGTGGTGCCAGGAATCGAACCAAGGTCTCTGCATGCTTGCCTAAGCTTGCCTAAGCAGGCAGTTTAAACTGCTGAGCTATCTCTCTGGCCCCCTCATCTAGCTTTTTATTAGTGCCTTCTGAAAGCTCCTGGATCGTTTTGGTTATTAAGTCCATTATCCTTTTAATTAAACTCTTCTGTGGTTGTTCTGAGTAACTCTTTGATGTGTTTTCTAGCTTCCTCTATTATCCTCTCAAGCAATTTGAGTGTGTGGATTCTGATAATTTACCCCTTGGTGTTCCCTAGATTGGCTTCAGGGGAGTTGGGAGTTTGGGGAGGCATTTTATTGTCTTGCCATGTTTCTATTGTTTTGTTTTGTACTGAGGTTTGTAGATGCTTATAGTGTAAAGACTTTGTTGCTAGTATAAAATTCACTGTAGTTTCTTTTTAGTTTATGTATTTTGGTTGTACATACTAAGAGTCCTTTGCCTCAGCCTAAATATCTGACCACTGTGGTTAATTTGGGAGAGCAGAATACATTGTAATTAACCCAATACCTGAGTTCTTTGGGAATGCATTCTAGTATTCTTAATTTTACGAAAGTAACCTGAGTGTTGATTTACAGAAAAAGACTGATATTATGCAACTCTGGTACTATGAAGAAAACTAACTACAGTAGTACTGATGAAGACTGTATATTAACATATGAGACTTGATTAACTACCACTTTTAATTCTTGAGAAGAAAGTCACAATTCTTATGTAAACATTAAGACAGCCCAGGTATTGATTCACAGCTAATATGTACAAAATGGAAGAGATATATCTCTGCTAATGACAGAAAACAATTCAGCTATAATTTTGTAGTATTAACTATGAAAAGATTACAAAGCTTTGGGAAGAGGAAAATATAAGAAAGAAAATTTTGAAACCTTAACATATTCCAGCCAGCTAGAACCACCAGTGGTACATGCACAAATATCCCAGTGGACCACATGGGTCTGTCCCATTGGGTGGTAAAATTTATCTGATGGGATAGTTATATATGTACCACTAGTGCTACAGGTACCTGCTGGAACAGACATGTATGTAAGGCCACGTTGTGTACATGTTAAACTTTATTATATGAGAAAAACAAGAGAAAAGTGGTACACCAGATGTAATTGGGGAGTAGAAGCATCTATAGATTCAGGTCAAATAAATCTGATGAAGGATAGATAAAAGCTGAAGGGGTAGAACAAAGAAGAAACTATATCTAGAATAAAAATAAGAGAAAATAATTAAAGGGGAAAATTCAAAGGAAGAAAAGGAAAAATAAAGAATGAAAAAAAAAAAAACACCCAAGAAGAGGAGATAAGTAAGAAAGAATGATCAAGAAAATTCCTCAAGCCCCAATAAAGTGGCAAGGAAGAAAGTAGATAGGAAAGATGAACAAAAGAAAACAAACTAAAAAGCAGAACAAAACAAGAGAAAAATAGAACTATGTACACACAAAAAACAAATTAGAGAAAACAAAAACATTGTAAATAACCAATTACTGTGAAATTTACAATGAATTTACAAGAAAATAAATGAATAACAACAACAACAACAAAAAACTTGTCTGGCATTTTGAACTTGTGTTTTTCTTTGGGATGTTTAATTTTGGGGCAGTGTCCAAGCTAAAAGTGTATCTGCTTATGCTGGTAGGTGAAGAAGGCAGTCACATTGTAGAGCTGTGCTGGATGTTGGCAGTAGTGGGCTGTAGCACCAGAGTGAGGGCACCAGTACGTCAGCTTCCATTTTATTTGGGCCTGGCCTCTAGTCTCAAGGGCGGGACTTGTATCCTTTATCCTACATCCTTCAGGTAGTCTTTTCCCATTGTTATCACAGTTCCCTGATCACAGCTATCTCCCCTGGTTGCCTCTCACTCAGTCACTATAACAGTGTAGTACCTGGAGCGCTTAGGTGAACCTGTACTTTAGCTACTCTTGAATCCAGAGTTCAATCAACCCTTCCCTGAAATGATGTCTTACCAAACACTGTCTTTCCAAGGGATCTGACAGGTGCATGAAATGGCATTGCTCACTAGCTGCTGACTATTGAATGAGTCATAGTGGTAGGACTCCACATACTCCCTCTATCTCACTGCATCCACTTATTATATTAATATTACCACTTAGTTATTATGGGCTGGTCAGGTACACAATCTCCTAAACAAATATACAGAGAAGGCTTAAAGAGTGAAGAGGGTCTGGGGAGATAGTTCAGTAGAATAAGTGCTTGCCTTGCCAAGTGCAGTGTCCTGAGTTCAATCCCTGGTACCGCAAAAATAAATAAGAAAAAAGAAAAAGTGAAGTGATATGATTTTAGGGCTCCACGAGGATTAAAACCTAGCAGAACTGGAGATTCTCTGGAAACTGAGAAAAAAAACTTTTCTGAGCCGCCCGTATTTATTTGATTTTCAGACAAAGGAAGGGGAGACCAAAAAAACTCATGGGATTCATTTATGGACTTCTCAGAGTAATATATTATGTTAATTTATGAGAACTGTGTTATCTCCAGGAAGGCCTTTACCTCAGGAGTGAGATGTCTGTAGCTATAGTTTTTATCTAGTTAATTGAGTTTGTATCCAGGTGTCAAGGTAATTCTTATTATCTATGTGTGATAGTTTGACATCTTTTAAGTGAATGTTTTACACCTTTTACATGTAATGTGATAATTGATATGGTTAGGTTTAAGAGTTTTACCTTGTTCTTTGTTTTGTCTTACTTTCATCTATTTTTTATTCTCTTTCCTCATCTTTTCTTTCTTCTTTTTCGTTATTGACTATCATGTTTGTTTTGTAATGCCTTTTGAGTTTAGAAGATTTCTGTGTATTTTGATATTTTAGTGGTTGCTTTAAGTTCATAGCATACACAATGACAAAAAGTGTTGTGTGTCTATACATGTTTTTAGCATTTCTATTGCCCATTATTTCTTTGTATAGATATATATTCCCATCTCCTGTCACTGTACGTTTTCTTGAATGGTATGCAGTAGCATATTTTTATATTTTGGTTATGTTAGCAATTCATTCTTTTTTTATATCTCTGAGAAAGGATTTCTTCTCAGTATGTTGCTTGTATTTTTATGTTTTTCAGAGGGTCTTTTTAATAGTAAGAGAGAGCTTGAATATGGTACAACTTTCCTGTTTCTAATAGATTATGTTTTTGGTGCCCAATTGAGTATCTATTTCCCAAACCCCAAACTCTGAAGATTTTCTTTCAAAAAACTTTTCTAGCTTCGTATGTTGTTCTTATATTCATAACTCATGTGATTTAATTTATATAGGGGTAAAATTTATCTCCGTATTGGTTTTTCTTCTGTCTGTAAATGTTTGACTTGTCATTTGTTGAAAAAGATTACTCATATATTCTGTGTGACTGCTTTTGCTCCTGTTTGCAAAAATTAGGCCATACATGGGGTTAATCTTGAAAACTTAAGCTAGTAAATGAACATGCGGAAGCCTGCATATTATATGATTCGGTTTTCATGAAATTTCCATAAATATGAAAATCCAACTGAAGCATAGATTAATGGTTGCATTGCTTAGAGTAAATAGAATTACTACTAATGAATGTTAGGTTTTTTCTCATGTGGTCAAAATGTGTCATATTTGTAATGGTATACAACTTTATTTACTAAATATCACCAGAAATACAAATTAAACCGTTGTGAATTATAGCTCAGTAAAACAGCTAATTTCCAAAATGAATTTGACATATTTTTATGGATCGATTTCTAGGTTCGCGATAGGGAACTGATCCCCCAGTGCCTTCATGCATTACTCTCTGTGCCACAGAACTCACTTGCATGAGCTCTGTTAAGGGACTTACTCTGCATTCCTAATTGCTTAGAGTGCTGTTTGAATATGTGTTGGTATTTTGTCAAATGTTTTGATATGTTATATTAATTGATTTTCAAACATTGAATCAGCCTTAGATACCTGGAATAAGATGCTTGTATTGTGGGTCCTGTGATTTATTTTATATGATGTTAGATTTTCTAATTTGTTATTAAGTTAAATTCACATAGAAAAACTTACCATTTTAACCATTTCTAAGGTACATCTTTTAGTCATTTTTAGTATATTGTAAAAAATGTACAACCATTACCCCTAATTCTAGAACCTTTGTGTGGCTTTGCAAAATCCCTGTATTAATTAGCATAAGCACCCCTCTCCCATTTCTTCCTTACCTGTATCCTGGCAACCAGTAATATACTTTTTATGTAGCTAGGTCGGCGATTGACATTTCATATAGCTAGCATGATACAACACATAGTTCTTTTTGGCTCTTTCTTATTTAACCTATTTTAAAGGTTTGCCTGTGTTAGAGCATTTGTCAGAATGTCATTCCCTTTCAAGGCTCTCTAATACTCGATCTTTGGAAAGTGTCACAGGTTGTCTATCCATTCACATATGGATAGACATTTCAATTCTTTTTACCTTTTTGGTACAGTTTCCAACACTTCTATTCATATTGGTGTACAGCTATCTAACTGAGTCCTTATTTTCCATTCTTTTGGTCATAAAATTAGAAGAGAAATTTCTAGGTCATATAATATCAATATATTTGTGTTTTTGAGAAGCCACTATACTGTTTACCATAGTGGTGGTATTATTTTAATTCTCACAAGGAATATACAGGCATTCTGTTTTCCCTACAGTCTCAGCAAAAAAATTATTTTTGTATTGGTTGGGAGAGAAACATGTATGTAGTGGTATCTCATTATATTTTTGATTTGTACAGTAATACCTTACTTGACAAATGCTTCTGTTCACCAATAATTTTGTTAACAAGGAGAAGCGCTCAGCAAAATTTTGATTGTGTTCTTGAACTCCACAAATGAACATGCCTGCAGACATCTTTGCCAGAATTGTGGAATAAATTTAGTTTGTGAACCTCAGTAACCCTGTTTTTCCCTAATGATTTGTGATGTTGACTGTCTTCATGGGTTTTTTTTTTTTTTTTTACTATACACATAATCTTATTTGGGAAAATATCTATATGAGTCCTTCACCAAAGTTTGTTTTGCTTGGCTTTTTTGTGTGTTAAATTGGAGAAATTCTTTATATATTTTAGAATTAATCTCTTATGAGATATATGACTCAGATAATTTTTACTTTTTGTGTAGGTGGTCTTTTCACTTTCTAATTAATTTTTAACTTGTAGAAACATAAAAATTTTGCATACTGATTGGTAATGTGATGTTACTTACATGTATACATTCCATATAATGTTTAAGTTAGATTAAACATATACAAGTAACAAAACCATTTTTATTTCTTTGTACTGAAAACGTTCCAAACTCCATATAACTTTTGAAATGCATAGTACATAATTGTTATCTGTAGTCACCACACTGTGCAGTAGTACAGCAGAGTTTGTTCCTTAGTAGCCATTGATTACCATTCTCCATCCCTCTCTAATCCTTCACGTCTACAGCTACTGGTATCGGCAAGTGTATTCTCAACCTCTGTGAGGGCAACTATTTTTGATTCCATGTATGATGGAATTTCATGTGGTGCTAGTTGCTTTTCATTTGATTTATTTTACTTAACACAGTGATTTAAAGTTACATCAGTGTTACAAATGAATTTTACCCTTAATGGTTGCACAGCAGTCCACTGTATATAAAATAACATCTCAGTTATGAACACTTCTCTTTGTGAAAAAGTAAGCTTACAAATAAGTTTACAAATTAAGTTTCCAAACAAAAGCATTGGCAAAGTTTTGCTTCCATTGATAAATTCTGCTTTAGGTGATGAACACAATCTCACTGATTGGCCAGGGAGCTAGCTCTGTGGTATAAGCACCTGCCTAGTAAGGGCAAGGTCCTGAGTTTGATCCCCAGTACCAAAAAAGTAAAATAGAAAAAAATAAAAACCAAACAACCTCACCAATCTATGACACATACACTTATATAACCACCTTCCCTGCTCTGAAATGTGGTTGTAGCTTTCTCCAGTTGAGATTATGGTCCTAGGCAGATGTCACAGAGTATACACTTGATGTGAATCTTTTTAACGTATGTAGTATTATACAATATTGGTTAATCCAGCATGGCTCCAAAGAAAGTACAGAGCAGTAATGAAGGGGACAAGAACTGGCAGAGTGATAATGAAGGTCACATACCAGTATGTGCAGAGTGGGAATGAAGGTAACAAGAAAGTGCAGAGCAAGAATGGTGAGAAGACTTGAAGAAAATAACATGGGATTTCAGAAGGAAATCATAGAGAAGCAAGAGCGTCGTCTTCATACGACTGCTCTGGACTCTGAGTACACACTGGGAAGGCCAGCAGTCTCGACTATTTAGCAGAACACAGGTGCCATCAAAGGAGTAACCGTGTTAACCAAGCCGACAGAGGACACAGTCCCGGAAGAGGTAGCGCAGCTTTTGGTAGTGTGGCTGAATGAGAAACGGGTGGCAGGTGACAGCGTCAGTGAAGCTAGGATCTGTGACAAAGCCAGGCAATTGCAGCGACTTACCGCAAGCAGACCCCTCTACAAGGGCAGTGAGTGACTACCGTGAAGCCAGTAGAGGACGCTTTGATGAATTCCACAAAAGATGTGGCCTCCGCGGTGTGATGAGCCTCTGGCAGGCTTCTGATGAGGTCACACTAGAGCCCACAAGGAGGACTACATGAAGCCAGAAGGTGCATCGCCCAAAAACATTTGTATCCATATTGTTAACCATCTTTTAAGATTTTCTTACCTTTACTGTCCACCATGAGAAGCATTTATTTCTGTTAGTCTTCCTAAAATCAGATATCCTAATTTGTAGACACACCTCTATTTTTTTCCAGTATTTCTCACCACCCAAATGTTATTCTATATTATCATATGGCTTTCATAATATCCCATTTCAATCATCTTTCAAAACTGAAAAGACCTCCTTTATCCTTGTAAACTATTATAGCAGCATCCTTTTCTATACCTATACTAATCGGTTCAACTGTTTCTCTATTTTCATTCTGTCTTTAAGCATGGCCCCTGAGCTATACATAATATTCCTTATTTTATCTCAAATATTTACATAATACTATAGTATAGAGTAATATGTTTATGTTATGTTTCTTAGTGCCCGGTATTCGTAAAAATGTTTTTATACAAAGCAATACATAAATTTGATATCTTCTGGATTTTTTCGATGCTTAGCCAGTTAACTCAAAGCATGTCACATTATGAGTTATTTGTATGATTGTGCAGCAAATTTGCCCTATTGTCTATACAAAACTGTACCTAGATGTTATAATTTCCTTTATAAGCCCAATTTTTACCATTTGTTGTCAGGTTATAAAGTTTAAATACTATTGCTTTAAAGAACATCATAATTAGACTCAAGGAGTCCATAGGTAATACTTAGAGCTAGTATGTGCTTCAACATCTGTTGTATTTCTTTATTTTGGTTTTGAAGCATAGTATGGAAAAAATCTTGATTCATACAGGTAACTCTAAATGGTAATGCATTTAATAGCTCATTTTTATAATCATAGATCATTATCCAATTAGCTAATCCTAAAGGATAATAAAACACTAGCAGGAAACTTAATAGTTAAATTATTGTAGTATCTGACAGGTACTAACTTTTAAACAAAAATATGAGGAAAATATTCAAACATACAAGTGCGTAAATGGTAATGCGGTATAGCAAGTTTTCACTTTTTTAAAACAAATGATTCTTATAACATGACAAAAGCATAATTGAACATACATGCTCAGTGTCAGTTGAATGCCAGGGAAGGCTTAGGTACATAAGATATGGGAATGTATAAGTTTTTAAAGTTTCATGTGAGTAGAAACCAGTAGTCCTTAATAAAAGTGGGTTTATGACAATCCTAATTATCAATATGTTTAGAAGAATTTTAATTCTATAACACAAGAATATTTTTCTATTTAAGGAAACACTGGTCAATTTGATAAAACAAGTTGAGGAGTAGGTAGTATTCTTCAGTATATATTTAGTATGTAACATATTTGAGTATGTGTATTTCTGTGTGGAAAGATATATATGGTTCCTTTTTGAAAAAAATTATGTATGTGGTAGAGGGTCTCACTACACAGCTCAGACTCGTAGTGATCCTCCTGTTTTCAGCCTCCCCAGTGCTAGGATTATAGGCATGTGCCTTTTCGCCTGTCTCAGTGGCCAGCTCAGCATGCCTGGGGGTCGGGCTGGCTGTGCTTGCCTAAGCAGGCGCCAATCTGCTGAGCTATCTCACTGGCCCTGTGGTTCTTAATAAGTATTGCAGCATTTAAAAATTTTAATTCCCTTTTTTATTAAGTTTTGACTGACCCCTAAATCACTTCTGCCTCTTAGAGTTATAGAAAATACTCTTTGAAGACAATTGAAAATCTGATTATTCATTCTTATCTTTTATATAGCTGATTTCTTTAGGAATGGTGACCTGTGAAAAAATGCAAATGCTTTTTAGTTAGGGATTATTTTCTTCACACGAACTATGAACTATTTCTCCAATAGTTTATTGCAGTCATTTCTGTCAATTCTTCCCTTTTTTTCTCGAAAGACAGGTTTCTTAGATTTTGTAAGTGTGCTATTTAAAGTCACTTGTTTGTGTTTCTGTAGAGATCTGTAAGTGGTGTTCAGATGAATGGGTGAGGGTTTTGTTTCTAGTTCATCTGTAGTTTTGTAGGGTGACCACAAGTCATAGCAGGTTATATGTTTATAAAGGTTAATTCTGATTTCTCAAGTGAGTTCATTTCTTTAACATTATTGAGTAGAAAGGACTCTGCTCAATGTAATTTTATGTAGTTCTTCATTTTTGGCTTGAGAAATTACCAGTAGGTTCAGTGTATCCATCTACACTATGTATTTCCTAAACTAATTTCATAACCTTAAAAATCCCTGCCTAATATCATCTAGATAACTACTGACCTACAAAGTTTTATCTTTCTACAGTCCTTTTTCATCTCTGACTGTATTCTTTGTTTTTGGATTTTACGGAAGGGTCTACTAGATCGGACTCATAGTGATCTACCTGTTTACAGTCTCCCAAGAGCTGGGATTACAGGCAAACACCACCACGCCCAGTCTCAATTGCCTTCTCGGGGTGCCCTGGGGGGTGGGGCCTTCATGGCAGGCTGGAGGACCTGAACCCCTGACCCCTGAGCCTGCTTGCAGGTACTTTAATCCACTGTGCTATTTGGCCAGCTCCAATATTCTTTTTATTGTGTTCTTTTAAGTGGGTGTATCACTTTCTTGTATGTAATGTGTTGTGATTAGAGTCATGATCTGAGTAAGATTACATTATTTTACTTGAGCTGGTTTTACAGGTGTGTGACATTACACATAGCTAAGTTTCATGCATATTGTATCATGCATGACTTCCTAATGCCTTCCTATGGCGCAATAATAGTTCATTGTATGAAAATATCACATTGTATTTATCTACTCAAAGGACATTTGCCTTGTTTCATCTTGCTCATGACTAATAATACTTCTGTGAACACTTGCATTTTTTGGTGAAATTATATATTCATTTTGCTTATGTGTATACCCAGAAGTAGGATTATGGAAGATATAGTATATCCTTGTTTAACTCTTCATTAGCCAGCTACCAGCAATTTATAAGAGTTCTAGTTTCTCCACAATCTAGGGAGCACATTACTGTTACCAGCATATAAATAAAATTCTAGTGAAACACTGCCAAAGTTAGTCAATTGCATATTTTCTATGCTTCCTTTTGCATTACAGCTGCTGAGCTGGGTAGTTATTCCAGCCACTGTAAGAATGAGGAAGCCTAAAACATTTACTAAGTTGATCTTTCCAGAAAAAGAGTTCAAACTGCTTTCACAAGTATTTTTTTTTAAAGGGGAGTGGTTATTGGTGATCAAACCCATGGGTGCTCTTCTAAGACACATACCCAGCCCTTTTACTTTTTAATTTTGAGACAGTATCTAGGTAAGTTGCCCACATTGTCCTGAATTTATGGTTCTCTGGCCTCAGTCTCCTGAGTAGCTAGGTTTCCAAGTATACATCACTGTGCCAAGCTGTAGATATTATTATTAAATAGAAGTCCATTGTGTTTTTTGATTGTCTTAGTTAAGTTGGCTAGTTATAGGAATTCTCCCATTTGCACCTTTGTATGCCTCTCCTATATGGTCTTTTTCCTTAAAACAAAGTATACCTATATGACTAGTATCCTAGGTATATATGTATATCTGCTCGACAGAGATTCCTTGATTAAAAAGAGATGATTTATCATCATGACAAGTAACAAAAATACCCAACGAGTTAATTATAGTAGCAAATCTTAAAAAGAAAAAAATATATACATAACAGGGAGGGTGTAATTTGTAAGTTAAAAGTGAGTTGAGGAAGGAGTTTGGAATGAATAGAACTTGATGATAAGGCAGGTGGTGTGTCCTGAAGTAATCGACAGTGCTCACTTTGTTCCTAGAAATAGCTATGGCCAAGTCAACTCCTGATTATTTTCTATTAAGCTGGCCAAATACTCAATGGAGTGATTAGATATATAGAAAGCTAGTTAGTGTATAAGTTATGGTTCACTGGAGGAACAACTTTATCTTTAGAAAATGGGTGTAGAAGGTAGGTTTACAATGACCCCATGCACAGTTAGGGCTAAAAGAATGCAAAAGGGCTGGGTGAAGACAGCAAAGCCCATGGGAAGAAGAAAAAGCAAGACTTCTTTTTCCCCCCTTTTATTCCATCTAGACTATAATTCTATTGGTTGGTACCATCGAAGCCCTGAGTGAGTCTTTCTTCTTTAGTCCATTACTCAGACAGGCCTAAAGCTGTCCCAAACCAATCACATAGGCACTTCTTTTTCTAGTTGACAATGAAATTAACTAGCAGAACTGGTATCAGGAATTTTTCTGATGAGATAAAAGCATTGCTCATGAAGGTTGCGGCAAGACAGGGACACAGTGAGTGCAGGGAAGGGTAGAAATGTGAGTTAGCAATGCATGACAAGGTTTGGATTAGTTTTGTTTCCTATTAATTGTTTTTATACATCTAGCATTAAATATTCCAGAAAACTTTAAATAGCTATTAAGAAAATTCAAACTTTACAGAGGGGAGGGGTTAAGGAACCTTAGCTAAAAGTTATTTTGGTCCTGAGTGGTCACACAAATGTGTAGCTTAGCAACTGTATTCTACAAGGCAATTAATGCTGCTTTGAGTGATTATATAGTGGTGTTTGTTTTAAACAGGGCCAATTTCATTGTAGAGGAGCTGTTTTCCTGGAGGTTGTGTTAATCAAGGTGTCCTAGGGATAGATTTGTTTTAAATTTATTGAAAGAAATCACAGACCTAGCTAGGGAACAAGCCAATGACACATATTGTCTGGCTTCCCTGATAGAAATTAACTGATGAAAAGATCTTTCAAGCCAACCAAGCTGGAGACTAAATACTTTGATAAAGCACCTAACATACAACTTACCTCAAACTATTACTAGAGCAAAACAACACACATAGACATATTCAAAAGATGTTTTTTTAAAATTTTATTATCATTATTATTATTATTATTATTTATTTATGTGTGTGTGTTTGTGTGTGTGTGGCCAGCTCAGCCCACCAGGGGGCTGGCTGGCTGGCATGTGGTGCTGGGGGATTGAACCGTGGTCCCTGTGCTTTGCTTAGCTTGTTCTAAGTAGATGCTTTAGACCACTGAGCCATCTCACCAGCCCCTCAAAAGATGTTTTATGACCGGCATAGGATATTTTCTTTTTTCCTCGCTTGTACTGTAAGGTTATTTCTTGTGTAAACCAAATTGAGCCCACATGAAGAAATTGTATTATGTGTATCATTCATCACATCACAAAAACTCATGTTCTTCAGAATCTGAGTCTTCCTTCAATAAGTAACAGGTATTTATGTGTGATCAGTAAATCACTACAGAATAAAGAATTAACATAACTATATTAGAAATAACATATTTAAATTAAACATACTGGAGCTGTAAGTAAATATACTAGTTTCATGGGAATGAAGTTTAAGCAAAATAGTGAAATATTCCTCATTCAGTTAAATAGGGATTGGTTTGCTGGAGGAGCTGGAAATCTTGCAGTAGTTTGAATGGCAGATGAGATGTTTGGTGAGTCTGGGAGGGGAATACCATCTGATCATTTTTTTTTTTTTTTGTAGAATCAGACATAAAGGACAGAATGGTCCAGCAAAATGACATGAAATCAGCAGAAATACTAGACGATGAAGTCATCTAAGATTTCTTGTTATAATTTTTTTTTGTGGTACTGGGGATTGAACTCAGAACCCTGTGCTTGCTAGGCAAGTGCTCATTCTACTGAGCTATCTCCCTGGCCCCCACATTGAAGGAATAGAAGTACTTTATAAATTTCATAGGTGTCAAAAGTAAGGTATTAATGTGGAATCTAACATGACTTTAGGTTCCCGCCTACCAGGCTTATTTTTTAAAAACATCTTCTAGGTGTTTTTGCAAGTTTTTTCCCTCTCAGCTTTTGACAGTTTGTAGTTCAGACTGGCCTTAAACTCATTATGTAGCTCAATCTCGCTTCAAACTCAGGCAGTCTTTCTGCTTCAGGCTCCTGCATGCTGGGATTATAGGCATGTGCTATCAATCCCTGTTCCAGGTTTATTCTTTTTTTTTTCCTTGTATTTTAGGGAGGGTCTACAGGGTGTTCAGGGTCTCACTACTAGATCAGACTCCTAGTGATCCTCCTGTTTACAGCCTTCCAAGAGCTGGGATTACAGATGTGTGCCATCATGCCCAGTCTCAATTGCCTTCTCAGAGTACCCCAGGGGTGGGGCTGGGGCCTGCAGTGGGGCCAGCACGGCAGGCCTGGGGATCGAACTCCCAGTCCCTGCGCCTACTTCCTGGCGCTTTAATCTGCTGAGCTATTTGGCTGGCCCTGTTCCAGGTTTATTCTATTAACCAATCTTGAAGAAAATCCAGTGCATGACCAAGGCAATGTCTAAAATAGCTTGCTGTCAGAAGTCCCTCAAAGTATGTAACATACCTAAGAGTATTTGGGCCCCCAAAATATGACACAATGAAGGCTGAATCACCTGGCAGCCATTTTGTATTGTCATTGCTCTCAGCTCTTAGTGCTTTTACAGAATAATGTGTTTCATACTAACCAGTGTCTGTCTACTTAGGATAGATAGAGAAGAGCTTGTCCAAAGTACATTGTGTAATTTCTTGGTTGAATTATCAATTTAAGCAGCTATTATTTTCTTATGATTTATTTTTGCTTATTAAACAAAGGCTCTAAATTTTCTTGTTTTTTCACATATACACCTACATAGCCAATTGAAGTAGTTGTGACAGGTGAAATACTGTGTTTTGCTATTCATTTGAATAAAATATTGTTCTTGCAGAAGATATATGCTTCTGTTGAACTTATGCCAGGGAAGGTGTTCATCCTTTATGCTTTTTTGCTTTTTATTATACAAAATTTAAACATATGCACAGATATATTAATATAATATCTGTACAGAGTACCAGACTGCAGCAAATAGCCATTTCATGGCCATTTTAACAAAGTTTGAATGTACAAAATTGGAAAATCTCTTACACTTAGGAACTTAATAGAACTTAGAGATGTTTTAGGAAGTCTTGGAGATAGGAATAAGAAAATTCATAATGGAAATATATATTAGTATTGAGCCCTTTTGTTATTCCTTTCCCTAATTCTCCCAAAGCCCATTTTTTGTGAGAAGTACATTATTATAATTTTTCACATAAGAAAGTAATCTGAAGCACAGAGAGGTAAAACAACAGGTCCAATTCATCCAGCTTATGTATACAGAGTTCACATTTTATTGCAAGAAAATTGGATCTAAAAATTCATGTCCTTTATCGTGGTAAGGGGAATGAGAGAAAATACATGTGATAATAAATTGGAAGTCAATAATAAATTAAAACTGTATTAGTGAAAATATAATTATATGTCAGTAGGCAAATAGCAATTCTATAAAATTTTGATTAACACATCTTTTGGGGGCTACTTCTGTTTCACAAAATAAAAGGCATACCTTTTGACTGAAAGAAAATTTAAATAAGATACAATCTGTATTTTATCACTCTGTGTCATTGTTCTCTATTAAACTTCTTTCCCTTCAAATAGCAGGAAACTGAATTCAAAAATGGCTTTTAGGACCAGCCAGATAGCTCAGCAGGTTAAAGCACCTGCTTAGCCGGGGAGAGACCCTGCTTAGGTCTCTGGTGTGCCATGCTGGCCCTACTCCTGGAGCACGCTGAGAGGGCCATTGAGACTGGGCATGGTAGCATGCACCTGTAATACCAGTGCTTGGGAGGCTGAAGACAAGAGGATCACTATGAGTCTGATCTAGTAATGAGACCCTGAACACCCTGTACTAAATACATTTTTTAAAAAAGCCTTCAAAAAAGGATTTTGCACTGGGTATGGTAGCACATATGTACAATCCCAGGTATCAGGAAGCTGAACAGGAGGATTGTCATGAGTTTGCAGCCAGCTTGGGCTATATAATGTGACCATATCTCAGCAAAACCAAAGACCAAAATTTTTTTGTGTGTCCTATAATACCCTACTGAGGTGCTTCTAGAGTTGAGAAATTCTTTTTTTTTTTTTTTTTTTTTTTTAGGCAGTACCGGAGATTGAACTCAGGCCTTGCACTTGCCAGGGAAGAGCTTATTCCACTGAGCCATCTCTCCTGGCCCCTAGTGTTGAGAAATTCTAAGTCAGTTAGACAGTCAGAGGTCCAGGTGCTTTCCATCTTCCTCTTTTACCATCTCTTGCATGTCAGCTTTTTCATTTTAAGTTTACCTTCTAATTGAAAATTTTTTGTTGTTGCTTTCAGTATTATGTCCTTGTGTCCGTAATTGTGTCCCTGTGTCAAGCCTTCTCAAGACCACCGCCACATCCGGAGATTCACTCGGAGGACTCATGAGGAGTATTCAGAGCTATGAGTTATTATGGATGAAGGGTGTAAAATTCAAAATCTAGAAGGGAAGAAGTATACCAGGCAGCTACATGTATCAGTGAAATAATATAGGGCACAATGTATTCCTGAGCAACAAAATTACAGCAACCAATGCCCTATATTTGTAGTCATCACAGCCCATGTGAGATTTAGCACCCAAGGTTTTTACTGGTCGTTAATCATGTAGAACATATTAAAATTTAAGATCTACCAAAACAAAAGTAGGTGTTGACTATGAACCACATTGTATAAACACTCTAGATACAGTGAGCCATTCTTTTACATTAGGGAATGGAGAAACACACCCAAAACCAAATTCACAGATGCTAGCCTCAGGTTTACTTTGTACGCAGACCCTTGTGCATATACCAATGACAGGCATGCTATATTAACTTCTTTCTGCAATAGTTATAAAACCATTTCTTAGAGGTAGACTACCTTTAATATAAATTCCATTTGTCTGTATTGGTTCACTTGCCTGTACTCTATCTGAAACGAAGTTGAAAGATCTACGGTCTAGTATTTGTAGGAAGAAAAAGAGAGAGGTTTGGTGCAGAGAGAGCACATTGGATGCTGAGTGGAAAAACCTAGTAGCCTTTGCCCAAACATCTTTACATATATCTTGGTAAGGAGTTCACTGCTTCAACTTATCCTGCTGCATTTATTCAGTCAGCAAGTATTTACTGAATGCTTTTTGTGTCAAAATGCTTGAATTGACATCTGAAGGATGACTAGTAGTTAAAAAGACAAAGAACAGAGTAAATAGGAGAGAGTCTGATCAGCGGAAAGTGTCATAAAAAGCATTCTATATTCAAAGGAGTAAAAGATTGATACGGCGAGCACAGGAAACATGGAAAAGAGAAGCTTAAAGAACTAGGGCAGAAATGTATAGTAGAGTCTTACAGTATAGTGCACTAGGATTTGGGCCTTTAGTTACAATGATGGGAATCTATTAATGCTTTTTAAATAGGGAATATTGTGATTAAATTCATATTTAAATTTGTTTAAGATTTTTATTTGGAAATAATTGAAGCTCACAAGAAATATGAAAGATAATAAAGAACATTCTAGTATGAGGTGAAATCAGATTCCTCTAGTTATATAACATCTTTAATTGCAGCACAATTATGAAAATGACAGATCTGACATTGATACAATACTGCTAAATGGCAGATCTTTTTTTTTTTTACCAGTAGCTATGAATTTAATAAGATTCCTCTAGCAACAGTATAGAGAATGCTTTAGATGCGTAGAATACATGTGAGGAGACAGTGAGAAAGCTGTTGTAGTAGGCTGTTGGCAGGAAAAATGCTTGAATCTACATTCAGTAGGTATGTGGAAGGTAAATAAACAGGACTGGGTGATTCATTAGGTGGAATATTGAGAGAGAAAAGCCGAGCACGTTTTCTAGGTTTCTAGCTTGGAGAACTTGATAGCACTCCATGTTACTTGCTGAGATATGGATTAGTTTTTTTTATTTTAGTCATGGTCTACAAGGTCTATGCAGACTGGACTGTGATCTGCTTGTGTTCAGCCTCCCAAGAGCTGAGATTACTAGCCTGCATCACCCTGCCCAGTCTTCATTGAGATCTCAGTGCACTCTGGGGGCAGAGTTGGCTCAGCAGGCCAGGGATGGAGCCCTGGACCCCTGCATCTGCCTAAGCAGGCACTTTAATCCACTGAACCATTTGGCCGGCCCTAAGGATTAGGTTTGTGTACATGTGGAAATCAGAAGCTCTCCCTTTGATGTCCAGACAGATTTCTTTGATTGTTGTTGCTTTTGCTTTTTTGTAGTGCTGGGATCAAATCCAGGGCTTTACTTGTAAGACAAGAGGTCTACCACGAAGCCACATTCCCAACCCCAGGTTTCTTGAGTTCAAAGTTGGATATGAAACTCTAGAGCTCAGAAGAGCACTACATAATATTGTATAGAACAGATAAACCTTGACATATTTAATAATCATTTCCTGCTAGACATCAGAACTTTCCTAGATTTTTTCTCATACAGTGTTGCAATAAGCACAATTGTAGCTCAATTTTTGTGTATACTATAATATTTCCTTGGAATAAATTCCCAGAAGAGAAATTTCTGGGCCAAAGATTGTGTATTTTGTTTTAATCCTAATTTGTTAAACATTGAAGAGGTTTCCCTTTTATATGGTTCTCTATAAATTATTAAGAACATAATCTGATGTCTCATGTACAGTTTCTTCCCATGACTACTCACGGTTCTGTTGGAGTATAATATTACTGCTAAACAACAAGAGATACATAAACAGTTGCTGTGGTTCTGATGTGATTTGTCACCCAAAGCTTCAGGTGTTGGAGGCATGATCCCTTTTTGCAACCAGTGTTAAGAGATGCTGGGACCCTTAAGAGGTGGGCTTAGTGCAAGGTTGTGGTCATGGGGTTGCCACCTTAGATGGGGTTAATCTCATTCTTTTGAGAGTTCAGTGTGTCTCCAGTTTCTTGTTTTAGCACATGCTTATTCCCTCTCCTGTCATGATGGCTTCAACTAAGATGTGACCAAGCCAAAGGAGCCCTCTTAGAGGCCAATCAGTGGGGTTCCTTGATCTTAGATTTTCAACCTCAAAAATTATGAATGAAATAAACATCTTTTTTTAAAGTCCCCAGCCTCAAATATGTCATTATAATAGTAGAAATATATATATATATTTGTGTGTGTGACTATGAATGGAATAAGTGTCTTCAGGAATGAAACAAACTTCAGTAATCTAAGCTAGGCAAGAGTGTGGCAGTAAATAATGAGAAAGAGCTAAAACTATTACACAAGAGAAAAGTGTCTAAATTCTGTTACCTAAATATATAGCATGTTATGATAGTTACCATCTTAATCTATTTCTCACCAAATTTAAAAAATAAAACTATTAGATAATGTCTTCACTTTTTAGGATAGCAAATTTTCTTTGTTCAGGATTGATTATAAATTGAACATCAATGTATAGGAAATTGTTTTTATCGCTTTGCAGTAAGATAATTAAGATAGACCAGCCATCATATCTAACCTAAAAAGCTGACAAATTTGATACATTAAAATTTTAACTTTATGCTTTTTTACTGTTGGGAAAAGTGAAAGTTTGAAAAGACAACCCCAAAACTGAGAGACAATATTTGCTGCACATATAATGATACAGAATTGTCACTCAGATTGTATAAAGAACTTTTCAGATCACTTTCAAAAAAGACACTCATTAGAAAAAAGGTTGGAATTTAGTATTTCTCAGGATAGAAAAAAAATGAGTGACCAAAAAACATAAGAAGGTTCGAATTGTGGCTAATAATTAGGAAAGTGCAGAGGTATACCACAAAGTTAATACTTCATTCCTGTCACGTTTATAAAAAACACCAGTTATGACAGTTCCAATTTTTGACTAGAAAGTGGAACATTGAGACATTTTCTAATATAAGTATAAATGGGTACAATCTCTTTGCAAAACAATATAGCAATATATTAAATTTAAAGATATGTACGACCTATGAAATAGAACTTTTTATTCTTAGAGAGAGTGTGCCGTGGCAAGTGAGAAGACATGCATGTGAATGTACTTTTCCAAAGCATGTTTTTTTTATCATAGCAAGAAATTGGAAACAAATCTCCAGGAGCAAGGAAATGAACAGATAGATTGTAGTGGTTTTTTGTTTGTTTGTCTGTTTTTTGTATTTTAGGGAAAGGTCTACGGGGTGTTCAGGATCTTACTACTAGGTCAGACTTGTAGTGATCTGCCTGTTTACAGCCTCCCAAGTGCTGGGATGACAGGAGCACACCATACCACCATGTCCAGTCTCAATTGCCTTTTCAGGGCGCCCCAGGGGCAGGGCCAGCATGGCAGGTCTGGGGATCGAACCCCTGGCTCCTGTGCCTGCTTGCAGGCACTTTAATCCACTGAGCTATTTGGCCAGCCCTAAATTATAGTGTATTTAAACAGTGGAATGTTATGTATAAAAAATGGGTTATAGAGATACAAATCAAAATACATGAGTGTTATGAACAGTGCTTAGCAAAAAGACAAGAATATATGAAGTATGATCAGAAACTACAATGAGTTTTCAAATTTAAAAAATTTGTTGCAGTAAAAACCATGCTGCTATAGTACTCCCCCTTAGAGAACAGTTATTTCCATCATTCTTGTGACTTTTCAAAGCAGTTCTAAGAGTCCTTTTTCAAGAGTGTCTTTAGTTGCATGGTGGCAGGCTCAGTGTCTTTTTTTTTTTGTGAAACTGGGGATTGAATTCAGGCCCTTGCACTTGCCAGGAAGTGCTTATTCTAGTGAGGGTCAGTGTCTTGAATCAGTTCAAAATCTTATTTTGACTTTGGAGAAGAGCCAGAAGTCTCATGGTACAAGATCTGGTGAATAAGATGGGTGAAAACACACGGTAATCTTTTTATTTCACAATGATGTCTGTACATGTTTAATCGAGAAGTGAGTATGAACAGTGATGCATACTTCTAATTAGAAACTTTATTAGAGTAATAGATACATTGCCACCAATCTTCCTCACAATACATTTTCTCTCTTTGTACATACTTATTCCAACATTCTTGGCAATATGTTACTTACTGTAATAAGTTCATTCTAATTTAAACCTTCACTATATTTTCAACTAGCACTGCTGTGACATTGTACATGCTCACAATGGAACAGTTTACATAAAGTTAAAAATTATCTTAATTGTGTATACCTCTTAGAAATATATACTTTATAATTGTGTGGAAATGGGTGAAAATGATAAACAGGAAATTTAAGATGATTTTAAATTGTTGACATCAAATGTCAAGGTGATCTGGGAGAGGTACACTATAATAACTTGACTGTGACAATGTTTTACTTTCTAAAAACATTGTTGGTAAAAAATAAGAATTCATTGGATTGTGGGTTTCTCTCTCTCTCTCTCTCTCTCTCTCTCTCTCTTGCGGAACCGGGGATTGAACTCAGGCCCTTGTGCTTGCCAGGGAAACGCTTATTCCACTGAGCCATCTACCCGGCCCCAATTTTCTTTTCTTTTTCTTTTTTGTGGGTGTCTTTCTTTTCTTTTTATAATGTTTAAACACTAAGAAAAAGGTTGTTAAAAATTATTACATTGAAGTGAAATAAACCAGACACACATGTGTAAGTATCGTATAGTCTCCCTAGTATAAGAACTCAAAAGAAGAAATACAAATAGAAAGGTATAATACAAGTAAAAGGAAAGCAGGATCTCAA